>NC_136466.1:94351705-94806705 GCF_902686455.1 Sciurus vulgaris
TCTCTCTGTTTTTTAACATTCTTACGTGCTAAATTATGAGAATATTAGTATTCTTTCTCTAAGTTTGTTGTATTATATAGGCTCATCCATATAAAGTGCTAAGGGATGTGCTTGCTAATTTGCAAGCATTAAATAAAGGTTAGTAATTTTTAAGTTTTGGTGTGTTGATTCCATCTGCATTCACCACTGATCACCATTGATCACTACTCATCTTAAAACACTCTCTCCCCCTGACTTCACAATAAGTCAATTTAATATCACAAATGCCTCCTGAATTTTAC
The DNA here is from genome assembly GCF_902686455.1 of Sciurus vulgaris. Classification (NCBI taxonomy): domain Eukaryota; kingdom Metazoa; phylum Chordata; class Mammalia; order Rodentia; family Sciuridae; genus Sciurus; species Sciurus vulgaris. The sequence goes on from NC_136466.1 coordinate 94,351,987, forward strand.
CCATCTTCATTTTTATCTACCCAACTGCAGACAATCATTGTTGACTTAGTTTTAGGAGACCTTGTGTTTATAGCCATACAATTTTGCCATTTAGACAGGATTCTCTTGATTTTATGGAAATCTGATTATTGCTCACTTCATTTAAAACTATTCTGCTTTTCCATTAACCTTAAAGTAATGGAAAAGCCTCTTGCACTGGCCCTGAATGTTCAGACCTGAATTTATTTTTATTCAGTCTCTTCCCACTGCCATTCACCTTCTCTTTCATCTCTAGCAACATAGGACTTTCTCTTAATCCTTTCTATTTGCCATCTTTCCTCTTATTATTTGTATTTAGATGATTCATTCTCCCATATTTGATGGAATAACCTTTACTCATCCTTTAGAATTCATTCAATGACCACGTTTGCAGAAAAGTCTTCTGTGATATTCCTGTTCCAAATTTCACTATTAAGTGCATTTAGAGAAACATGTATATTTGTTTTATTGATTACCATATTTGCAAGTTTATAGATTCTTTGTTTAAAAAAATTTCTTCATCTACATGAGATTATAAGGCACAGGGTAGCACACTGCTGTTGGGTTTTGACTATTACTTGTGCTAGAACCACACTGAATGAAAGTCTTTATAGTACCCTTGTCTGAATTTAGTAAATGATAGCTGAATTCAGCAGATGTTAGATCACCTCCTTTTATACATCAGTCATATTCCATCATGGACAATTTTACGTGCAACCAGCTTATTTTCTGTGACAAAATATAAACTCTTTGAAGGAAGATACTGGGTGTTTTTTCACATTTGCAAGATGTATTAATTTTCTATATCCATTTTAAAAAATGTGATAAACTTTGTGACTTTAAAAACATTAATATATCATCTTTAATTTATGGAGTTCAGAAGTCAAAAATGGATCCTAATGTCTGAAGTCAAAGTGTTGTCAGGATTATGTTCCTACTGCAAGCTACAGGGGATAATTCACTTCCTGACATTTTCCAGCTTCAAGAAATTGTTCGCTTTCCTTGTCATATGGCCCCCTTCCATCTTCCTAGACAGCAATGGCTATTTGAGAGTTCCTCATGCCATACCACTCCGACTTTCCATCCTCTGCCTGTTCTTTTCACTTGTTAGGATCCTTGTAATTACATTGATCTGACTTGAATCATCCAGGATAATCTTGCTACCTCAAAGTCAGCTGATGAGCAACCTTAATTGCCTCTGGTCATGTGATGTAACATAGTTCTGGGAATTATGGTGGATCACTTGGGGGTCATTGCTCACATACCAAAGACCTCAATATCACTTAACATAGTATTTTGTATAAAGTAGGCAATCCAAGAATATTTGACATAAAATATCAGGGGAATTTGGAATCCAGCAATCACTAAGTCACTCAGCACTGTAATGTGGTGTGCATCATAGTGGCCAATTATGTAAGGTCTTCAGCTTGCAGAAAAGAGAGAGGCTTAAAGGAGTATTCAACTTCACAGACCCCACTTAAAGGCAAAGTCAGATGTCACCTGAGCCTTTTAATTCCTAGTCTTGTGGGTTCTCTGGCAGATTACTATCAATGAAAGTTGAAAAGAATATGCGACAACTCATGTACAACATACAATTTTGATTTCAAACATTCATTGTCTCTAAAATTTTCTATGAACCAAAAAAATATATCTTATTGTGGCATACAGTAGTAATCATCCTCCTAATTACAGTCATGCAGACCACTGCAGAATCTATTGCACATAAATTGTTTTTGAAGGATTTCAAGGATTATTGGAATTTTAAGAATATTTTAAATAAAATAATCTATATAATCATATAATATTCACAAGGACTTTACATTAAGAGTCATAACTTTTATATTTTTCAGTAGGCAGAGAAAATTATTGAGAATTGAGATCATTTAAAAATTTTTTAAAGGAACACTAGAACATAATGAATGTAGAGATAACTAGACCATCATGGAAATCATGACTCAGCCACTTAAATACCACTTATTTCTCTCTAGGATTACTTGCTTCAAAGGGGTGTTATGAGTATGTAGTATTGTAAATAGAAACAGCAACAGAGTGCTTTGTTTATGGAAAGTACTGAAAATGTTTAGTTTCCTCTTCTCTTTCCATATGTAAAGATGAAGAAGGACTCATTTGATGTAGTGAAAGTTGTGGAGGATTTTAAAACATAATTCTGTCTTTGAGGTAAAACAGATATTCTGCACTTTCCTCAACTATTACTTCCAAATGGTAAAATAACATAGGATAATGAAATCAGACAAATCTGGATTTGAATCCTGGCTCCCCTATTTTCCACCCAAAGCAATTTGGTTTCTACATCTCATTTGTAAAATTGCTCACAGATTTTTTTAATTTGTTCTTTTTAGATATACATAACAGTAGATGTATTTTGACACATTATACATACATGGAATATAACTTTTTCTAATTAGAATTTCATTCTGGTGGTTGCACATGATATGGAGTTACTCTGATGTTATGTTCCTAGATGAACATAGGACAGTTACATCTGATTCATTCTACTGTCTTTCCTATTCCCATCTCTCCTCCTTTCCTTCATTCCCATTTGTCTAAGCCACTGAACTTCCATTCCCCTCTCCCTTGTTGTATGTTAGCAACCACATATCAGAGAGAACATTCAACCTTTTGTTTTGGGGAATTGGCTTATTTCACTTACCATTAGAGTCTTGAGATCCATTCATTACTGACAAAAATCATAAAGTCATTCATTTTTTATGACTGAGTAATATTTCATTGTGTCCATATATAGCAGAATAAAATTTACCCTATCTCTCAACCTGCACAAAACTCAACTCAAAGTGGATCAAGGACCTAGGCATTAGATCAGAGACCCTGTGCCTACTAGAAGAAAATGTAGACCCAACTTTCCATCATGTTGGCTTGGGAACCGACTTCCTCAGCAAGACTCCTAATACACAAGAAATAAGATCAAGAAAAGTAAATGGAATGGTGTGAAACTAAAAAACTTCTTCAGAGCAAAGGAAACAATAATGAACATGAGGAGAACCTACAGAATCAGAGAATATCTTTGCCAGTCATACCTCGGATAAAACATTAATCTCCAGGATATATAAAGAATTCAAAAAACTTAACACCAAAACATATATATATAAATAAAATAGCCCAATCAATAAAAGAACTGAACTTTTCATGAAAGTTATTATGAGGACCAAACAAAACACTCCATACATGGTCTTATTCCTCTTAGCAAGCACTGCTCTTATTCTTATCCTACAGTCCTGGTATCTTCTCACTTCTCTGCTTCCTCATTCTTGCTGCTCTATTCTAACCCTTCTTTTCAACAATGCTGAGAGATTTCCAAGGGGTTGCTTCTGTTTCTGATGGTCCCCTTTCACAATTATACTGGGGGTGGTTGCATGTTCTCTAGACAAAGCATTAGTCATGTGATTCATGTGATTGATTACTGTGTCCTCAAATAATCACTATCCTCAAATATTCTATCAACCAAATAAGTTTGTAGATTCTATTTTTTTCCCAGTGGCAATCCAACCCCACTACCATCTCAGAGAATTTTCCACTCAGGATGAGCCTGGGGATAGAATATTCGTCCAAGTTAAAAGATTTTTCTTCTTGTGGAATTTGACATTGAGATGGAGAGAGACCAGCCACTTACTCACTGCTAAAGAGATTGTAAGGATGAAATCCAGAACACTGAAAGGAAGAGACAGCTGGTTTGTGAGGTACACCTGCTTATTGATAATAAATTCCCTCCTGCGTATGATAATTGGGTACACTTCAGTTACTCGAAACTGAAAATAACCAAGACAGTAACAAGCCAAATACCCAAGTCTTATCAACATGTCCCTCTCATATTCTCTTTAAGCCAAGCATTTGTTCCATTTATAGTCCTCCTGCTTCCTTGCTTCTGTACTTTGGCAAACTTGTAGCTCTTTGTCAGGAATGCTCTTTTTGGTTTCATATCTTTCTGAATATAAATATAACCTCTTTTTAACCATCCTCTAATAGGAAAAAATACTTTTTCAGTGAGGGAATATGCATGCATTCCTTTTGTGGTTTTATATATTATTCTGATCTTTATTTTAACATCTTCCTAATTTTTCATATATATCATTATGAGAAAACATCATTTTTGCTTTAAAAAGGAATACAAAAACCAGTTAGTAATGATAGCCTTATATCATTGAAATTTTGTCATGTCACATGACTTATTTGACCATAAGCTCCCTGAACATATGTACTATGTATTATTCATTATTTTATATTATCTGATGCCTACAATTCATCAAGGCATTTTAAATTTTGTCTGACTACTCTTTCAAATAGTATCTGCAAAAGAAGTTTTATGATTTTGAAATGAAAATATGAATTACTTAATTAAGTTTATTACCAATATATAAAACAGGCTAATATTTTCCACTAAAATTTTTAGATTCAGGTACTGAACCATTTTACAGTAATCTGTATTGTTCTATTTTGACTCTCTAGCAAGCTCTCATGCTTAGTGCCTTGGTAACCAGTGTCTAGTTCTTAAAAAGGTATAACAATGCAAATGCAACTTTCCCCAAGACTTCTGTAATTACTCACAGCTCTCTAGAGAGACAGAATCCATAGTGTGGAGAGTGGCATATAAGAGAAATTGGTTTACATCACCATGGAGGCTGAGTAGTTCCACAATAGGCCTTCTGCATGCTCCAGAACAAGCAGCCAATAGCATGGCCCAGGCAAAGTCCCAAAAATTCAGAGCAAAGAAAGACTGTGATGTAACCCTCATTTTTAGAGAAGGCCCAAGAACCAAGGGGTGCCACTAGTGTTAAGTCCCAGATTACAAGTCCATGAGAATGTGGAGTTCTCATGGAAAGGGTGGATGTTCCAGACTGAGAAAAGAGGCAGAAAGCAAATGTGCCTTCTCTCTGCCTTTTTGTTCTATCTGTGTCTCAACAGATTGGTTAAACTCACATTGGGTGGGTGAGGATTATCCTTCTTAAGCTGACTTATTCAAATGACAGTTTCTTCCAGAAATACCACGTGTGTCTCAGAGACACTAGGAGAGAAATAAAATGTTTTATCCACTTTCTGGTAAAATTTTAGGTGCCAACTTTATCCAATCAAGTTGACACCTAAAATTAAATTTATCTCACTTTCCTCTTTCTCATCTATTTCTTAAAGTGAAAACAAAAACTTAATTCTTATTAATATTTGTTGAATGAATAAAAACAGTGATTATTAAAATATTTATGGGGGCTGTGGCTATAGCTCAGTGGTAGAGCACTTGCCTAGCTTGTGTGAAGCACTGGATTTGATCCTCAGCACCACATAAAAATAAATGAATTAAAGGTATTGTGTCCATCTACAACTAAACATTTTTTAAATGAATTTATGTATAAAAAATGAATTAATATTCTGTGTTTCTCTGACAATTGTGTCATGCTTCTATATCCAGAGAAGCTTTTACCTCAAGTGGTCATATGTGATACTAATCTCTTGTCATATCTTCTTTCTACTCTCTACCCTCCTATAATACGGAGTATTCTGACTTACTTATTTATCTCTTAATAAAAGGTCAATATGGTAGCTCATTGTTTTACATAGAGGATGAAAAATCATTTAAATTGAAATTTTTTAAGGAAATAAACCTGGAAATGTCTGAGTTATGTCATTATATTTCTATGAAATTGATATCTTATTTTTTGCTTAAATATTAAATAAGTTGAGTTAAAGAGTTAACTAAATTACTTCAGTTATGTCTTTCTGTGTCATCAAGTATTCAAAAGCAAGAGGCTTAAAGCAATGAGTATTTCAACCTCTTGACAGGCAGTGCTCAGCTGGGTAGTTCTTCTGGTTCTTGCTGTATTGCCTGATGTCATGAGATCATGTTCAGCTGGCAATGGGCCAGGCATCTTCTATGGATCATTAGATGGCTAGTCTTAGCACCAGAGTGTGATGGCAAACAAGACCTGGTGGTGAAATGAAATTACAAAAATGTTATGGTAAGAGTCCAGTGCCTGGATAAGGGGTCAGTTCCCCTCCCCTCTCTTAGCCTTTTTCCAGGAAGCCTAGTTAACCATGGGTCCCTACCTTTTGCATTGTCAATAAGTGCCCTAAGAGCCTGACCACTCTCTCCTGAAATGTGATAGAAAGAACTGTTTCTTCTTATTCATTCTGTGAGCATGCTTTGTTAGAGACCCTGCACAGGCCTTCAGTTGCATAGATTAGAAATTTTTTTATAAAAAAGAGGAAAAAGTCCCAATGATAGAATGGGTCTAAGATGACGTCAAATAACCTATAAATATTGTGAGAAAATGTGTATCAGGGCTCAGAATTTGGCATGCTAATCTCCTCTGGGCCCACCAAAATAAAGTTTGGTTTCTCTGACTTTCTGAGTGCCATCTTGTCATTTCCACAACAAAAGGACTTTTGATGTGGCAGTTTCAAGAACTGTGAAGGCTCTTGGGTTTTACTCCACTAACAAATAAACAGGTTAGTCTTTTACAGTTTAATTGATGAGAGCAGAAAACATAATATGCTTGATTCAAAAATAAATGACATTTTTACTCATAACAACAACAAAAAAACAGTATTATCAGCAGCAGCATATTTCCTCAATTTTCAAATATCCAAGTCCCATAGAGTAAGGCAGGTAGATGCCAGCATGTGAAGTAGGTAGTGCTCCAAGACAGAAATTCAACTTGGTCAACTTGAGTCCATTATAATAGTTGGTTAGCATGCCTGTCATTTTCCCTGGAGGGAGGTAATATCTGTATCTTTCCAGTCGTTTTGCTATAAAAACATAATTGAAAAAATACTCTCCCCCAAAATGACAATCAACAAGTGCTCACAAGACAAACAGAAAGAGGACTTATGGCTAGTTTTCTTCCAACAGATGGTCTCTAGGTAGTCATATTTCTTATGTGGTTCCTTAGAACTCACAAAGAGCATGCTTGAAGTTGCTGAATCCAAGGCCAAAACTTCATGATGGAAAGTCATGGTAGAGCAAGGCTGTTCACCTCATGGAAGGCAAGGAGCAGAGAAAAAAAGGGGACAGGGACAAGAATCAACCTGTCTGGGCATGTTCACAGTGAACTACTTCCTCCAAGTAGGTCCCACCTCCCACATTCTCTGCCACCCCCCAGTAGTTCATTCAGCTGCCATTGGATTTACACACAGATGAGGTCATGTTCCAATCAATCACTTCTTAACAGCACTGCCTCTGAACATTGCTGCACTGAGGATCAAGTCTTTAACACACAAGTGGGAGGACAAATCACACCCAAATCATGTCAGGCCAGAATGTTACCTCTGACACATTCCACAGCTCAAATATGTCACTACATTCAGACCAGAAAGAAGAATTAAACTCCTGCCTCTTAATTTGAGGAATAGTAAAGTACTAGCATTATCATTATATTACCTCATAAGTTTTATATTGCTATATCAAATAATATTAAAATAAAATAAATAAACACTAAGTAGTTATGTTTCCAAGTTATTCTCCTTGAAAATTCAGGTATATATTAATAAAGAATGAAAAATTGAATCAAATGTAAATAGAAATCTTAACAGCAGTGATCACTGGGATTTGAACAATGGAAAGACCAACCAAAATTCAAGTATTAAAGAAACAGAAACCAAGGCTACAATTTATCTGAAACTTTATCACACTAATATGCTAAAATATCATGACTTTATTTAATTATAAAGTGATGTATAGTCTAAAATCCCAAATCTATGTGCTTAGAAAATTAGTTAAGTTTAATAAATAAATGCTTATGATTTTCTTCTCATACACATTAGAAATACATAAGTACTGTATTACTATCAATATATTTTAATACCAAAATATTTAAAGATAGTTCAGGAGGACATAAGAACAAATTTGTGAATAATCAGTCATTTCAAAGTATATTTGTGAATATAATGAAATCTCAGATTTTATACATGTAAAACAGACAAATCTTCTACACACAAATGAAAAAATTCTTTGTAAAGTGTTGACACTTTAATGATAGGAAGTCTGCAATTCTACAGATAAAATAGTATTAATATTGAACATAAAGTTTATCCAATCTTCTAAAATTGAACCTCTAAAACAGAAGTTTGAAAATCAAGTAAAGCTATACAAATCAAAAGCAGAAATAAGGTAAGTAAATTCAAAGTTCATCTATTTTAATTATCTAGTATTATAAATTATTCTAGGATATATTCTAACATAACACACTTGTTATGCATTTTGTAATCTGAACTCATGATAATCAAAACCTGTTATATCTGTGTTGATTAATATTTTTGACTATATATGAATAAAATACTAGCAATATATATGTATGTATATATGTGTTTTATATATATATATATACATATATATAATGCAAGACAGTATGAAAATGACAATGTAGGAGATTTCTCTTTCATGAGCTCTTGAAAGAGTAACTAGTACTGAGTTTAGCCAAATAATGTATAAAGTTATATAAGGCAAATGTTAACAAACAGTAAAACAAAGGCAAAAGATTCTTTTTCTTGAGAGAAAAGAAACAGATAAAGCCTACAATGACCAGAAAAATCTGAAATCAGTAATTACTAGACAGATATTATCCAGTTGAAGACTGTAGAAGAATGGGTCAATAAATTTGAATATAGAATAATAAGCTATCACTAGTTTGGAGAGAGGCAACAAGTGAAAAAAAAATAAAGCCTTAGTAACCTAAGCAATGATATGGAATGATTGCAATTACATGTTTTGGAATTCTAGAAAAGGAGAGCGAATAGGGCTTATATTAAAATATTCAAGACATATTAGTGAATGGGACAGCTCCCACATATGCAGAAACAACCAAAAACAGACACAACAGTTGAAGCAATAATGGAGATATTTTTCCCCAAAATTTGATGGAAAAACATAAAAGTACAAAGAAAACCATATTTAATCACATCAATCTGGTCAATAGTTTTATTCAGATCACCTGTATACTTACTCATAAGAGGATGTTGAAGTGTTCAACTACATTTGAGAATTTTTCCATTTCATTCTGTAGTCCTATCAGTTTTTATTCATGTGGTTTTAATGATTAGTATTACATGTATACCCATTTATTAATCATTAAATGTAAATGAAGGAGTCAATAACAAGTCACAAAGCAATCAAAGAAAGAGATACATTTCATTTAGAAAAATGACACAATATAAATGGCATAGCATATAAATCATAGCTGACATTTTATAAAGAACAACATTGGACAGAAGACAATAAAATGACACCTCTAAACTGTAGCATGAAGAAAAATGTGTCATAAAATTTGGAATCCAGTGAAAATATCTTTCCAAAATAATGGTGAAATGAATATATCTTCAGAAAAATTATTGAGAGAATCTGTCTTCATAAGAGCTAAGCTACATGAAATTTCAAGTGGTGTTTTTCCTTGTTTTTTAAATTTTTTATTTGTTCTTTTTGGTAATTTATGACAGTAGAATATATTTGACATATACATACATGGATTATAACTTCCCATTTTTGTGGTTGCACATGATGTGGAGTAACACTGGTCGTGTATTCATATTTGAACATAAGAAAGTTATGTCTGATTCATTTTACTCTTTCCTGTTCCCATCTTCCTGTTCCCTTCAATCCCCTTAGTCTAATCCACCCAACTTCTATTCTTCCCCCTCCCCCTAACTCCCACCCTCCACTTATTGTGAGTTAGCATCTACATATCACAGAGGCTATTTGGGGCCTTTAGTTTTTTAGGGTTGACTTATTTCACTTAGCATGATAGTTTCCAGTTCCATCCATTTACTGGTAAAAGCCATAATTCCATTCTTTTTTGTGACTGAGTAATATAAAATTGTGTATATCTATCCATTCATCTGTTGAAATGTACCTAGGTTGGTTCCATAGCTTAGCTCTTTTAAATTGAGCTGCTATAAACATTGATGTGGCCGCAGCACTGTAGTACATTGATTTTAACTCTAAGAGAGATTCTTAATGCTTAAGGAAAATGATACCATTTGTAAATTTAAATATAGAGAACAATATCACTGGGAATGATAAATACATGGGTAAATATAAGAAACTAAATACACTTACTATGAAAGTAGACTTCATTTTCTTAAACTATGAAAGTAGTTTAAGGAAATATAATCTCAGCAACTATGAAATATAATACAAACAGGCATCAGTAAAAACAGTAAAATTTACTAAATTTATTTTAATAAAGTAGGAGTGAAAGAAGAAGAAGGAAAAAAAGATGTGGTTATTAAAAATAAAGAATGGCTGACATAAATAAAAACACCTAACATTATATTAAATGCTTATGAACAAGGGTCATATATGAAGCAAAGATTTTCAGCATTTAAACGATGTGGTTAACTGTAGTGTATAAGAGATACGGTTTAAATACAAATATGAATAGGTTGAAAGAAAGAGATGGAAAATGCAAAATGTGCAAACTGTGATAAAAATTTTAAGCTTTATTAATATAAAACAAACTAAACTTTAAGACATGGATTTTTTACCCAGATAAGGAGGCAGATTTTATAATTAAAAAGACCAATGTATCCAGAATACATATAATAATAAATGTATATATGTGTAATAATAATGCTTTAAACCACATAAATTAAAGTCAGTAGGACAACAGAGTAAAATGGAAAAATCTCCAAAGTAGTTTAAAACTTCAAAATCCCTTTATCAATAAGTGCAAAAATTATCTGAATAATGCTGTTGGCCAAATTGACTTTTTAAATTTTTTTTTATTTTTAAAGACTGCATTTTGATTCATTGTACACAAATGGGGTACAACTTTTCATCTCTATGGTTGTGCATGTTGTAGATTCATACCATTCGTGCAATCATACATGTACATAGGGTAATGATGTCTGTCTTCATTCCACCATCTTTCATACCCCTATCCTTCCTCCCTCTCATTTCCCTCTACATAATCTAAAGTTCCTCCATTCTTCTCTCACCCCAACCCCACCCCAAATATGTATCATCATCCACTTATGTCTCAAATTACACGTTATAAAATGCAATGTAGAAGACAAGTTATTTTAAAGTACATATGAAATATTTACAATTATAGATGGTTATGTTGAGACAAAATTAGTCTAAATTTCAAAAGCTATAAATCTTATATTTTTAAGAAAAAGACTTAAATTAGCAATAAAAACTTAACATTTTGAAAAATGATAAAACTAATTGTGTTTTCTGGATATCTGATGGGTAAGGAATTCACAAGGAAAACTAGAAAATATTTGGAACAGGATGATAATTAAAAGACACAACAAAAAAATTTATGTGATATGGAAATTGCTAGTATAAGAATGAAAGAAGAGCTAGCATCACAGATTCTACAGACATTAAAACAACTTTGTACTAATAAACAACTTTATCCCAAATTGTTTTCCTTTTTTAACTTGTTCAAATTAGTTATACATGACAGTAGAATTCATTTTGACACATCATACATGAATGAAGTATAACTTCTCTTTTTTCTGATTGTACATGATGTAGACTTATCCCAGTCATATAATCATATATGCACATAAGATAATGATGTCCAATTCATTCCACTACCCTTTTGTCCCCCATGTTCCCTCCCCTCCCTTCAATTCCCTCTAATCCAAAGTACCTCATTTCTTGCCTAGCTGACCACTCTCCATTATGAATTAGCATCTGCATATTAGAGAAAACATTTAGTCTTTTGGTTCTTTTGGACTGGCTTATTTCACTTAGTATATATTCTCCAATTTCATCCATTTACTAGCAAATGTCATAATTTCATTCTTCTTTATGGCTGAGTAATATCCCATTGTGTATATATAGCACATTTTCTTTATCCATTCATCTGTTAAAAGGGCACCTGGGTTGGTTCCATAACTTAGCTATTGGAATTGAGCTTCCTTAGACATTGATGTGTGCTGATTTTAAGTCCTTTGGGAATATGTCAAGGAGTGGGACAACTGGGTCAAATGGTGGTTCCATTCCAAGTTTTCTGAGAAATCTCCATACTGATTTCCAGAGTGGTTGAACTAATTCACAGTCCCACCAGCAATATATAAGTGTACCTTTTTCCCCACATCCTCATCAACATTTATTGTTGCATGTATTCTTGATAATTGCCATTCTGACAGGAATATCTCAGTGTAGTTTTAATTTGCATTTCTTTGATTGCTAGGGATGTTGAACATAGACGCAAAAATTCTCAATAAAAATTCTGGCAAATTGCATACAAAAATATATTAAAACTATAGTGCATCAAAATCAAGTAGGTGCATCCCAGTGATACAAGGTGGGTTTAACATATGGAAATCAATAAATGTAATTCATGACATCAGTAGACAAGAATCACATGATCATCTCAATGGATGTAGAAAAAGCATTTGACAAAATACAGCACTGCTTCATGTTCAAAATATTGGAAAAACTACAAATAGTAGGAACATCGCTCAACTTTGTAAAAGCTAATTATGCTAAATCAAAGGCCAACATAATTCTAAATGGAGAAAAATTGAAAGCATTCCACCTAAAAACTGGAACAAGAAAAGGATGCCTTCTTTCACCACTTATATTCAGCATCATCCTTGAAACTCTATTCAGTACAATTAGACAGAAGAAAGAAATTAAAAAGATAAAAATAGGTAAAGAAGAACTAAACTATCACTATTTGCCAAATTGTTTTCTGATAAATTTTATAAAATATTTGAGAGGAAAATAATACCAATCTTTCACAAACTAATTACCAAATGCAGAAGAGAACATTTGCTAACTTGTTATGTGGCCAGCATAAGCAAAGCCAGGCAAAGATATTGCAAATATATGTATATTATGAATATAATCACAAAAATCCTAAGTAAATTTAAGTAATTAAAATAATACAAAATATAAACTCAGTAGTACATTTTATTTTTTAGCATTTTAATATTTTATTAAAAAATAAACAATTATAATGAACTCCACTACTTAATAATACTTTTTTGATATTTTAAATTTTTTTTTATTTTTAATTGACAAATAATTCTATGTATTCACAGGGTACAGTGTTATGTTTTAATGAATGCTCACATTGAGGAAATATTAAATCAAACTCATTAGCATAATTACCATTTCACTTTTTTGTGTCCAGAACACTTAAGATCTCTTTTAGTGACTAAGAAATCTAAAAATTACATTTAGAGTAGACAGTAGAATGGAGATAAAGATGCTGAGACGTTGATGGGTGGGGAGTGAGGAGATGTCATTCACAGATACAGGCTTTCAGTGAGACAAGAGGAATAAGTTTTAGAGATACATATATGCACAGCATGGTGACTTAGTAAATAATAATGTATATTTCAAAATTGCTCACTTCCTACTAACTGGTAATGTAAATGTCATAACATATTCAGGTTTGATTTTGACATTTTTGTGGAACATTTTAAGCAAAGCAATATTTATCTTAAGAATTTAAAATTATGCTGGAGAATCTGGCCCTGTGGGAGGAGCCTACCACCCGAAGTGGGCAGGGCCGCCTGGGGAGGACTCTTGCTGCTCTGCCTTACGCTAATAAGCCACCCAAATCCAGTGAGATAAGCCAATCTCAAAAACCTAAAGGACGAATGATCTCGCAGATAAGTGGATGAGGACATATAAGGGGGTGTAGGAGGGGTTAGTGTTAGGGTTAGGGTTAGGGTTAGGGTTAGGGTTAGGGATAAGGAGGGTGGTAAGAATGGAGGAAGGAAGGACTGTATAGAGGGGAAAGAGGGGTGGGAGGGGTGGGGGAGAAGGGGAAAAAATAACAGAATGAATCAAACAACATTGCCCTATGTAAATTTATGATTTTTAATTAAAATAAAAAAAATTTTGGTCAGAAAAAAAAAGAATTTAAAATTATTTTAGTTCCAACTTTATTCTTTCTCTAAGTTTGCTCTACTTATTAAGGGTCTTTGGTGATTTCATACAAACCTTAGAATTTATTTTTTGTTTCTGTGAATGATGTCATTAGAAGCTTAATGGGGATAGCATGTAATCTATAGATTGCCTTGTGTAATACATACATTTTGACAGTATTTATTTTTCTAATTCACAGTCTTTTTATGGGCCAGTTTTCCCTAAGTTCTCTAGGATGACCTGGAATTTGTAATCTTGCTTCAGCCACTGAGTGACTGGGAATACTGGCATGCATGCACCAGCATGCCTGGGCATTTTTTTCTCTTTGATGATTGTAAATATGAATGTTTTCTTAATTTCTATTTCAGATAGTCCTTGGTAGCACATGGAAATGTAACTGATTTTTAGTTTGTTGATTTTATACTCTACAATATTATTGAACTCATTACTCCTGAGAGTTTTTTTATGAAATTCTATATTTTATAATATGATATCACATCATATGCAACAGAATCAATATTAATTATTTTCCAATATTAGTGTCTTTTTCTTGCCTAATTTCTCTATGACGTGGAATACTACATTGAATAGAAGTGATAGAGTGTCTTATTCCTGGTCACAGAGGAAGACTCTTTACTTTTTCAACATTCATTATATTGTTAGATATGGACTTTTTTGTTTTTAGATACATTCCTTCTATACGAAACATGTTGAGAGATTTTTAACAAGAAAAGATATCCATTTCCTCAATGCTTTTCTGTATTTACTGAGATGATCATATGATTATTGCGTTTGATTTGCTAATATGGTATATCACATCCATGGACTAGCATTTGTTGAACCATCCTTAAGCTGAGGGATGAATTCACAGGATCATGGGTTATGGTCCTTTGAATGTGCTATTGAATTTAAGCTTTCATATTTCATTGCAACGATGATTATCAAAACAGTATAGTAGTGGCATAAACACAGCACAAAGAGAAGTAGAACCCAGAGAAATTGTTAGTCAACTTTTCATAGCTGTGAAAATCAACTTAGAGGAGGAACGATATATTTTGGTCTAGCTTCAGAGGGTTAAGTCCATTATTAACTGATCTGCTATATTGCTTTGGAACTGAGGTGAGGCCAAACATGATGGCAGAAGGTTTTGGCAGAGGAAATCTTCTCAGCTACGGCAACTGAGAAAGAAAGAGAATATGTGTGTGTCCGGTGAGGGGCGGCTAGGCAGAAGAAATAAGCTTCCAGTGCACACTCCCAGTGACCTACTTCCTTCACTAAGTTCCACCTCCTTTAGCTTCTACTGCCTCCCAGTAGTCTTTCAATTGTCACTGGATTCATCCACTGATGATGTCAGAGGTCAGAACCTTCATGATCCAATCATTTCTTAGAATTTCCACCTTTAAACATTGTTGCATTAGGGATCATGCTTTTAAAACAGTCAAATAATAATATAAATGCACACAATACAGTCAGCTAATCTTTGACAAAGGTGCCAAGAGTATCTGATGGGGAAAGGCAATTTATTCTATAAATGATGCTGAGAAAATCAGACATCCACATTCAAATAAATTAAATTGGATCTTTATCTTGCATCATACACAAAAATCAACTGAAAATCATTTAAAGATTTAAACCTAAGACCTGGACCCATAAAACACCTTAATGAAAACACACTAGAAAAGTCCTAAGACATCTAAACCCCCATCTCTCACTCTGCACAATATTCAACTCAAAATGGATAAAGGACCTAGGAATTGGACAAGAGACTATGCACAAAATAGAAGAAAAAGTAGGCCCAAATCTTCATGTCAACTTAGGACCAGACTTCCTTAACAAGACTCCTAAAGCACAAGAAATGAAAGCAAGTGCCATAATATTATTCTTTTTTATGGCTGAATAATATTCCATTGTGTATACCACAGTTTCTTTATCCATTCATCTGTTGAAGGTTGGTTCTACAGGTCTAGCTATTGTGAAATGGATGTGGTTGCATTACTGTAGTATGCTAATTTTAAGTTCTTTGGGTATAAACCGAGGAGTGGGATAACTGGGCAAAAGGTGGGTCCATTCCAAGTTTTCTGAGGATTCTCCACACTGCTTTCCAGAGTGGCTACGCCAATTTGCAATGTAAAAGTGTGCCTTTTTCCCCACATCCATGCCAACACCTATTATTGTTTGTGTTCTTGATAATAGCCATTCTAATTGCAGTTAGATTAAATCTTAGTGTGGTTTTAATTTGCAGATAAATGAATGCAACTGGAGAATATCATGCTAAATGAAATAAGTCAATCCCCAAAAACTAAAAGCTGAATGTTTTCCCTGATAAGTGGATGATAATGTATAATGGGGGTGGGGGAGTAAGGGTGAGAGAGGAATGAAAAAACTTTAGATTATGTAAAGGGAAATGAGAGGGAAGTGGAGTATGAAAAATAGTGAAATGAGACAGACATCATTATCCTATATACATGTATGATTACACGAATGATATGAAAGTACATCGTGCACAACCATAGAAATGAAAAGACATACCCCATTTGTGTACAATGAATCAAAATGCAGTCTGTAAAAATAAAAAAAAATTAAAATGTAGAAATGATAGCAAGTAGAATTAAATGGCGAGGATTCAAACTAAAAAGCTTTTTCTCAGCAAAGGATACAATCAAAAATGTGAAAAGAGAGGCTACAGAGTGGGAGAAAATCTTTTCCATATGCATTTCAGATACAGCACTAATCTCCAAAAATTATAAAGAACTTAAAAAAATTTTTTTGACCAAAAATACAAAGAACCCAATCAATAAATGGGCTAAGGAACTGGGCAGATACTCCACAGAAGATATGCAGGTGATGAACAAATATATGAAAAAGTGCTCAACATCTCTAGTAATTAGAGAAATTCAAATCAAAACCAGCCTAAGATTTCATCTCACCCCAATTACAATGCCTATTATCAAGAACTCAAGCAATAATCAGTGTTGGCATGAATGTGGAGGAAAAGGCACATTCATATATTGCCAGTGAAGTTGAAAATTGGTGCAGCCCCTCTGGAAAGCAATGTGAAGATTCCTCAGAAAACTTGGAATGGACCCACCTTTTGATCCAGTTATCCCACTCCTTGGGTTTTGCCCAAAGTACTTAGCATACTACAGTAACGCAGCCACATCAATGTTTATAGCAGCTCAATTAACAATAGCTAGATTGTGGGACCAACCTAGATGCTCTTTAACAGATGAATAGATAAAGAAACTGTGGTATATATGCACAATGGAATATTATTCAGCCATAAAGAAGAATAAAATTATGGCATTTGGAGGTAAATTGATGGAGTTAGAGAACATCATGCTAAGTTAAACTAAGTCAATCCTAAAAAATCGAAGACTGAATGTTTTCTCTGATAGTGGATGATGATATATAATGGGAGGTGCAGTGGGTAAGAGAAGAATGGAGGAACTTTGGATTGTGTGGCGGGAAATGAGGGAGGCAGGAGAAGGAATGATGGTGGAATGAGGCTGACATCATTACCCTATGCACATGTATGATTACACAAATGGTGTGAATCTACATCATGCACAACCACAGATATGAAAAGTTTTACCCCATTTGTGTACTAGGAATCAAAATGTAGTCTGTAAAAATAAAATTAAAAAAATAAGTAACACAAAGTTCTAAGACATCAATTTTGTCAATTATTTTTTGATATGACACAAAATAAATAAGCAGGACAATTCTGAACTAAAAATTTCAGCATAACAGTCAACAAAAAGAAAAGCTTATACAAGGATTGGGAGAAAATATTTGTAAACAATACACCTGATAAGAAGTTAATATCCAAAATATAGAAGAAGACATTAAAATGGACAATACCTATACGAAAATGTGTTCAAACTCACTGATCAAAAAAAATGCAAATCAAAATTTATTACACTGATTTTGTTACTCTAAAATATACATATATCAAAGAATCACATGGTACTCCATAAATATACATAATTATTATATCAATTAAAAACAAAAATGTATAAAGGAATCATTTGTTCTTAAATCACATTAGAATGGATTTTATCAAAAATTCAAAAGTGATTAGGCTGTGAAGAGAAGGGAACCCTCTCACATTGTTGATGTGAAAGTAAGTTAGTATAGCAGATATAATAGAATATTAGTCTCATAAAGAAGGGAAATTAATTATGTCATTTAAAACAACTTGGAGGTCATTATGCTATGTGAAGCAAGCCAGACACAAGAGAGAAATTCTATACCTCACTTTTGTGGAACCTAAAAGCACTAAACACACAGAAAAGGAAAATAAAAGGGTGATCGCAAGGGGTCAGGAGGTGAAGGGAAGGAGGAGATATTGGTCACAGGAACAAAACTTTAGTTTCATGAGGAATAAATTCTGGAAACAATGTATACATCATGAATACAGTTAACAATAACATATATTTGAAATGTACTAAAAGAGTAGATCTTAATTAAGTATTCTCACCACACACACACAGAGAGAAAAGTTAGCCATGCGAAGAGATGGGCATGATAATTAGCTTGATTAAGAGTCAAAAGTATCATCTTGCTCCATTTAAAAAACATTATTAAGGCACAATTCTCAAAAAACCATGCACAAAATTTTAAGTCAAGATGAATCATAGACAAAATGTAAAAACAAGAAGAAATATCTTCATTACATAGAAGAAATGAAGAAGAATGTCCTTGTCACTGGGAGAAAGTGAATATATTTTGAGAAGGTAGAGATAATAGTAGTCTTAAGAAATTGATAAAGTGTACATCATCAAAGTTAAAACTTCTACTTAGCAATACACATCATTAAGAAGATAGACAATATGTGTCCTACAATGGATTTATACACAATATATACAAATTCTGTAACTCAATAGTTAAATGTCAAAAATCTGACCCAAAATAATTGAATTGGAATTGCATAAGGGAAAATAAATGAACAGCCAATTATCACTTGAGAAACTACTGAATATCATTAGCAATTAGAAAATTTTAATTGAAATCACACTAGGACATCATTATGCACATGTTAAAATGTCTAATATTTTAAAAACTGAGATTACCAAATGTTGTCAAGGAGGTTGATCAAGAAGAACACTCCTGGCCCACCCGCCCTCCCATGCCTGCAGACAGACACTGGAGATCGTGCCTGCCCACCGCCCTGCCACAGAAGGACCTTGGCACACCCGCACTGCGGCTCCCCAGCTTCTTTTAAGGTTGGTGCAAACATTTTGAATTATACCTGAAGGTGAGGCCACCATCATTGGAGGAGCAGCCTCCTTCCTGAGACACCTACAGGAGACTGGAGGCCCTTTGGCAGATACTGTGCTCACATGGAGATACTGAGGACTGGGGGGTTTGAGTGGTGGATGATGGTGACCCATAGATTTATTTTTGTTTCTAATTTTTAATTTTTTCTTTCTTTTTTTTCTCTCACTCTATTTTCTTTTTATTTGCCTATTCCCTTGGAGTCTCTTTCTCCCTTCTCTCATGCTAAAGACCACCTTCTTTTGACCCTGCTCTCACTCTTCCCTTCTTTGATTTACTCAATTGTTTTCCCATTGAGCAGTTACATCTTACCCCCTCCCCATTCTCTTCGACCACCACTAGGAAAAACTGTGGATAATAATCAAACTCATCTTGTTTATCACAATGATGTTAAGGTTTTTATAGAGGCTATCTGATATTGGGCTATACATTGTTTGTGTTGGGTGTGCTAATATTGATCTCCCCTTCAAAGGAGAGGTACTGGAAATCAGCAGGGTCACAATGAGCCTGCAGGGAGGAAACAGAAGTACCTCAGATTGTCACTGCTGGAGGGGAATATACTGAAACAATATAAAAAATCAGGGGAATAAAGTGTCCCTAACAAAACAGGAAGCTGTTTTGGTAGAGTCCAATGATAGCATGGCGGTAGAAATGACAGAAAATGAGTTTAGAATCTGAATAATTAAAATGATACATGAAGCAAAAGATAAGAGAGCAAATGTAGGCAATGCATGATCACTCCAATAAACAGTTAAAAGAGCAAATGCAGGAAGCTAAAGAATACTTCAATAAAGAGATAGAGATTCTGGAAAACAAACAAACAAACAAAAATACTTGAAATGAAAGAAACAAAAAACCAAATTAAAAAAGCAATAGAAAGCATCACCAACAGAATAGATCTTGTAGAAGACAGAATCTCAGACGATGAAGACAAAATATTTAACCTTGAAAATGAAGTTGGCCAAACTGAGAAGATGGTAGTAAATCATGAATGGAAACTCCAATAATTATGGGATATCACAAAAAGACCAAATTTAAGAATTATTGGGATTGAGGAAGGCAGAGATACAAACCAAAGGAATGAACAACCTGTTCATCAAAATAATATTAGAAAATTTCCCAAACTTGAAAAATGAAATGGAAAATCAAATACAAGAAGCTTATAGAACAACAAATGCACAAAATTACAATAGATCCACACCAAGGCACATTATAATGAAAATAACTCACTTACAAAATAAAGATAGGATTTTAAAGACTGAGAGATAAACATCAGATTACTTATAAGGGGAAACTAATATGGATATGAGGAGATGTCTCAGCCAGACCCTAAAAACAAGAAGGGCCTGGAACAATATACTTCAAGCTCTGAAAGAACATGGAAGCCAACCAAGAATCCTACACCCAGCAAAACTAACCTTCAGATTTGATGATGAAATAAAAATCTTTCCATGCTAAACAAAACTTAAAAGAATTTACAAAGAGAAAGACTGCACTGCAGAACATTCTCAGCAAAATATTTCATAAGGAGGAAGTGAAAAACAACAATACAAATCAGCAAAGGGAGAAACTACCATTAAGGAAAAGCCAATCAAAGGAGAAAGAAGTCAAGTCAAAAACCAAAAATAAGACAAAATGACCAGGAATACAAATAACAAATAATACAAATAACCCTGAAGGTTATTGGCCTAAACTCATTAATCAAAAGACATAGACTGGCAGATTGGATTAAAAAGAAAGACCCAATAATATGCTTCCTTCAAGAGACTCATCTCAAAGAAAAAAAGACAACCACAGACTAAAGGTGAAAGGATGGGGAAAAACATACCATGCACATGGACTCAGTAAAAAAGCAGGGGTCTCCATTCTCATATCAGAAAAAGTGGACTTCAAACCTAGATTAGTCAGAAAGGATAAAGAAGGACATTTCATAATGCTCCAGGGAAACATAAACCAGTAAGACATAACAATTTTAAATATTTATGCCCCAAACAATGGAGCATCTAAGTACATCAAACAAAGCCATCTTAATTTTAAGAATCGAATAAACCAAAATACAATGATAGTGGGTGACTCTAACACACTGCTCTCACCACTGGACAGATCCTCCAAACAAAAACTGAACAAAGAAACTATAGAACTAAATAATACAATCAATAATATAGACTTAATGAACATATATAGAGTATTTCATCCGTCACCGAGCCAATATACTTTCTTCTCAGCAGCTCATGGATCCTTCTCCAGAATAGACCATATGCTATGCCACAAAGAAGCTATTAGTAAATACAAAAAAAAATAGAGATACTACCTTGTATTCTATCAGACCATAATGGAATGAAATTAGAAATCAATGATAAAATGAAAACCAAAAACTACTCCTACACCTGGAGACTAAATAATATGCTATTGAATGATGCAATGATAACAAAAGACATCAGGGAGGATATAAAAAAATTTCTTAGAGGTAAACTAGAGCACCAATAAAACATATCAAAATCTCTGGGGCACTCTGAAAGCAGTACTTAGAGGAAAGTTCATTGCAGTGAGCTCGTACATTAAAAAAAAAAAAAAGTCAAAACAACTAAATGACCTAACATTACATCTCAAAGCCCTAGAAAAAGAACAGAGCAACACCAAAAATAGTAGAAGAGAGGAAATAATTAAAATCAGAGTTGAAATCAATAAAATTGAAACAAGAGAAACAATTCAAAAAATTGGCAAAACAAACAAAAAGTTGGTTCTTTGAAAAAGTAAACAAAATTGATAAAACTTTAGCCACACTAATGAAGAGGAGAGAGAAAACTCAACAGAATTCATGATGAAAAAGGAAGGATCATGACAGACACGATTGAAATACAAAACATAAATAGAAGCTACTTTGAAAATCTATACTCCAACAAAATAGAAGATATCAAAGACATTGACAAATTCTTAGAGACATATGATCCTCCCAAACTGAATCAGGAAGACATACACAATTTAAAGAGATCAATTTCAAGCACCAAAATAGAAGAAGCCATGAAAAGCTTACCAACCAAGAAAAAAGGCCAGGACCAGATGGATTCTCAGCAGAATTCTACAAGACCTTTAAAAAAGAACTAATACCAATACTCCTCAAAGTATTCCAGGATAGAAAAGGAGGGAACACTTCCAAACTCATTCTGTGAAGCTAGCATCCGTCTGATACCAAAACCAGACAAAGATGTATCAAGCAAAGAAAATTCAGACCAATATCCCTGATGAACATAGGCGCAAAAATTCTTAACAAAATTCTGGCAAATCGCATACAGAAATATATTAAAAAGAGAGTGCACCATGATCAAGTGGGGTTTATCCCAGGGATGCAAGGTTGTTCCAATATCCGGAAATCAATAAATGTAATTCATCATATCAATAGACTTAAAGTTAAGAACCATGATTATTTCAATAGATGCTGAGAAAGCATTTGACAACATATAGCACTCCTTCTTGCTTAAAACACTAGAAAAAATAGGAATAGTAGGAACATACCTCAACATTGTGAAAGGTATCTATGCTAAGCCCACAGACGACATCATTCTAAATGGAGAAAAACTGAAAGCATTCCCTCTAAAAGCTTGAACAAGACAGGAATGCCCTCTTTCACCAGTTCTGTTCAACATGGTCCTTGAAACACTTGCCTGAGGAATTAGATAGACCAAATAAATTAAAGGGGTAAAAATAGAAAAAGAAGAACTGAAGCCGTCACTACTTGCTAATGACATGAATCTATAGTTAGAGGCACTAAAAAACATCTAGAACTAATAAATGAATTTAGCAAAGTAGCAGGATATAAAATCAATAGGCATAAATCTAATGCATTTCTATTCATAAGTGATGAATCCTCTGAAAAAGAAATTAGGAAAACCACTCCATTCACAATAGCCTCAAAAAAAAAATAAAATAAAATAAAATACTTGGGAATCAATCTAACAAAAGAGGTGAAGGACCTCTACAACGAAAACTACAGAACACTAAAGAAAGAAATTAATGAAAATCATAGAAGATGCAAAAATTTCCCATGTTCTTGGATAGGCAGAATTAATATTGTCAAAAGACCATTCTACCAAAGGTGCTATAGAGATTCAATGCAATTCCAATTAAAAAAAAATCCCAATGACATTCCTAATAGAAATAGAGAATGCAATCATGAAATTCATCTGGAAGAATATGAGACCTCAAATAGCCAAAACAACTCTGAGCACGAAACGTGAAGCAGGAGGTATCATAATACCAGACCTTAAGCTATATACTACAGAGCAATAGTATCAAAAACGACATGATATTGGCACCAAAATAGGCAGACCAATGGTACAGAATACAAGACATAGAGACAAACCCAAATAAATACAGTTACCTCATACTAGACGAAGTACCCAAAACCATACAATGGAGAAAAGATAGCCTGTTTGACAAATAGTGCTGGGCAAACTGAAAATTCATATGCAGTAAAATGAAATTAAACCTCTATCTCTCACCCTGCACAAAATTCAACTCAAAATGAATCAAGGACTTAGGAATTAGACTAGATACCCTGTACCTAACAGAAGACAAAGTAGGCCCAAATCTTCATCATGTTGACTTAGGATCAGACTTCCTTAACAAGACTCCCAAAGCACAAGAAATCAAAGCAAAAATCAATAAATGGGATGGATTCAAACTAAAAAGCTTTTTCTCAGCAAAGGATACAATAAATAATGTGTAAGGAGAGCCAACAGAGTGGGAGAAAATCTTTTCCACATGCACTTCAGAGACAGCATTAATCTCCAAAATTTATAAAGAACTTACAAAACTTTACACCAAAATACAAAGAACCCAATCAATAAATGGGACAAGGAATGGACAGACACTTTACAGAAGAAGATATACAGGTGATTAATAAATATATGAAAAAGTGTTCAACATCTCTAGCAATTAGAGAAATTCAAATCAAAACCAGCCTAAGATTTTATCTCACTCCAATTAGAATGGCTATTATCAAAAACACAAACAATAAGATGTTGGCGTAGATGTGGGGGAAAAGGCACAGTTTTATATTGCTGGTGAAGCTGCAAATTGGTGCAGCCACTCTGGAAAGAAGTGTGGACAATCCTCAGAAAACTTGGAATGGACCCACTTTTGACCCAGTTATCCCACTCCCTGGTTCATACCCAAAGGACTTAAAATTACCAAACTACAGTAACACAGTCACATCGATGTTTAGAGCAGATCAGTTCACAATAGCTTAGATTGTGGAACCACCTAGATGCCCCTCAATAGATGAATGGATAAAGAAACTGTGGTATATATGCACAATGGAATATTATTCAGCCATAAAGAAGAATACAATCATGGCATTTGCAGATAAATGGATGGAATTGGAGAATATCATGCGAAGTGAAATAAACCAATCCCAAAAAACAAAGGCCAAATGTTTTCCCTGATAAGTGGATGATGATATATAATGGGAATGGGGAAGTGAAATCAAAGCAAAAATCAATAAATGGGATGGATTCAAACTAAAAAGCTTTTTCTCAGCAAAGGATACAATAAATAATGAAAGAATGGAGGAACTTTAGATTATGTAGAGGAAAATGAGACAGGTGTATGAAAAATGGTGGTATATATGCACAATGGAATATTCTTCAGCCATAAAGAAGAATACAATCATGGCATTTGCAGATAAATGGATGGAATTGTAGTAACAAAAACAGCATGGTATTGGCACCAAAATAGACAGGTAGATCAATGGTACAGAATAGAGGACATGGACACAAACCCAAATAAATACAATTTTCTAATACTAGACAAAGGTCCCAAAAATATGCAATGGAGAAAAGATAGCCTCTTCAACAAATGGTGCTGGGAAAACTGGAAAATCATATGCAACAGAATGAAACTAAACCCCTATCTCTCACCCTGCACAAAACTCAACTCACAATGGATCAAGGACCTTGAAATCAGACCAGAGACCCTGCATCTTATAGAAGAAAAAGTAGGTCCAAATCTTCACCTTGTTGGCTTAGGATCAGACTTCCTTAACAGGACTCCCATAGCACAAGAAATAAAAACAAGAATCAATAACTGGGATAGATTCAAACTACATAGCTTTCTCTCAGCAAAGGAAACTATCAGCAATGCGAAGAGAGAGCCTACAGAGTGGGAGAATATCTTTGCCTCTCATACTTCAGATAGAGCACTAATTTCCAGAATCTATAAAGAACTCAAAAAACTCTACACCAAGAATACAAATAATCCAATCAACAAATGGGCTAAGGAAATGAACAGACACTTCACAGAAGAAGATGTATAAGCAATCAACAGATATATGAAAAAATGTTCAACATCTTTAGTAATAAGAGAAATGCAAATCAAAACTACACTAAGATTCCATCTCACCCCAATTAGAATGGCGATTATCAAGAACACAAGCAACAATAGGTGTTGGAGAGGATGTGGGAAAAAAGGTACACTCATACATTGCTGGTGGGACTGCAAATTAGTTCAGCCACTCTGGAAAGCAGTGTGGAGATTCCTTAGAAAACTTGGAATGGACCTACCATTTGACCCAGCTATCCCACTCCTTGGCCTATACCCAAAGGACTTAAAATCAGCATACTACAGAGATACAGCCACATCAATGTTCATAGCGGCTCAATTCACAATAGCCAGACTATGGAACCAACCTAGATGCCCTTCAATTAATGAATGGATAAAGAAACTGTGGTATATATATACAATGGAATATTACTCAGCTATAAAGAATAATAAAATTATGGCCTTTGCAGGCAAATGGATGAAATTGGAGAATATCATGTTAAGTGAGATAAGCCCATCTCAAAAATCCAAAAGAGGAATGATCTCACTGATAAGTGGATGATGACACTTAATGGGGGGTGGGAGTGGGACAAGAATGGAGGAAGGAGGGACTGTATAGAGGGAAAAGAGAGGTGCAAGGGGTGGGGGGGAAGGAAAAAATAATGGAACGAATCAAACATCATTACTCTATGTAAATTTATGAATATGCAAATGGTATGCTGTTACTCCATGTACAAACAGAAACAACATGTATCCCATTTGTTTACAATAAAAATAAATTAAAAAAAAAGTTGTACTCCATTTGGTACAAAGAATCAAAACGCATTCTGCTGTCATGTAAAACTAAATAGAACAAACAATAAAACAAGAAAAAAAAAAGAATCAATAAATAGGGGTTGGGGTTGTAGCTCAGTGCTAGAATATTTGCTAGCATGTGTGAGGCACTGGGTTCGATTCTCAGTACCACATATAAATAAATGAATAAAATAAAGGTCCATCAACAGCTAAGATATATATATGTAATTATATATATAATACATATATAAAGAAAAAATAAAAAGGATGGTAACTAACAAGCTTCTTCACTGCAAAGGAAACAATTTAGAATGTGAACAGAGAGCCTACAGAACGGAAGAAAATCTTTGCCACCTTTGCCTTAGATAGAGCATTAATCTCTGGGATATACAAAGAACTCAAAAAACTTAACACACACACACACACACACACACACACACACACAAGAAAATAAAAACAAATAAGCCAATCAATATGTGTAAAGGAACTGACCAGACACTTCACAAAAGAAAAAAATAGTCAACAAATATATGAAAAAACGTTCAACATCTCTAACAATCAGAGAAATGCAAATTACAACTACACTGAAATTCCATCTCACTCCAGTCAGAATGGAAATTATCAATAATACAAACAATAATCAATGTTGGTGAGGATGTAGGGAAAAAGGTTCACTCCTACATTGCTGGTGGGACTGCAAATTGGTGCAACCACAATGGAAAGTAGTATGGAGATTCCTCAGAAAACATGGAGTAGAACCACCATTTAACACAGTTATCCCACTACTCAGTATATGCCCAAAGGAGTTAAAATTAGCATACTACACACAGCCACATCAATGTTTATAGAAGTACAATTCCCAATAGCTAAGTTATAGGACCAACTTAGATGCCATAAATGAATATTATTCAGCCATAAAAAGAATGACTTTATGAAAAAAAATGGTGGAATAAGACAGACATCATTACCCTATGTATATGTACATGAATGGTATGAATCTACATCATGCACAACCATAGAAACAAAAAGATGTACCCCATTTGTGTACAATGAATCAAAATGCAGTCTGTAAAAAAAAAAAATAAGAAAAAGAGCTCTCCCATATTTGCTGGAGGAGTTGTAAGATAGTATAAGCATTTTGAAAAATGATTTGTCAGTTTCTGATAAAGCTAAACTTACAAGAACCCTATGACCCAACAGTTATAATTTGCATAGGAGAAATAAAAAAAAGATTTGCATGTACATTTTCATAGCAATTTATTAATAATAGCTAGAAAAAGGAAACCACCCAGCAGTATCAATAGGGTGTGGGTAAACACATTGTAATATGCGTACACAAGGAGGACAATTTGGCAACAAAAATGACAAATGGTCCTTGCAATAATATAAGTGAATCTCAACACATGTTGGGTTAAGTAAATCAGATGAAATAGTATCCACTGTATGATTTTATTTACATGATATTTAATAACATATGAAACCCAACTATGGAAACAGAAATAAGAACAGCAGTTGTCTATAAGGGCATGGGAATTAACTGGCGCAAAGCATAGATAGTATATTTTGATTCAGGTATTTATTACAATAGTTGGTTACATGCAGCAAAACTCTTGGAACTGCCCACTTAAGAACAGTGAATTTTAAAAAAAAGTTTACCTGATAATATTAAAAAATTTATTATTTCTTAGGTGACATTGGCATTTCTTGAAGCAAAATTTATCAAATAATCCCCTTCCTGACTACTCATTTGGAAATTCAGCATAAAAGAGTCAAATACTGAAAGTGATTGTGAATGTTTTTATTGAATGTTTCTGTTACCTTAGAATAAGTATTTCTTTTTTTTCCCCAAAGCAAACATTCTTGCAGATGATATTTATAGCATTGTTCAGTTACTAAGACATTCTTAGATGTGAATTTTTTTAGAAAAAAAAACTATGAACGTTTAAATTATAATCAATTTTGCTCAATTACTCTTGGGAACTTTGGAATAATGCATATTCACTTCCCATGAATGCAACATTGACAGTTTGTCTCAATCTTTTCCATTTTCATCAGTTTGTTGACAAAACTGTGGGATCAAACCCCCAAATGTAGAACCTAGATTCAATTAGCTAATGACTTATTATTTATTCATTTTTATTTATATTTTGGGGGAGAAGGATTTATTTTAAAATCCTGTCTAGACTTAAAAAGAAAACTTATTTACAAACTGCCATCATGAAACAATTTAAATAATATGGGCAAATAATTCTTAGTTTGATGGTAAATATAACTGTGAGAGTCTCCATAGCTTCTACTCTCTACTGTCCAGGATATGTTCACTCAAAATATAATATCCTCCAATTCCATCGATTTATTTGCAATTGCCATAATTGTATTCTTCTTTATGACTGAATAATATTCCATTGTGTACATATACCACAGTTTCTTTATCATGTACAACCACAGAAATGAAAAGATGTATCCCACTTATGTACAATGAATCAAAATGCAGTCTATAAAAAATAAAGAAATAAATAAATAATTTTTAAAAATACAATACCTAATATTTATTTGCAACATGAAACTCTATAGTTTCAGGTTAAGAGTTTTATCTGAAAAAATGTAGTCCATTTTTGTAAGTATATGTATTGGGATATGTACATGAGACATAATTTCTGTACATAATGTCTGTTTCACTCTACTATCCTTCCTACCTCCATACTCCTTCCCCTCCCTTCACTCCCCTCTACCTAATCTAAAGTAACTCTAGGCAAAGATACCAAAAACATTCACCTGGGGAAAAGACAGACTATTCAACAAATAGTGCTGGGAAAAATGGAAAGCCACATGTAACAAAATGAAACTAAACCTTTATCCCTTAT
The DNA here is from genome assembly GCF_902686455.1 of Sciurus vulgaris. Lineage (NCBI taxonomy): Eukaryota > Metazoa > Chordata > Mammalia > Rodentia > Sciuridae > Sciurus > Sciurus vulgaris. The sequence goes on from NC_136466.1 coordinate 94,381,117, forward strand.
CCCACATGAAACTCAACTCAAAATGGATCAAAGACGTAGGCACTAGAACAGATAAAGTGCACCTACTACAAGAAAAATCGGCCCAAATCTTCACCATGTTGGCCTAGGATCTGACTTCATTATCAAGATCCCTAAAGCACAAGAAGTAAAATTAAGAACCAATAAATAGGATGGATTCAAACTAAAAACTTCTTCTCAGCAAAAGAAACAATTATGTGAAGAGAGAGCCTACAGACTGGTGGAAAATCTTTACCGCATGCACCTCAAATAAAACTTCAACCTCTCGGACTTCTAAAGAACTCAAAAAACTTAACATCAAAAAAAAAAACCAAATAGCCCAATCAATAAATGGGCTAAGGAACTGGACACTTCACAGAAGAAGAAATACAATCAACAAATATATGAAAAAAATGTTCAAGATCTCTAGCAATTAGAGAAATACAAATCAAAACTACTCTAAGATTTCATCTCACTCCAATCAGAATGGCAATTATCAAGAATACAAACAACAATAAGTGTTGGTGGGGATGTGGGGGAAAAGGTACACTCATACATTGCTGGTAGGAATACAAATTGGTGCAACCATTATGAAAAGCAGAAGATTCCTCAGAAGACTTGGAATGGAACCACCATTTGACCTAGTTATCCCACTCCTTGGTTTATACCCAAAGGACTTAAAATTAGCATATTACAGTGATGCAGCCACATCAATGTTTATAGCAGCTCAACTCACAAAAGCTAAACTATGGATGAACCTAGATGCCCTTCAACATACGAGTGAATGAAGAAACTGTGGTATATATATATACATATACCACGAAATATTACTGAGTTTTAAAGAAGAATAAAATTACAGCACTTGTAATAAATGGATGGAGTTGGTGAATATCATGCTAAGTGAAATAAGCCAAACTGAAACCCAAAGGCCGAATGCTTTCTCAGATATGCAGATGCTAATTCACAATAATGGGAGTGGAAGTGCTAGGGAAGAATAGTTACTTTAGAATAAGTGTTTCTTGACCTGCATTATATCCAAGTCTTTGTAATATAAATGCATTTTAAATGTGTTTTAATTTTTTTACTTCTTATTATTGCATTTAGTTATACATAATATCGAGGCTCATTTTGTAATATAATTTACTCTGATTCAGTCCCCTAGTACTTCAGCTTTCCATCCCCTCTTTCTTTCCTGGATCCCTTTCCTCTATCCTATTGATCAATATTCTGTTTATTCATAGATTTTTTTAAAAATTAGTGCATGATGTATATACATAAAGGTGAAATTCACTGTGGTGTATTCATGTATGTACGTAGGAAAATTTGGTGGTATTCCTTCCAGGGTTTCTCTGTTTTCCCATATCTTCAATCCTACCCCCTACATCCCTTTACTCTTAACATCGATTTTTAATGCTTTAGCCAAGAGGAAAGTTAGCTGACAAGGGACCTCCTTTCTCATCTTTTCCTTTGTTACATGTTGTAGAGAAATTCTTTGTTCTCACATCTCCTACTTGCTTGTTGCTACTTATCAGTGAAATGTAAAAATATTCAGCCAAATAGATTCATTTGAGACAATTTTGTTCACAAAATGTTTCTTCATAAAAATCACTGGGTGATAAGACTTCTTGACTTTTTTTCATGAGTTATTCAAGAGTCTAAAAGAAATGCTTGAAACTCCATGGGGGGACGGATGGAACACTATCCAGGACTGAATTATTTTTCTGTCTACAGAGGCTTCTGGCTTAAAGGCTGCAAGTAAAAAAGCACCAGTTGTTCTGACTCATGCTGTACATTTTAAAGTCAATAGGTTTAAATATAGAGCTGTATCAATGTTTGAAATCATTTTTGTCCAATTGCTTCATGAAATGCCAATCTCATCTAAGAAAGAAAAGTTGGTTTCTTCACTGTTGAACTTATTCTTTTAGAACATTATCTTCACTACTATGGGAACATTATCTTACTACTTCACTGCTATGGTTTTATTTTATTTTTATATCTGAGTTTTCAGCAGAAGTCACAGAATTCTTAATAGTTGGTATCTCCTCAAAGCGATGCAAACGAAACACCTACATCTCTTTTACATTCATCAACGCGTAGGTTCACTGAGATATTTTGTGAATGTTAATAGAATCCAGTGAAGTCACTGAACTTCCTGCAAAGGGAATATTTGTGTCTGTCATTTTAAAGCTGTAAGTTAGTGAATTTTTAGAAAGCCAAAAAGTTTGACTATGTGTGCATACTATTTCACAATTTGGAGAGGGACAATTGTTTTTCAGGAACTTATCCAGTATTAGCTCAGCTAAAACCAGTAAAATGATATGGGAATTTGAATTCTGAGGGAAAAGAAATTTCCAAATTTACTTTACTTGACTTCTAAAATAATGAGTCCTTGATCATCTTACTTTCTGTTTTAAAAAAATTATTTCTTCACACCATTTTGGTATAATGTAAAAGTATAAAAATAAAATGTGAAATCCCCACTTTCACATAGACATGCATCAAGGAATATGATCTCTAGATCTTTTATGTGTACAGTTACAGACATTTTGATCTGTGTATATTTGTTTACATTTCAAATAAAATTTTAATTCGTTTTGACTTCCTTTGTTTTACTTTTACCATTAGAATTTTTAAGTTTTTAAAATTTTTCCATGTTTTACATCTTAATTTGCAAGTGTTCTCATTCTAAGTCTGCAAAACTTTGTACATTTCCCTTGTACTTCCATATTTTTGTAATGTTTCCATGTGAACATTTTCATCTTACAAATATTTTTCTGTATATTTTAGTATGGATAGACTAGTTGGAATTGAATTTATTTAAATGTCTTTTTAAAAGTTTTACTATTAGAAAATTATGAAAGAATAACAGAAACAGAAATAGTTTGGTGACTATAGAAATGATACAAATTGATTGAATTATGTTCTTGATATTATCCTTACCGTTAATATCTTATATAACCAACATAAAACAACCTGAAGCAATCCACATCACAACAGTGGTTCCTTTTCTTAATTATATTTCCTCTTTCCCATTATTCTATGGAGAAACACGAAAATGATATTACTACTGTTCAACTAGAACTCAAGTTTGGAATGTAATGCTATTTAGAAAAGAGGTTTTAGGACACATGAGAAGAAGGTAGAAAGTAAATTCACAATTATGGTCTTGAAATAACATGGTTTATATTACAAACTCAATGATTTTCTACTGCATGTTTTAAATTAACTCACTTTTAAAACAAAATTTTAGCTACAATGTTAATTAAATTTATAAAGAGTAAGGCTGCATTTTGAGAGTTTTTATTAGAGAGCAGAGAATAGTACTGTCAATGTCATTATCTACTGTAAGAATTACATGAAGCTTTTTCAGAATCGAATACAGAATACATTCAGAATCAATAAGTTGCCATTTATGCTAAATTTTTAGTAAAATATATGTTGTAAACATTACCAGATTGTGAACAGAAATACAAGTTTCCTAAGACTTTTACAGATCAAAACCAGTGGTCAATAGATTGTAAATTTTATTTTCTTAATCAATTTTTAAAAGTTTTTATTCATTTTCCTATTTGGCTTTGGGGGGAGGGCATTATATCTCTTAATAACTTACTAGTTCCAGCCAAACCACCTGCCAACTTGATATTGGTATTTCTCTAATTAAAACTGTGTAATTAAGTTTGTGAGAAAACATAATTTACCTAAATTTTAGGCCAGATTTGAACCTTCCACTTAGCCCAGAAGCCCCAATGTCTTTATAGAGTGATAAAAAATTCTAAAAATTAATAAGCATGAGTCTCTTTCTCCCTTAGTTACTTTATTCTCTAACAATTTGGAGATGTACTAAAAACGACGCTGGGTTTTTCATATATTTTGTTTTCTTTTCTTTCTACAATCTTATCCTTTCTCCCTGGCTGTAGTCCACCTGAAGGCACACTCTCCTCAGAAAATTCTACACAGACCCTGCACAGTCACGCCCTGCACAGTCATGCCCATCAAATCAAGATCCTCTCTCACGAAAAGGAAAATGCATACTTTGGAGTTCTTTGGACCAATCATATATATGATAAACTAGCGTACAGAGAAAACATTTTAAGGCTACACAACCTGTGTGAACTATATGAAGCTTCATACCCATGTACAATACTTTCTCAATTGTAACAAAAATTAGGTACTGAGAATAAAGGACCATTTTGAGATATACGTATATCTGTTTAGGAAGTAAAGAATCTCATAACATAGGATGATGTTATTGATCTGTTAAGTTATCACTTCATAAAAATACTTCAAAAATGGTTTAATATTTTTAAACTATATTTAATATTTATATGGTACTGTTACCTTTAACTTGTTTTAGAGAATAACACCTGCTTATCAAAATAAAAAAGCACAAAAATTGTCTTAGAAATAATAAATGAAAAACAGATAAAATACTGATGTGTGCTCAAAGAATGAAAGAAAAAACTGGTTACATAATTTAAAGAAAATCTTTAAGTAAACAAATTTAAAAAGTTAAACTTCCATCAGGATAGATATACTATATGCTTCATTTTAAACTGTTAACTAAAACTGAGATGTTATTTTCCAGTTGCAATGTTTTCTTCTTTTCTTGTAGTATTAAGAGATTGAGCTCCCAGCCTTGCACATGGTGACCAAATGCTCTACTGCTGAGCTACCCCCAGCCTAAAATGGAGGCTTTGAAGATGCTGTGATCATCTGGGCAGAGCCCATGTCAGCTTTCTCAGATAAACTCTGATGAGCTCATGGTTCCCTGAATATGGACAAGTGATGGATGATCTCGATTTAAAATAAATGTTTCATAGCATGTTTACTGTTTCCCACTAAGTGAAGTGGGAAGTCTAACAGAGAACTTACCTAGTGCCATGTGGATGTCTTAGGTGTCTGTACCTCCCCTGTGCTCCTTGGGTGCTTGAGTCCTTGACACCTAAGTAAGATATCTAATTCCCGAGTTGTTTTTTATAATCCAAACCTCTCTGTTAATTTATCCCTAACAAATACTTTCTGAAATAATAAATCATTGTTTATCCTCCCCTTTAAATATTAAGTTAATAAATAACTTGTATTTTGCTTCATTAGTAGGAAATAAAGGTCATCAGGCTTTTTCTAATATTTTAAATTAATGAGGATGGAAAGATAGATGTTATGAGACATTTCCCAACTGTATCAGCATTTGTGTGAGATTATATATTTAAAGAAGATTTAACAATGTTTGAAGATCTCAGGACTCTCTTAACAAATTGATTTTCTGTATTCACCTTTCCATCATCATAGGAAATATAACATATTCAGTTACAAATACATGATGAGATTCAGGAATCAAACCATGACCAAGGTCCAGCATCTTCAGAGAGAAATTGAATCAAATAATTTTTAGGGTCCTAAAATGAGAGTTCTCTTCTCAGTCTCAGATCTGAATACAGTGCTACTGAAGATTACTTTTAACAATTTTGTTCAGTAGTACATTGGTAGAGGCTAAAACAAAACTAAAAACATGTTTCTGTGGAGTTCCACAGATTCATATTGTAAAAAGGGCAAATGTCTCATCCTTATGGGCTTTTCAGTAAAGCTTAAAGGGAAGTTAAAATCCCTAGTTCTTCCTAGAAATGCTGCTAGAACTTCAAGAAAAAAGTATCAAGAAAGGTCCCTTTGCACCCTAACACCATATATGCCCTTCCTCTGCCTCTGGCAATGCAAGGGGCACCAGAGGAATTTGAGAAAAGAAGAATGGAAGCTTGGGAGGAAAAAGTAAAGAAAGGAGAAATATTTGAATAGTATTTTATTCAACTAATATAGAATAAAGGCTTAAGAATCTTGGAATTTCAGGACTAAAAGCAACTTTAAAGCTGATTTTATCCAAACTTCCAACAAAATTTAAATCCTATCTATAGCATCCTCTATGTAACTTTCCAGAGCATAGTTAGAAGTTAGTTGTGATGGTGAACTAATCTCATCCATACAAATTTCTTTTTTCTTTGAAAAATTTTATTGGCAATTTTCCCCTGTTAATGAATTTATACACCTCACTAAATCCTCCACTAACTTTTACACTAGGATGTCTAGAGTCAGCATCCGTGTGTTCAAACATGGTCCCTTCAGCTTTCTAGCTAACCACTATTCAGTGAGTTACCATTACCACTGAGTAAAATGGGTTAATAATAGTACTCATTTCATAGAGACCTCACTTCCCTTCTCTCCAAATGGAGATAATAATACCTTGTTTGTAGAAATATTGGGAAAAGCAAATAAAACTGATAAAGTATCTTACGAGTCAGTACTCCACACTGACAGCTATTATTATGAAATTACTGTTGTCTTCCTTTTTCTGACTTATTCTAGTTTATCTTTTTAAGAGGTGAACTGAACACTGAAAAGAAAGCTTCATGTATTGACTGATCATATTGGTACAAAGTAAATACAACTATATACACACACATATTTCTCTTTTGTGAAATATAAAATTCCTATTAAAATCCACATACACAATTTATGTTTATTGTTTGTATTTTCATTCATACTATTATTGTATATTTTGCTGAATATTGTCTTAAATACTTTAAATGAATTTTGATTTAAAATAGCATCTGTTCACCCTGTGATGAAGTCTTAGACGCCTCACAAAATGCCAATTATTGTTCCAAAGCCTATGTCACATACATAGTTTCATTGGAAACAAGCACTAAAAACCAGAACTGAGTTCCAAACTTCTACTGGAATTTCAGATTACTGGGATGTCCATTAACTACATACCTCGTAAATTTCAGTAACTTAGAAATTCTTATTATATTCCCTTTCTGCTTGGATTATCTGAAAAGCAGCAGAATATCCTTCCCTGATGCCCTTTGATTCAAAAGTTAAAAAATCAACCCCAACCACAATTCCATATCTCTATCTTATTTTTGCTATATTATTTGAATAAAAATCTTATTACTTTTACTCATAGTCCAAATTCTATAATCTATCCTCATCAGATGTACCTCTATTTCTTTATCAATTTAAAGACTGGGTTACATAAACATTAGTAGACAAGATCTGAAAACCTACACTGACACATCACAGAAAGTGCAGACTTCTCATGTAAAGACACAATAAGCACTGTGGCCCTCAGTTATATTTGAGGGTATAGTCTTTTTAGAGTCATGGTGTCCCATTGATAGGAAAAAATTTGCATGGTCCAACATCACTTGTTGAAAGTCCACTGGACACTGGGAATTTAACACTAAATTTATGATCAAACTGATAGATGATGAGACCAAGGAAAATCATTACACCACCCTGTGGTTAATGGTGAATGAGGAGAAAGTGGGTATGTGGTTTTCATTTTAAAAACAAAACATACAGCTTCCAGAGCAGGGGAAAGAAGGTACCTTCTTAAGACTTGGTAGAAGATGAAGTTTTAAAGGTAATTTTCAGAAACTGGAAGAAAATTCAGAAAATTATTTTGCATTGTCATAAGGATGAGAAGCATGACAACTTTGGGCAGAAATCCAATAGGAGTTAAAGTATTAAGAACATGAAAAGATGAAGAAGGAGAAAGAGAAGGAGAAGGAGAAGAAGGAGAAGAAGAAGAAAGAAGAGGAGCAGAATGGGGGAAGAAGAGGAAGAAGCAAAATCAGGATGATATTTTTAAAGGTGATAGATCAACATAAAAGAATTTGAAATAATCATTAAAGACTCAATATAAAAACTTTTTTTTTTCTTTTTTTTTTGCACCGAGAATTGAACCCAGGGGCACTTAACCACTAAGCAACATTCCTAGGCCTTTTCTATGTTTTATTTAGAGACAGGGTCTCACTGAGTTACTTAGGCGTCTCTAAGTCACTGAGGCTGAATTTGAACTCAAGCCTCAGTCTCCCAAGCCATTGGGATTACAGGTGTGAACCACAGTGCCCAGACTACATGAAAATTTTTAAAACACTATCAAGATTTGAAAAAACTCTACGAATAATTAAATCACTCTTATATATGACAAATGTTAGTTTTTTTTTTCAGAATCCAAAGGAAAAGAAAAAAACAATAAAGACACAGGGGAGACCATACATGAAGTATTGATAATAGAAGTATAATATAAAAATAATTTATATTTAAAAGGAAAACTTTTAAAAATAAATGTAGAAGACAATATATCTATTCTGGGATTATGCACAGTTGATGGGATTCCTGAATTATAGCCAAAATCAATGAACAATTCATTCTATGAATCCTATTGGTAATCTGGTTTAATTTATACAAAAGAAGTTGAATAATCATTTAGAAAATAACTATATTTATACGGTTTAAACACAGGAATAAATTTTTTCTGAGGTTAATTTTTTCTCCTACAGCATCCAATTCCATAAGTCAATAGAGAACTTGATACTTAATTTTGAAATGATCTTCAGAAGGATTGTGAACTAAAACTTTTACACAACCAAAATTTATTTTTCATTTGTAAGAGTCTTGAGATTTCATCAGAGAGTGAACAGATGGCACATATTGATATAAAACTAATAGGAAAATACAATCATGTATATAAATGCGAAGATGTTGGTAGATGATATATTGCCCAGAATACAGGAAGGTTAAATTAAGAATCCAATATTGTCATATAATAATAATAATAGTAAGAGTAATAAATTTTATCAGATAAATGCAAATAAATATATTCAAGATTTCATCAAAATATTTAAAAATCACATTATTATCAAAAGCTATATCTCATTGGTTATTCTAATGTGCTTATAGTAGTTCAAAGGGTGTTATAACTTTTGTAATGATATCTTAATGCTGCTTAAAAGCAAACTTTTGAGCACTTTTATTAAAGGAACTAATATTCAGTAGTTTATCATTACTGATATTACAGAAATCAGTGTTTAGTAGTTCTACTGAAGAAGTGCTTTTGTAAGAATACTTCAACAGAGTTCAGTGTTGTGTCAGGATAATATTTCTAGGAAAAACACATAAGTAATTCCTACATATGTTATAAAATTATAATTAATTATAATCATATAATTTACACACAATTTAAAACTACTAGAAAAATATATCGTAAATATAAAGGAAAAATATTGATGAAGGATGTAGGAAAATATAATTTTGTATGGAAAATCATGAAACAAACCAAATACATAAAAATGATATTGTCATTTCCAGAAATGATATAGTCAATTGTTGATATATTTTCCAGAATTTTACAATTGCTTAATTTTCTTCAATAAAAAGATAATATTTTTATAGGAAGGAATCAATCCATCAAGTATTGGTTTTAGTCATTCATACTCATTAATCCATATCCTTACTTATTTGATTGGTTTTAGAATATATTGAATATATTGATTTTTAATTCTATTATGTTCTCTTCATTGTTCTAATCATTCAAACTTTTTTTCAAAGTGAATCTTATTATCTATTGTATTTACCACTGGGCCCAGCTTTTTGTCCCTTATTAATTTCATGAATATATCCTGAATGTTTTCATACAAGCCCTTTATTAGAACCAAGAACATTTAAGAAAATCTCATTCTACTGTGATATAAATCTGTTAGCATCTTTTGCTTTTCCTCATTCAACCAATGACTAATTCACCTACTGCCCTTGCTGCACTTTCAAATTTCCTCTCTTTATTCACAAGTCTATCAAGAGGAATTGAACATGATCCATCTTGCTGAATTTCAGATACATGCTAGATAGTTTACTCTGATTTACTAATATTTCATCTCTATAAAAATAGACAAGGAATTCTCATATACCTTGTTCATACCTGAATGTCTAATGAAAGTTCAATTGACAACATTAAGAGAATTTCAAAAACATTACAATAGTTTATTCTAAATATGCATTAAAATATATTTTCATTATTTGAAAATAGTAAACACATTAATATTTTACTGATTGACTAAATATTATGAAATGTTTATGAAACAAAATTAAAATAAACCCACAAAATATTTAAATGGCTTTTAAATTTCAATATAGACTCTAATTATGATAAAAAAGCATTTTGAAAAATTAAACATATAAATCTAGAAACCACAAAATGTTTAAATTGTTGCTACTGTCAATGTATTCTGGAAAATTCTTTAAAAAGTCAAGGGGTTGGTTTAATAATACAGAAGAGGCAACATACAGAAATCAGAGTCAACAGAAAGTGAGTGAGAGAGTTTGATCCTGAAAACAAGGAAACTTGTACAATTAGTTTAGTCAAAACTATTTAATTGCAACAAACTACCTTATCAAGAGCCCCACAGGAAATATCAAAATTCCACAAAGAGCAGAGGTTATATTCTCATTAAATACAAAACACAACTCTATTCTTCCCAAGCACCCCCTCCATTGTGAACTAGCATCTGCATATCAGAGAAAACATGTTCAGCCTTTGGTTTTTTGGATTTGACTTATTTCGCTTAGCATGATAGTCTCCAACTCCATCCATTTACCAGCAAATGATGTGATCCTACAATATGCACAATCAGAAATATGAGAAATTATACTCCATTTATGTATGATTTATCAAAATGCATAATTGCATTCTACTGTCATGTGTAACTAATTAGAACAAATTTTTAAAATGTATAAAACACAAAGTGGTCACTCTGTGCATCATTTCTATGGTGTTTCTCACATGATAATTTTATTTTATGACATAGAAACAATAATATAGAGTAATGATCATAATTTGAAAAAAAGGACTTTCAAGGTGAAATTAGTCTACTGCTCTGATTATTTTACTTTGGGACTTTCTTCAAATAAATCTTGACTAGATATACATAAGATAACTACCTATGTTTTCACAAAACACAAGAGTAGCAAATTACTTCCACTTTTCCAGTTTTATGATAGATGTTGCCCCAATTTAATGCTTCCCAGTCATGAATTTCTAAAAAATGACCAAATTCTTTCACTCCTGGGTAACTTACAAATATCTACAGTTTTATCTCTGTTTAGTAAGTTAAAAATATTATTGTATTCCTTGACTTAATAAAATGCATATGAATGAAGAAATGAAACATAAATGAAAGATTTTTCATTAAGACTTAAGAATAAAGGAAATAAAGAGAAATAAAGAGGGGAATTGTATTATGCTAAATAAAATGTTTAAATCAGCCATAAATTACTACAGTTAGGTTCCTGGATAGATTTACCTGCACTTGAATCAAATGAATATGAAGATCCTGAGGCAACATAGAAGTGATATTTGTTTGCTCTAGTCTTGAATTTTTTCTAGCAAGTGGAAACCTCTTCAATATTTTATTTGCTGAGATTATCTACTATCCTGAGAACATTCTAGTGGAATTCAAGGAAATAATCTGGTTGTATCCAACAAATTGCAATTATAGGACATTATTTTGAAATTTTTACTAATGCATATCTTAGTAAGGTAATAAAACTTTGGTTTTAAAATAATAGAACTGGGTTCAAATTCAAATGTATTAATCGTTAGCTGTTTGACATTAGACAAATAACTATTGCGGCCATTAAATACAATGGAGTCAGTAAAACAAGGGCTACATGGTGGGGGTGATAAATGTTTTCTTTTTATCATTGATTCACTATTATTCATTAATATATGCAAATCCTTAGATCTTCAGTTTGTTTGTAATTACACATATTAATCTCTTACTAACTTGAAGAATAAAATACAGTTCAAGTACCTTGCAGTGGAAGGAAGTCACTTGCTGGACCTTGTTTGTGAAAGCAAAGCTTGGCCAAAAGAGGAGTGGGTTGGAAGACTGATATTTTGCAATGGTTCAACTGAAAACAAACAAAGAAACATAATTAAGTCACAGACTAAAACTTTCTCAACTAATCTGCAGTGGGGTCACTCCTGTGTCAAAGGAAGAAAGAGTTGTGACATTCTAAGACTCTGGCACTCTAAATCATTACATCCAGTTCAGTTTTCTATCTATCATGTGGTTCCATTGCTTCAGTGACCTCCCTGTCCTATGCCAATCACAACTTCTGTAAAAGTGGATTGTCTGTCCATAAATCCACTTTGCCACCCTCGTTAGTTCCTTGGTTCTACTTTTCATATGCCTGTGTAAGAGAAGAACAGGTTTAGGTTCCTGTTACTTCTGACTTTATTAAACCAATGATTCTTAATCAGGAATAAATTTGCCACACACCATCTTCTTAGTGATACTGGCAATACCTGGAGGCATTTTACTGTTGTTGCCACAACCTTGAGTGGGGTGCTAATGACACTGGAGGGCAGAGGTCAAGGACTCTGCTAATCATCCTTCAATGCACAGTATAGCTCCCTGTCTTCTAAAGACTTATCCAGCTCAAAATGTCAGTAGTGCTGAAGTTGAAAAATACATCCAGATAGTCATCAAGTACTATTCTAACTGCTTAACTGAATAAAACATAACAGAAGTCCCTCTTGTCTTGTGACTTGCATTCTACTAAGAATGATGGAAAATAAACAGAAATATATAACTAATTTGGTTTTAGATTGGTAAGTGTTATAACAGTAAACTAAAATAAATGGATAAAGTTGTTTGGGAAGGTGTAGAGGATAAAGAAAGGAGCTAGAATATTATTTTCAGTAGAAGAGTGTGCACATGGCCATATGAAATTCTTTCCAATCTAATTTTTCTCTCTGATCTTACTTTATACAATTGTTTTAGTATATCTTAGTTCATAAAAATACTAAAGAGAAAAATCGCAAAAAAATAGTATCCATTAAACTCACACTGTGGTTTAGTGGATTTTGGTGGTATTATGTTCAATTTGATAAGGATTGATAAAATATTTTAATTTAACTAGTTACATGGATTAATACATGGACCTCTTCTTTGAAGGGTTTTACTTCCATTTAAATATTTTAAAGATAAGAAACCACATAAAGTACGTTATCAAAGACAAACAGAGTAAAAGCTGGAAAGTAAAGTTATTTTAAAGCCTAGGTCAAAACACATTGAGGACAAGGGTGAAGAAAATGCCAAAATGCTCAGAACAAAATGATCCACTCCATGTAATTGTTGGTGATCAAAATCCACATAATAGAGATGGAGCCAGAAAACCTCTCATAAAGTAACTCAACCTGCATTGTGATTTAGAAACCGGTAATTCATGAGATTAAGGTGCCCTTTATATATCATCAGGAAGCAGTCAACCTAAAAAGTAATCAATGTAAAATAAGTCATAAACTTAAAAAGTTATGAAGGGAGACTAAAAAAAAAAGCAGAAAATGAGGCCACAAGATGAGTACAAATGGGCAATGGTCAGCAAGGATCCTGCCCAGAGAAGTGCGGAGAGAAGGGATGTCAGTGTGTCGCCATCACTGTGGAGATGGGTCTTCTACCTCATCAAGAATTCGGTTACCAAAAAAAAAACAAAAAAAAGAATTAGGTTACCACTTCAGCCAGCAGATCCCTTCCCAACCTTCCCACTAGTATTTCCTAAGACGGGAAGTACATTCTTGCTGCCTAATCTTGCCTGCACTTGTCTGGCACAGAATCTCCTGACAAAAGGAAATTTTATTTTGTGTTTTATGTAAACATGTCTAATTGCTTTTTACACTTTTCTGAGTAATCTATAACATAATTGTGATCATTTTAATATAAATGTTTAAATGTCTTAACTATTCCCAATAAAAATAAATGTTGTAAAATTGATATTCTAAGGCAATCCACCATATTTATCCCATGGTGTTACCACATACTGACATATACTCTCAAAATATTCTAGTTTGGAAATCATAGCTTATTTGGCCAGCTGTAGTAAGAATGAATATACTCCCAGTGCTACATACACTGAGTAGATTTTTCAATATTAATTAAGGTTTTCAATTGCCTCAGTTCTTGGAACAGGATCCCCTGACCACTGGAAACCAGTTTTTATTTTTATGGCAAGATGATTCTCAATACAAATCAGAAAATTGGCATTTTCATTTAAAATCCAATCTGAGAATGTTGGTTGAGTGAGCTGTACATTTGTCTGTAGTAATTATCATAATTTCAGTCTTTTTATGGGCTGAAATACTAGATGCTAAAACCCCTGGTTCTCAGACTGCCCCCTTGTGCAGATAATCTTAACACAGGCTACTAGCTTGCATTTGTGTCTTTGTTGATTTCATCTTGATATGGAAAAGCAAACCTAGTGAAAGACATGAGAAGCCCAGGAGGGTTTGATGCATTTTCCTCTTCTTGCCAAGTGTTACTTCAAAATTTTAAATCCTAAATTTCTTCCTATTTTTCTCATACAAACAAAATTGTATGCATTTAATCCCAGAACCTGACCTTAATGTTGGAAAGAATAGTCTGACCCAAAGATCTTAACAAAAGATCAATTATGGACACAAAAACAAAAGGAGTACACAGAACCACATGTCATTTGGGTTTGCATCATGAATTCTAAGCTCAGAGTTATGCTATGTGAAGATCTAGGAGTAGTGTCTCAGTTGCATTCCATGAAAGCTCTGTTTTTGACTTGTGGTCCATCGCAGGAGGCCCTCCTCTGCCTGGCTCCTTTTATCTCTGCTCTCCCTCTCTTTCGTGTGCTTCTCTCAGAACAAATCTTTCCCTATAGCTCCCTCATTTTCCTTTCCTCTTAACCCAAAACAAAGTGGTTTCTTTCATATTGTTCTTAGTGCTTAGAATAGGTAGATATCATTGAAGAATAGGCTCTTGGTTAGAGGAGGACAAAGCGGCTGTGGAACCTGTGAGTAGAGACATGTTAGGTAAGAGGTCCTGTCTTTTGTTAACCTTGCACAAAGACCTCTATTCTCTTAACGTTAACATGTTCCAAGAAGGTGTGGCACATGTTTGGAAAGAATGGAGCTAAACAGGCAAATACACACTTCATTTAAAACATATTCATTTGACTGATAATCTTAAAATCAACAACAAAGACAAAACTAAAAACAACAAAAATGACAGGCATGTTGGGACATGCCTTCAATCCCAGCAACTTGGGAGTCGGATGCGGGAGGATCACAAATTTGAGGACAGCCTGAGCAACTTAATGAGAAACCCTGTATCAAATTTTTTTTTTTAAAAAGTGGGAGCTGAGGTTGTAAACAAGTGGTAGAGAGCCTTGGGGTTTAATCCTCAGTACTACAATAAACAAGCAAACACCCTAAGTTAACAGGAGCACTGAACTTAGCCTCCATGCTTGGGAGAAAAATACCTGTCGATTTCAGTTTTCTTCTCATTCCATCACTCTGGTCACTTTGTAAGACCAGGAGAACAAGGGGATGGTGAAGGAGGGAGAAAGGAAGTACTGGGGATTTAAATGCAACAAATTATATTCCATACATGTATGATCATGTCAAAATGAACCCCACTATTGTGTATAACTACAATGCACTAATAAGGACATTTTTTAAAAAAAGAAGTATAGCCATCAGTCATTTCAAGATCCATACTTCTACTCCTGAAGTACAGAATCTTGTAACGAGGGCCAGTGGTTTCATTTTAAATCAATTATGCTGACAGAAAGGTAAAACAACCTGTGTGTGACAAGAAGATGGGTAGGGCATATTTGATGGTTGGGGTTTCCTGACCTACTTGAGCCTCTTAATCATGCCCTCATACCTGCCTGTAATTGAATTTTAGCATCCGTGATGACTAAGCAGCATTTTATTTTATATTAGCATTAAAAATGAGAGCAATAGTTTGAAAAATATGTATAATATGGAATATTTCCTAATAGAATACAGAATCCCTATATAGATATGTTTGGTAATGCTGGAGCAGCCACAATTCAAGAATCATATCTCACCTAAGAAGCTCAGGACCTTCCAACCACAAATGAACAGTTTCAGTACACTCTACAGGTTTCCATCTATTTTGCCTATTTGCAGATTTATAATTACATTAGTGGCCTAATATGTTTGGCAATTAGAATCTCAAAAAATATTGGGTAATTGTGCATAATTCATAGTGTAACAACACATGAAAGATAATGAACCCATGATGTATGTCTTGTAACAAATGGTTAAATTGCTATGAAGGCAAAAGATAAAATAAGGATATAATTTTTCTTCACAGTGGAAAACCCTTAGATTTTTATGTTTAGTGAACAACCATTTTTTGATAACTCTTAAATGGATTACCACATGGCAATTTATCCAAGAAAGTCTTGCTTTCATGTTTTCTGATCATTTGTAGATACTAGTCTTAATTACTTGCATCTGGGAGATACTGGATTGACTATTAATAGCATACATTTCAATTAATTACTTTGTTTTCACTTCAACTATTTTTTATTTCTTGGCATAAAATCTATGAAAAGCTTTTGAGATACCAATACGTCATTAATTTTCAAGGGGAACAGTGTGAGCAGGAAGGAACTACCCTACCCGTTCCCACCACAGGGAATGAACAATAGTTATGTAGGAGCCTTTTTAAAACTACCAAGTCATTGGCATATATTTAAAAAAAATTAAAGACAGTGTTCGATAATGACACTTGCATACCAATGTTTATAGCAGCAAAGTTTACAATAGCCAAGACATGGAACTAGCCCGAGTGCCCAGTAGCAGATGAATGGATAAAGAAAATATGGCATTTATACACAACGGAGTTTTACTTAGCCATAAAGAAGAAAAAAATTTTTGTCATTTTCAGGGAAATAGAAGGAACTGAGAATATCATGTTGAGTGAAATACACTATATTCAGAATGTCAAAGGCCATATATTTTCACTTATATGTGGAAGATAGGAAAAGAAGAAGAAGAAAAATGGAGTCTCATGAAAATTAAAAGCAGTCAGTAGAATAGCAGAGTAAGAGGTGGTCAGGCAAAAAGAGGAGGGGATAGGAAGGGGCATAACTGGGAAATGAAATCCACCAAAGTGTGTTATGTGCATATATGAGTATATCACAATGAACCCCGGTATTATATATAATTATAGTGCCCTGATTAAAATTAATGAAAAATAAAATAAAGCTCATGAGTCAGATCTTTAAGACAGAGTCTTCTGGAAATATGGTGTGTGAGAACTATGTGGAACCATCATTTATATTAGTTAATTTGAGATAAATTCTACAGATAAAGGACACAAATAGGTTATGTGTTTACTAAAAATAAAGTTAAGCTGGAAATGCAGCACAGTATTTGACAGTAGAGGCTAGTTACTATTTGTATTATTTCACCTTTGATTGTCTGCACTGTTCATGTTGTGCTTGTATTTCTCCCTCTTGAGTGTCTTGCTTGCTACCTCTTGCCTCTGTCTCTCTACATGTGTATATATTTACTTCTGCATCCGTATATGATCAAATATTTAAGAGGTTTTGAAAACACTACTAGTGTTTTGAAAACACTAGTAATGTGAATCCTTTTATGCACAAAAGTGTTAATAATACCAAAGTATAATTTATGTCACATATGGAAAATAAAAATTCTTTCAGCTATATCTAATCTTCAGAAAATAGGATGATACTTGCCAATTAAAATATTTCCTTTTGGTATTCATCATTGTTTTAAAAATAAATATACAATTTATACTATAATTTATAGGCATTTCCTTAAATGAAGTCATATCAAAATAAAGAAATTTTATTTAAATATTACAAACTTTAGTTTTCTAAAAAAAAAGTTGGCTATTTGTTTTTCTGCTGAAATTTTTTATTTTCTGAAAAAAAAAATGATTCCCATAGATTTCTAAGATTCAAAACTGAGGAAAAAAGTAAAATAAAATCAATCACTAAAATTATAATGAATACTCTTTAATTATTAAGGAGACACTTCAAGATGACTAGCTGTACTGAACGCCAATTAGCATTCTTCTTATGTGCTAATGTTTTCTGATTCCTCTTAAATTTTGGTTCTTTAGATACCAGATAAGTAGATTAAGGCAATAGCAATTCAAGAAGATATGCAAAGTATTTATTTTTTTAGATAATACTAAATATGATCCTCCTAAAAATGGGGGAAAACTTCATTAATACTAGAATATAAAGGAGTAGATGTAGAGTTTAATAGAAAGCAAGGATTTTTCTTATTTGACAAATGAAAGAAATGTCATCCTGGTTCAAACTGTCATTTTTTAAATTCGCACTTCTGTATATCACTTTTGAAACCTTCTAAAATGTCTTTCTTTTCTAAAATATTCTGGCTGGCATTCAGCATCTTTTATTTTTATGTTATCTCACGTGACTTTTTGTTAAGAGACACTTCAGGATATTTTTCATAAACTGTGTTCAGTTTAGAGCCTTGGGCTTATTTTATTTTTTACACTAATGCAGCATTATCTTTGCTCTCCTTACAAGAACAAAAACATCTCAAAAGAGTAAAGCTTCCCAAGGTCATTGGCCTGTGTCTTTCCGACTCCTCAACCAGGTATTCATTTTTCTTAGTTTCTTGTCAGTGCACTGTGATATCCTTCACATCTGTCTGTGCCTTTGCTTTTATTAGCAGAAAATACAGCTATAGCTTTAGTGTCATGTGTACTATAAAGACAGGATTTTCAAGAGATTTGACAACTCTCATATTTCCCGAAGTATTCTCAATGTAACACAGAAACAGTTTATTACTGTTAAGTAGTGACTGTCTCTCCAGCTTGAATAATGAAGTTCTCTAGGTCAATATTTTATACAATGATACATTTAAGGAAGCATTCCTCTTCAGCTTGGCACTAAAACAATGGCTGTCATAACACAGATCTATGTATTATCAATCTCACATGCTACCACAATCAATCTAATTCGTGGGGCAGGGAAAGTGTAATATGTTATTGAGTTAAACCAGGAGTTTTCTTCCACAAAAATGTTTATAAAGGCACATAATAAAATTATTTACAGAGATGAGCTCCTACTGTACAGCATGGAATAAATTTAACTTTCTGTGAAGAGTGCTCACAGCTGCAGGTGATTTACCTGTGTTACCGGGAAAGGCACAGTCCAATCGGGTATGAAAGCCCCCAGCTTGAGCTTCACAAAGCCACTCAGAATAGTGAAATGGTAGAGAGAAAGACATACATTAAAAGTCTGGCTCTTGAACACAACGACTATAACACACACACACAAAAAAACAAAACAAAACAAAACAAAACATAGCACAAAGTATATTTTATGGAATCATTAAAAATCAAAACCTCGCCTGTCTTTGGTTTGAATATTTCATGACAAGCAACTATCTCTAAGGGAAAAATGTTTCCTTGCTGGTCAGATAACAGTAGGTTTTAGCATGGAATAAATTCACAAACTTTTCTCAAGAAAGAGAATTTAGGCCATTTCAGCCTACAGAAGCCAAAATGTACATCTGCATCGATCCTCTTGGCAGCAAAAAGCAAGCCCCTTTGAAGCTTTAAGTTTGTACCAACACCTGTTAAGACTCTGCCTGCCCTCGATTCCATTTTGTCTCTGGCAGCATTGCAAGTGTACTCAAATTGAAGATGATTCCATAGAATAAAGAAAATGTACCTTGGCTAGAGATGTACATTTTTTTCCTTTCATATTTCTTTCACCCACATAATCCACTTTGATTGTGAGTGAGGAAAACCTCACTGGGGAAAGTCTTCTCAACTTTGAGCTGGTGGGTAAATTACTTCAGTGGAAAAACCATTTTGATTTAGACTTTGACCTAAGTTTTCTATTGTGATTTTATTTATGACTGAGATGATTCCAGAATATCTTTCTCTGTGTTCACAATTGATATGGGGAAAGTCTTGATTGGCACCTCACAACAAGGCACAGTGGTATGTATTTCATCCTACCCTTTAGTTCTCTTAGGCAATAAAATGCATTGTACCAAGATGGAGTAGTGTGTATGTGTGTGCCTATGTGTGGGTGTAAGGTATAATATAGTATCCCACTTTTTAAATGTGACTGTAGTGTATCTCCATCAAGAGATGTAGTCTATATATTTTTTTCCTCTTGAACTTAATGCGGATCTTTGTAACTGTTCTGAATAGAATAAGATGGCATGAGTTCTAGGACTTTCGTGGCTAGATTATAAAAGGTGAAATGACTTCTGCCTGATTCTCTCTCTCTCTCTCTCTCTCTCTCTCTCTCCTCTCTCTCTCATTTCTTTCAGTGCTTGCCTCTGGAGCCAAATACCATTTTGAAAATAAGACCAGGCCACATGGAAAGACCACATTAAAATCCTCTCTCCAAAAGATCCAACTGAGTTCTCAACCAACTTCAATATCAACCACCAGTTATGTGAGTGCTGTGCTACAGATTCTTACCAAATTCTCCAGCTGAAGTCTAAAATGTTCTAAAAGATACAAACCATCTCCACAGTGCCCCACACATCAGAGTCCCAAAATCATGAGAGAAAATACATTATTTTATATTAAGTCACTAAATATTGGAGTTCTTTGCTACGTAGCAATAGATGACTGATACAGGCCATCATTTCTTCCAATACAATATCTCAAAATCATTTAAGTATTTATTAGAGACTGGAAATTTTATCTGATAAACTAGTATACCAGGTTCTATGTTCTTTTTCTCCCAAACATAGAACTTGTCCCCTAATGAATCATTTCTCAAAAATGACCATCTCAATGTCAAAGGAAACCACATTTTATTTCTGAATTTTTCCATTGCAATGCCTGCAGAAACTTAATGAAATAATTATATAATTCCAGATATATTGGTTTGGGACCTGAGAAAACAAAAATATGCCATGGGCTGGGTAACCTTGCCCAAAGCATGATATGAAACTCACCAGAGTAGAGGCCTGGAGTATTAAGGGAGCAAATGAGAACCTCCTACTTCTTCTGATGTAAGCACTAGAAGTCTGAATGCAATTTTCATTACACACCATCAAGTCTACATGTTCATGAGATCAATACTTCAGACTTCAGTAGTTTCTGTAAACTTGGAACAACAAAATTGATGTCAAGAAATGAGAAAGATATTGACCTATAGTTCATACTAATGTATTTGTATGTAAAAATTACAAGGACCATAGAGCTAGAGTTTCCAATGCTCTCAGTCACATAATTATTCCATGAAACAGAATCTTACAATGAAGAGCCTCACAAATAAAACAGATGAATTGCTCAGCTTTAAGGAGGCAATTGGAAATCTAAAGCCCCAGCTGTTCTGCCCTACCTATTCCCTACTTCAGAGGTCTCAAAAATTGCTGCAGAATCCCTGCTGAGATCCAGGGGAGGTTTGTTGAACAATACTATAATTCCTCTTTGCTATGAAACTAGTACAAAAAACAGTCAGTTTATTAGGACTGGGGAATATTGTCTGTCAGAGCCTGGTGGGATTTCTTTTGTGTTCATCAGATTCTATCTATTTTCTGTGGAACTCACATTCTAATTCCAAGGACCTTGTCATCGGTTTCATAGGACTCTCTGTTTCTCTCTGTAATTGCTCATTTTAATACCAGAGTTATTGATATAACTAAGAATGTTTTACTATTCTATAATAAGCCTGCAAAAAATGCCTGCTCATCATTAGGCATTACTGGGGTCAATATTCTATTTGTTTGACCATTCTCATATTCTTAATTATAACAATCAACCATTTTTCCTCAAATTAACCACCTCACTCTTGCTACCACAAAAACTGCCTCAATCTAGTCATTGCTCTCAGACCCTGGCTTTCACGTCCTGACTTTCAGTGCCCTTTCCTATCTAATTCTTAAATATTGGTGCCAGAATGATTTTCCAAAATCATTGTGACTGTCTACTCTTCAAAAATATTCACCGACCCCTCCATCCCACTGTTTGGTACCTTTGCTTGATTGGTGAAGATTTCTGGTCTCCAATACCCAAGCTCAAGTTTTATCATGACCTGTCACTAACTCCATTCACCAACCAAAACCAATATTGTCTTATTCTTCAAAAAAAAAAAAGGATTGGAAGAAGCAGAGAGAGAAATACATTACCAAAAAGAAAATAAAAGTAACTACATGAAGAAGGAAAGTTGAAGAATCAGAAGAAGAATGTTAGTAATGTTATTAATTAAAAATAGATTTTATCAAGTCTAATGCATATTCCTTGAGAGTCTCAAAAATTAAAACCAAAATGAAAAAATGATTCAAGTTGCTATTCATAATATCCACATAACAAAAATCATACCTGTGTTCAGAGATTATGTCTACCCATTTCCTGTATCACTACCTTTCACAGAAATGGCTTTTAATTCTTGTTCATAATAAAAGTAGTATTAGTATTAACATCTGCAATAAATACTACTTTTTATATACCCAGCAGTGTATTTATGTTATTTAATAATCACACCAACCTAGGGGATAGGTACTACTTCTATTATCTTCATTTAATAGATAAGGGGATTGAGGCAAAGAAAATTTAATTAACCTGTCCCAAGGCCCCACAGCTGGTTAGTGGTTCAGGGATACCAAGCCAGGCAGTCTGGCTTCAGAGTCAAAATTCTTAACTATTTTGATGGAATCTCCACAAACCTACTGCATAACCCCCTCCCCCCAATTTTAGACTACCTTCAGTATTAATAGGCTTTCATGAAGATCTGTTGAAATAATAGACAAGTAAACTATGTTTATATCCTTCCAGTTCTGCCACAGAGTGCTGTGTGGAGCACTAAAGGCGAGGGACGCCTGCATGGAATGGTGTGAGTCTACATTTCCTCCTCTTGTCACTCTTTCCTTGCATTTTTCCTTTCTTTACTGTGACTCCCCTGTCTGACTGTGAACATCTTTGCTATATTTGATGAAATACTATGATCAGATAAGGTGGATGGTTCCTGCTACCTTGCAGATCTTGCCCTACCCCATGCTCTCCTGTGCTATCTACCTTTATTCCAATAGTGGCTGGAGCACTGATAAGAAGCCCTCCTGCAGGTGCCTCAGCTGAACCCCAAAATTTTTCCCTAGCCCTACTATAGCCTCTCTATATCCATCATTACCTGCATCTTTGAGTGAATTCTGTGTTTCTGTCACTACAGGCTATCTCCCTAAATCCTCAAACATTCATACACCTAAGCCTCTCCTAGATGATGTAAGGTGTACTGTCCCCATTTACCCTCAATAGGCATCCTTGATTCTCTCTGCAAAAGAGAAAAGTTTTCAAATAAATCTGAACTTCCTTATATCTTGAGTTTGCTGATTATGGAAGAAGAAAGCCAAATTTTGATCATCTTCCTACGAAGAAGAAAAAGAAGGAATCACTATTTTTATGTAAAAGTTCTAAATATGTGAAATTTCACAAATGTTCCACTTTCCATTTTTTTTATCCTATATCTAATGTCTCTAATGGCATAAAGGTGTAAAATCCCTTATTAAATATTTCCTTAGCTTACTTTTATACCATTACCCTAGAGTTTTTCAATTTTTTTTTTAGTTAAAATGGTACAATTTTATGGGGCATAATATGATGTTTCAAGACACGCATTTGTTGTATAACATTCAAATCAGAGTGATGAGCATATTCATCAATTCATTATCATTTCTTTGTTGTAAAATAGTCAAAATCCTATCTTCTTGCTAATATATGATGCATTACTGTTAACTATAGCCACACTGATGTGCAATAATACTCCAGAACTTAATCCTCCTACCTAGCTGAGTTACCACTCTTTCATCAACTTCTCCCTTTCTTCCTTTTGCCCAGCTCCAGTCCCTGGGATCTTTATTCAACTTGTGTGAATAAATATTTTTAGACTAGACATTTGAGTGAAATCATGTAGTATTTTACACAACTCTCCTGTGTTTATTAACACAAATTTCAATTTTCTCAGGTTCTGACTTCCTACATGAGTTGAAACTAGGTCCAATAATGCAGCAATGTCTGTGGTTGAACCCTGAGAGCACATGGAAACAGCCATCATGTTTTAACATAACTTTGCAATTTCTTTCCATGTAGATTTAACATTAAAGTATAATTATGAGGCATACAATATATGGGTACTTAAATTAAGCCATCCAGAAAGAGAGCACTAAAAACTATGTGTGTTTATATTAAAGTAATAATATCATGTAGCTTTATATGTAAGATAATGATCTTATTGAGAATTTGCTCTGATTCTCAATTTCTGGGTTTAGTGTCAAAAGCTCAAGAGTGAAACTCTGGGGAAGTCTTCATCACTGAAAACAGAAACACAGAAATAACATCATGTTGCCCATCTTTGGTTTTTACGTGTCTATTTCTGCAAAAGAATGTAGCAATTGCTTCTGAGGATGGGTTATTTTAGTTTAGAGAAAGCTATATTAATGTGAGAATTATACTTAATGAAAATATAATGAGAACAAGGTAATAAAAATATACTAAGAGGAAAATGAAATATTTTAAAATTTAGTTGAAGATAATTTTAAATAGTATCTGGACCAATATAATTTTATATATTTCATATAAAGTATATGCAAAATATGTGGAAAGATATGAAATAATTATACTTTAATTCAGGAGTCTCATTTTTAAAATAAAAATATATGTTGCTGTATGAATGAGTGGTGTTAAGTGTCATCAAAAAGTTTCATGTGCGTGAGTCAAGATATGCTACTATATGCTATAATCAAGATAACTAAAAATCTCTGTGACATGTCATAATAAATTTCACTGTAGGTCTGAGGTAGCATCTGACATTCCATGCTGCTCTAAACTTATGTCACCTCCCATATCAACATACTTTCACAATTACCTTAGCCAAACACAAACCATGTAGCACTTCAACTCAAATTTCACTTGCAAAGCAGGCCACATGACCACATATAACTTCAAAGGAGGAAAGGAAGTGCGGGGCACCATCCATAACTATCAAATAAAGCTAGGCTTGGTCGAGCCATCAGACATGGAAATCTGGCTCTCAGGAACTGCCAGTCATGAGAGATTGTTTCAGATGGCCTGAAGTATGTGGTTTCCCTGCAGTGCCTTACCGCCGGAATTTGCATGTCCTAGATGTGCCAGATGAACCACTACAGCAAAATGGCTTACTTAACTCCACCCCATCCTTTTTCTCACAGAAGAAGCTCCTCCCGTTGTGGCAACCCTTTTACCTGTAAGGCTATAAATAAAGGAAAGGTGGGCTCTTCCATCTTTGTTAGAGCCAGATCTTTAGCAAGGCTCAATCCATCAGGCCCCCTGATTCAAAAGATAATTGTATCCTGTGTTTTTTTTCTATTCAATAAATGTCTTAGCAATTAATTTACAATCAGCCCAACCCTCCGACAGAAATTCTTTCCCTCGCCCATACTGGATTTGTGGCAAGAAAGAACACAATTTCTTGTACCAGAAGTAATTTTGATGATGACCATCATATCTAACAGAGTAGGCAATGGGATCTTCACAACTGTTGAACAGTAAAACTGAAATAAATTAGACCATCTAACCAGCCATGGGATTGTAGGACCAACTGTACCTTCCATGTCTTGTCCTAATCAACACTACAAGTGTGCACTATGTATCAGTTGTTCATTTCAGCTTAATGTTCCTAGTATATCCTGTGGCTCTGTGATTTCTATCTAGCACAGCAGTCATTATTTTAATAAATCCTATGTAGATGCACATTTTCTAAGTCCATAGAATTTGGTCCAAGAGAATACTAGAGCAAAGGAGAATTGTTGTTTTCTTTTCTTGTCTTAAAAAGGGGCTGCAAGATGTTTTTTCCATCTGGACTCACTTTCCATATATCCCTCTCCCACCTCCAAAAGTTAAAAAGTTTAGCCCACTCTGATTTGAGAATGTAGCTGGGTGGATGACAGGAACCCATAGCAAATCATGTATCAATGTACATAGCTGATTTGGCTGAGTTTTCCTATACTTATTTTTTAATTCAAACAGTTCTGAAAGTTACACAGTAAAAGAATAAAACATCTCTCTTAACTCCATTTATATCACACTCCCCAGAGCAGACACTTCATTCTAAATTTTCAGATAGTGACATAGGTGGTTTCAATGTGTCATTCAGTGTCAAAAAGTTTATTTATTTACTTATTTAATACTGTAGATTGGATCAAGGGGCACTTTATCACTGAGCTACAACCCGATTTCTTTTTTAATTTTTTTTTTTTTTAATTTGGAGACAGGGTCTCACTAAGTTGCTCATGTCTTTGCTACATTGCAGAGGCTGACTTTGAAATTGTGATCCTCCTGCCTCCACCTCCTGAGTTACAGGTATTACAGACATGAGCTACCACACCAGGGTCAAAAAAGTATTTAACTAAAGTATTAGGAGAACAATAAAGTATTTATTACTTTTGTGTAATTCAGCAATAAGGACAGTGGGTAATTTGCTTTGAATCTTGAAACTATATTATAATACACTAATACTAGTATATAAACTCAAATTAAAATAAAGTTTGGAAAAAGTTATTAATGTACTTAGTCATAATCACATTAATTCAAAATAAAATGCCTTAACAAAATACATTTGGAAACCTGGACTTCCACTGCAATATTCTAAAGTAAATAAACAATTGTGAAATCCTCATTATACTTTGAACTTCACTATTTTTTTAACCTGAAGAGTATTTTACTATTGCAGATCTCAACAGAATGCTATTAATTTAGCAACTCAATAGAACTTAATTATGACCAATTTTTAATACTCTTAAAGTTGTAACTACCCACAGCAGTTTCCCATGAATTAATCCCAACCGATCAACCAGTGACTTTAAAAGTATAACATGATTTAAGCAATTGTTGCCATTTTATAAACCACAAATATTTTGTTTGATTTTTTTTGTTGTTGTTGAATACATTTAGTTCTAGTAGTTTTTCCTGGCTTTGTTCAAAGGGTCTAATTCTGTAAGCTAGTATTAAAACTTGATTCCCCTTCTCTGGTCCTCTCTGCATTATTGATTCTATATTATAAAAAGATTGATTCTCTAAACCAAACTTGGTAATCACTACTAAAATCAGTTCTTTGGCTTCTCTTTGTTTGTAGAACAAGATCCACTCCCCTCAATCTATGCAATGCCTTTGCTACCTCACCAATTCCATTCCAGTCCCACTCTCCCCTGTTTGCTGGCTTTAGCTACACTGGTATGCTTTCAGAGAAAATATATGGGAAACACCAACTTACTGTACTGCATTGAACAGATATTTTCTAAATAGTACTCCAGTGGCTAGATGTAGCTCTGTCACTTCAAAAGTTACACATCTTATTCTACACTGTTTACTACTTGACGAATCAGCAGCAACTTAATACCAGGCATTATAGCACCATATATTTTTGTCATGCTTATGGACTTTCTAGAGGCATTCTCCACAAGTTTAAGTGGGAAAAGATTCAGTTTCTGACCTATAGCTTATACTATAAGTGAATATAGGCATTCATTTTATATCAAGAAGGAATATAAAATATCCATGTTTGGTAGTTTGGCTCTTCAAGTTCAGGGTTCACAGGTATAAAAGATTTGCAGATGGGATTGATTTGGATTATATAGTATAATAAGTCCACACCATTATTTTTCAATTAATTATTCTTACACATTACCTTTAGTTATTTAAACCAAATTACCTGTTCACCTTCTATCCTTTTAATAATGTGTTTTTTTAATAGGAGCAAAAACTATAACCCTGAAAGATTCTTAGCTGATACTCTAGCTTCTCTTCAGGGCCTCAAGAGATTTAATGTGTCAGTCTAGCTCTTGTAAATGCCCCAGCTACAGCTCTTTTTATTATGTTCTCATATAATCTTCTCATGTCAAGGGTCTTCACTCACTTGGAGCATTCTTTTGGGTTTAGACCGAGACTCTACAGACTCAGCACATTTCTGTATTGTGTCTTTGAGACCTATTACTGGGAGAGACTTGAATAACTGACACAAAACAGCTATTAGATGGCACACAAAGGATTTGATGAACTGGTTTGATATCCTTCAAGTAAATTTTTCAAACCAGAATTCAACTATACTTGCAAGTAACTGAATTAGAGAAATATATTTTCTTTTTCTAAATACTCTCACTATATTTTTTTTCGATTTCAAGAGGTCTTAATGAAGCCGGAACTGTAGAATTTTATAACATGAATCAAATCTGTTTGTTTGTGACACTATTGTGAGTAGAGAAAATATGAAGGAATATTTTAAAATCAAAACAAAACCCCAAACTACTAATAATTAAATCAGTGTAGAACACTGCTGGATGAAATGTCAATAAAATCATTTTTATATCTGTACAGTAGCAATATATCAGTACAAAATTAATATTAAATATCGGTATCAGAGTTTACCAATATTAAAGCTCTGTTCATGAAAAGACACTGTTACATCTAAAAAGAAGCCATTGACTGGGAGAAAGTATTTTACCTTAAATCAGACAAAAGATGTTGATCTAGGAATGTACAATTTATGTAAGCATTCATCACATGTAGCTATTTAAATATATTAAAGTTAATTTTAATTTAAAACATTATCTCTTTGGTGTATTACCCTCATCTCAAGTGGTCAATGGTGGATATTGGCTGCCATATGGAGAGCATATAAAGTCCTGTTGGCTAGGTTAATCTGAAGTTAATCATAGAAAGCAGAGGTCTCAGAAAGCAATTTTGAAACTGATCTTCTTGTCAATAAAATGACAGCATTTTAATATTTGCTAAAAATAGTCCCTGACACTGTGGAATGAATACTATTTAGTATGTAAAAAGTGGTAAATAGTTACCATGAATATTCCTTATAACATGTTAAAATACTTTTGAAATACTTATTAATTATTATATGGAAATATTTGTTATGTAATTATGTTATCTTTATAAATAATCCCAGTTTACTATAATCTGGTACTCTTATTGAGTCGAAACTGAGTAATGATTTTGTGTCTTAATATATTCTATAATAAGTACAAAAGGTCAAGTATACAATAGAAAGTAAAATGAAATGATTCATGGACAAGAAAAACAACTGCTGGAAATATTCAAAATTTATTTTAATTAATCCATTATATAAATATGTAGTATAATACATAAATTATTTTAACTATATTATATTTTAATTTCAAAATATAAATGATATAAAACAAAAAATGAATACATCTTCCTCTCAGGGCTTAAATTTCACTTTGATGTGCAATTCCACCTGGTATCCTTTAACTATAAAGGCAAATTGTCCATTTTCCTAACATTTGGGGAGAAAAAAGAAAAATATATATTGGTGCTCAGTCTTCAAAGCTTTGGTTTTTTGGAAAGTAATTCAGGCCATCACTTTCATTTCTGGAATCTGATTTCAGTGTAGAAAACTTGGACATGTTATCCCTTTCCAAATGAATTAAAGTACATATTTGTGTAACTACTTTTGAATGCATTTGCAGAGAATTATTCAAAGTGTTTATTCAGATGAATTATAATGCCAATAAAAAAAGCCAAGTTTTTGATCCAATCTTTTCTAGTGAGCTGAGACATGGATTTTTCTCTCAAATGATATTAACAAGTTGCTGTCTTTCATCAGTTAAAAGCATCTTCTGGTGCACTATGCCAACACTGTCATCTGACTTTCCTGTAGCACACCAGACTACTGCATTCACCAAGCAAAGCCTTGAACTCACTGTGACTTAGCCATATATTGTTTAATTCATGATGATAATTATTATGCCCATTACTTATTCCATTTTTAATGTTTTCCTCTTTTCCCCACCTTAATGATTCCTGATTCCTGGTAAACAATGCAATTCTGTAATCTATGTTCAAAACTGTGTCACTGTCAATTTAATTTTCAAAAACAGATAAACCTTAACAGCAATCAATGAAAAGAAACCATCTGTTGTAGTTGTGCTTAATAGTTTTGACTGCTCTAAATCAACTCTTTAAGGCATTTCCTAACACATTAAATGTAAATGGTTTCTTTTGTTGTATTCAAGAGTGTCTTAGATCAAAAGGTTCTTCAGTCACATTGTTATGGGTTGAATCATACACCCTGAAACTCATATGTTGAAGTTCTAACCACTGGTACCACAGAATGTGACATTACTGAGAAATAGGGTCATTGTAAATACAATTAATTACATTAAAATGAGGTCATACTGAAGAAGAGGAAGCCTCTAATTCAGTATGGCCAGCAACTTACAATGATAAGAAATTTGGACACAGAAGCACAGAAGCAGGAGAACCATGTGAAAAGTGGAACTATACTGCCACAAGTCAAGGATCTACCAAAAGTTAGGTTAGAGATTTGAAAGAGTTCCTTCCCTCATGCTTTCAGAGAAATCATAGCCCTCCGACACCTCGATCTCAGACTTTTAACCTTCAGATTATAATGTAATAAAGTTCTATTGCCTAAGACACTCAATTTGAAATACTTTGTTGTAGCAGCCCTAGCAAACTAATACACATATCACATATTTATTGGCATCATTAGCAAAATTAGGTGAAACAAAAGAACTGAAATAGAACATGCAACAAATTATTTATATTTTTCACTTAACTTACTCTAAACTCAGCTGTATATGAAGACTAAGTACAGTCATACTATAGATTATCTTTGGAAATATTTCTTTTTTTGGAACACATAATTCTTACATCACAAGAAAGATAATATTTTTTTTTTAATTTCCCAATTGAAAAGTATGGCATTAGGTATATGTTTCAAGTTATTAAATTATTTTATCTCACTAGATTTATTATTTCATTTATATTTCAAAATAAACATTGAAATTTTTATTGTGGAAATTTTCATCATATACCTTTACTGAAGTGTAGCGTTTATACCATAGATTTGTTGTTTACAATGACACATTTTCAGTAAATATATGCTCTGCACATTAAACAGGTAGGACTAGTCTACATGTCCATCAACAAAATGTGAACTCCAATTTTCCCTAAATATGTACCCCACATACCCCCACTTTGACTATCTACTCTATGCCAACATTTGATAAATATACTTTTTTTCTTTTTTTTTTTGGGGGGGGGGTGGATACTAGATATTGAACCCAGGGCACTTAACCACTGAGTCACATCCCCATCCTTTCTTTTTTTAAATTTTTAAAAAATTTGTCATACATGAAAATAGAATGCATTTATAAATTTTGATAGATCATACATAAAGGGAGCATAATCTCTCATTTTTCTGATTATACATATTATAGGATCACATTGGTCATACAGTCATATATGTACATGAGGTAATAATGTGTTTCACTCTACTGTCATTCCTACCCCCATACCGTTTTCCTCCCTTTGTATTTTACTTAGAGACAGGTTCTCACTGAGTTCTTAGCACCTCATTAAGTTGTTGAACCTGGCTTTGAACTCACAATCCTCCTGCCTCAGCCTCCTGAGTTGCTGGGATTAAAGGCATATGCAACCATGCCCAGCAAGATATATATATTTTTAAACACCATTGTTTCTTAAGACTCATTTAGGATAAGAAAATGCCATGTAATGGCAGATGCTATGCAGCCTATTGTTGGGAGAAAACAGGGAATGATGGACTGTCCCTAGAGTTCATGCCCTTGCTAAAAGGAGGGTCAGACACTGAAATCCCAGGACTATTTCCTAACTGGGTACATTACCTGTCCATTCAAAATGATGGCAAGTACAAATATGTTATTGAAATTATAAAAGAAAAAAGCATAATTTCATTTATGCCTTCTGAGTTTCCATTAGAGACTAGATCTGTTGTGTATTTCACTATGTACTCAAAGAAATCTGGATTCAGTGTAGAAAGAGGTTTGCTTTTTTGTTTGTGCGAGTCTGTGCCTTCACCAGAGAGTTCAGTTAGACCTGAGATTCCTGCTAGAAGCAGAAAAACCAAAGACTGGGGACTCTGACTTGCATACTCCAAGTCCCTCTCTGAAACACTTGCCTGTGAGTCTGAGGTGCATAAAGTGCCTGTGTATGACAATTCTTTGGGGAAGCCCAACCTGAGCCAGAGTGCCATCCCTGGAACCAGGAGACAGGAGAAGAGCCTCTGCTCAGGAAGGGTAGTTCAGAGGCTTAGCTTCCCATAGCACTGGGAGGAAGGAAAGCACATAATCACCACCACTACTAGGTGAAGAAAAACTGGATGTAATTCTGGGTTAGAGAAAACCGAAAAGAGAAATCTTCAGGATGGAGTTTTAGGAAGGCAGTGCTGGGAGAGTGGGTAGAGTTTGCCACCCTCTTAGGGAAGCGGTACAAGAAGAGAGGCTTCAGGATCTCAAAAGAATAGGCCTCATTTTCCCTTTTTCTTGGTCACCTTGATCCCACCCAAGTGGCCATTCGCCATACCTCCTACACCTTCTTCTTGGTCTTAACTGAGTTCAGAAGGCAGCCAAGGCACTGACCCAGTGTGCTATGACCCCACTTCCTCAGACACAACTGGCTCCGGCTTCATGCAACCAACCCTTTCCTGGTATGTTAATCTGCCATCATGCCCTTCATCTTCACTAGGGCAGTGGGAAGTTGGAGCATAAATATCCACTGAACTAGGTCCTTTCTGTAATTTGCACCTCAGTGACTAAATGGTATCATCATTTCACCTTGACAGCCACAGAAGAAATATTGTGATAATTGTATCTTCTTATATAAAACAATATGCTGTTTCTATATCAAAACTTTAAACTTGTCCATCATTAAAATTCTTAAACCTCCTTACAGACTATTATGACTTTCTTCTGAACTATTTTTAAAGTTCTCTTAATTCATTTCTTCTCTAACACCAGAGTCTCTTCTTAAACAGAAATTACATATATAAGATATATATCACATATAAAGTGCATAATATGTGTATAATTAGTTTTAACTACAGATATTTTAATGCCAGAATAAGAAAGTATAAAATAATATGTTAAATCAATAAATAAAAGAAAATAGCAGTTTCTAACTTCTTTGACTTGGTAAAGAAGTCAGAGTCTGACACTTTTTCATGTGCTCCAAGATCTCAGCATCGGGACTTATATTTTTCCAGATCTACAGTATGCCAGGGTCTTTGCAAAATGGTGACTGAGTTAAATTGGTACAAAAAAAAAAAAAAAAAAAAAAAACCTGATAAACCTCTGCTTTCTAAATGTTTATATTTTAGAATAAAATTATTTACTTATATAAAAAGAGTTATGTGCTATTAAAATATATGGTTTGGTACATAAGATCTAACTCCATAAGCATTTTTGGTCTTTTATTGTTTGCCATCTATTGTGCCTTTGCAAATTATTTTGTCTCAGCCTATAACCCTACCATGGGATCCTTCAGAATACATTCACATCTTTCACTTTGGATCCTCATTTTCTTGCACAAGACTGGGACATCATCAGTAGTCAAAACATTTATACTAGTCAATAATGATTACTCTTTATTAGTGTTCTTTACTTGTTCCTTTCTTTATCTCACCTATAAATTCTTAAGAACTACTGTGCCACATGAATATATATACAGATTATGTATGTGTATATATAATATGTAATATGTTTTTTCCTTTCTTTTCATTCATACATCTAGAATACTGCCAGGTGGATGGTAGGACCTCAATTAGTACATACTTCTTGCCTAATCCTTTTCAATACACTGACCAGGTTTCCCTGAGAATAGGTAATAGTGCTTTGGAAAATCTAATGCATTCTTTCAGTAGGAATATTATTAGCATTTTTCACACTACAGAGAAGTTTGCTAAAAACATTTGAAGTTCTAAAGTTCATCATCTTTACATATAAAATGATAAAAGTGGCCTTTAAAATTATTTATGATAATTCAATAATCACACTGAATATTCTGAATGACTAAATCATATAATTATGTACAAAGAACTGACCAAAGGAGATGAATAAAGTAAGTAGTCATATACTGAGCAACTAATACATGGGGAAAAATCTTATTTAGTTTTTTTAACTACTTCATCTATTCCTTCTTTTGAATGATTGCATACTGAATATCACATGAATATAAATTTGGCTACTTAAAAATTTGAGCGCATTAAACAGTGGAAAATTTGAGTGAGATTAAGGAATTAACAGGCCTGTGCTATGTCGTACGCTGTGTTCTTTATAAACGACAGAAGTATCTTCATTTCTAAACTTGATTAAAATTTGGTGTTGTATGTTTCCAGATTGATAGTAAATTGATACCACAGTATAAATAAATTATAATACTTTGTACTGCCTAGCATCTTCATGTAGCTTATAAGTCCAGTGATATATAACATTGATTTACATAAAGTAATAAGTGTTTTAGAAATTACAAATTTTGGATGCATATAAAAAAATAATGTGAAAATGATATTATTGATGTTGATAATAAAGTTTACAAATTTTCATAATTCTGAGTATCTCTGCATATATTTTAAATTTTCTATGAATGATGGCATCCGATGAATGATCACTAATTTTTAAATATGATTCTCTTCTTTCTTATGCTATTTCATGTCCATATTTAATCATAAACAGAATTGACTACTGTGAATCCACTTAAAACCCTTAATAATCCATCTTTCAAAGGAGAGGTAATAATAATCAATAATAACACAATAAAGTTATATGAACATTTTAGTAAGTTCATAATTACATTTTATGGGAGGAAAATAGAGTTTTGAAAAATCAAAGCAACCAGGTACATCAAGCAAGCCATTGATTAAATTATTCCAAAAGTTAAAGACATTTAGGTATTGCAGGAGTTGTACCTCCAGTTCTATCTGGAGTTGTTCCTACTTCCCCAAATAACTTAGAAGCAATGCATGAAAACATGAAAGTAAACATAATACACTGGTTTAAAAATCAAACCCAAACCTAACTGAAATTCTTAAAGTAAGGGACAATTAAAAAGAGACACATGACATAAATGGAAACACAGATGTGATTTCTGTAAATGTTCTTACAAATATTGTCCAGCACAAGGGTAACCTGAGAGCAGATGCAAATGTACCTCTAAATAAGGTGCATGACTCATGATGACACACCCTTGTTTGTGCCTTTGCATATCCAAACAAACATTTGTCATGCTGAACACAGTCTACAAATAATATTCTGATTATAATTTGGCAGATGTGGCCTATAAAGAGAGATTACACCAGGCAGAAATAAGTACATTCATTTCTAGGAATATTCACTTTGCATTTTTAAGATCATTTGTATTGGTAAGCTATAATTATACATAATAGTGAGGTTTGTTGCTACATATCTGTACATGCACATAACATATTTTGGTCAATTTATAATGATCAGTGCCAGATAGTCTTCTTGAAGCTTATCACGCTGATCAAGAGTAATAATGACTGCACTGGTAAGATTATGATGACTAAACTAAAATCAATTCAAGGTTTACCCTCTGCCAGACACTGTACTAAGCATTTTACCACCTTAAACTTGCCATCTCACTTAATCAACAAACACTTCAGCCCTGAGAGGGTAAGTTAGTATTATTTCCACTTTACTTGTGGACACATTAAGTTTCAAAGTGGTTGGGGCCCTTACTCAGGGTTCCTAGTAAGCATAAGGCACAGATCAAGCACCGGTCGACCTGGCTTTACCAGCTGTGCTCTTAGATTTCACCAATCTACTCCCCAAACAATGTTACTATAGGGATGACATCTTGACCTCACTGACCAAAGATTTTTTTAGGTTTCTATAAAACCCCAAACCTAGTCTATTTGGGAAAATGAAGATATGATATAAATTGTATTGAAATCTGCTAGGCCAATAAATTTTCAGCCTAAAACAACTAAATTATAGTGTTATTGATAAGAGTTTTAGCAAAGATAGGAAATCAAAAGGGACAAGGACATTGACAAATCTTTTGTTACATATTAGTGTAACAGAATAGTAAAGGCTCTGACTGCCCCTCCTGAGCTGTAGTTACTTTCTGTAACTGAAGCACTTTAGTCTTCATGGATGTCAGTCTTCACAAGCATTAATTCAGCTTCAAAGTAAAATGTGGCAGCTTCATCTGTCTCCCGAGACATTGTATCATGACTTTCTGCAGCAGCACTTTGCATTTAAAATGTTAAAAATGTTCAGAAACATTATACTTTGAATATAAGAGTTAAAAGCTTTAAAGACTAGGCTATGGTAACCAACTTAAGTCATTACGCATAGAAATATAGTAGTTGTACAATATACAATGTTGAAGGATGAGCCTGTGGATCAAAATATTTTGCTAACAAACATTACATAAAGTTTCATTTTAAAAGTCTACCAAAAAATCACCCAGCAAAGGACAGAAAATGGATAAATACATATAACTAGACTTTTATCCTTTCGTCTGATGTCATCCTTTGTATCAGCTATAATTCCACCATATATTTAAAATTTTTGTTATTTCTTTATTCTCCCACTATCTGAACAGAATCATCAAAAGAAATAACTGTAGATCAATTGTATCATATATATAAATAATAACTAATAATATGTCTTTGCATATAGAGATAAAATTCCAGTAAAAAAGAAATAGAGTTAAATTAATGGTTTTCTACATTATAGATTACAGAACATTAGAAGTCAAGAACTGCTTCCCTGGATACCTGATTCCTAAACTCATCAGTTTTGGACTTTGAGTTGACTTAGGAAACTGCCCTTGTAATGTAGCAAGGGATAGTATTGACTTGCATGGCATGTTCAAGTGACATTATATTTAGGATTTTGAGTTATGCTATTTGATAAATTGATTTAACAAAACTGGAATATTCCTGTTAGGAGATCCAAATATGATGTACTCATTCATTAAAGTTAGTGGAATAATTCAATATCTCTATGAGGAATAAAGAAATGAAATGTACTAAGTCTTAAAGGAATTTGGAATCTGAAAATAAGACACATGAATATGAAAGAAAAATAAAATGCATGTAATATGAGTAAAAGAATATATGTGCTCAAGTAGGAGAAAGCAAATTTTTGGGAAAGTATGATAACTGACACAGAACTAAATATTAGTAATGGAAGAGACCAATCCAGAAAGAGATACTTATTAAGTAAAAATGTAAAGAAAGATACAACTAATATTTCTGAAATGTCAGTATGTTTCTGGAACTTAAACCAGACACAGTGAAGCTGAGATGTAGGTGTTATTATGCCCACTATATAATTGAGTAAATAGAGGTTCATAGAGATTAAGTTACTTGCCTAAGTTACACAAGTACTATGTAATAGTTAAAAGGTAATAAATTGTACCCATGAAGGTAAAATGATATTTGAAGAAATAGACTCTGTAAAGGTCCTGGAATTAAGGAATATCAAAAGAAAGGGGTTTATGCAGCAGGGAATGTAATGGCACGGGTCTATGTCCATATACATGCAGCCAAATTCTGGCTCCACTAGGCATCAGCTATGTGACCTTGAGGATATTTCTTGACTCTTTCTCTATACACACACACACACACACACACACATATATATATATATATATATATACTTATATATGTATTTTACATATTTTAATCATAGTATAAGTCATAGATCATAATGTAAGTATTATAGGTAAAGGCTGGCACTATTCAATTATTCCTCATTGAAGCAAACAAAGACATAGAAATATTTTGGTTTTAAAATATACAAATACCATATTATGGTATAAGGAAAATGTGTTGGATTGTTTCAACTCTCAATATCATGGAAAACATGTGAAGGCATATTAATCAGGACATCTTTAGCTATTCTGTATGACAGACATCCCCCCTCAGAGCAGTGGTTTAAAACTACTGTGAAGATTTGATCTGTTGACTTGCCACGGCAGCTGCCTCTGTTCCTCAATTGTATTTAGACTAACAGAAGACTCATCACCTACAAGCTTCATGATTTGCATGATGAGGTCTTTGGGTCAAAAAGGTAGAGGAAAAAAATGCTGAATGTCTTCCAGTGAGTAACCCAGAATCTATGTCTATTCAGAACCCCTGGGCCCCACATAACAGTGAGGAGGTGAGAGATGAGGTAGTAAAACCTTCCCTGAGGAGAGAGGACCAAATGCAAAGTGGCACTAAAAGTCTATGACAGAATGTGATGAGGTGGAGTTTTAAATTTGTTTATGTATAGAAAATACTTCACACAGAAACTGGAGAATATAAAAGTGAGTCATGAAAAGTTTAACAAAAGTATGATCAAGTAGCATTTAAGGCTCCATTAGACATCATGGATTTATAATAGTTTCAATCTTCATGTTGAAAAGTTGGGAATCAAGGGGGAGAAACTGCATTGCAGTCATGGAGAGAATTTGAATTTTTTTTTTTTTTTTTCACAAAATATCAAGTTTGGGCAAAAAGCCAAGTGAAACTGAAAGGACCGAAAGCCTGGGCCAAATATATTTCAGTGGTGACTGATGCTATAGGTGCCTAGACATATGAGTAGGTAAATTACAGTAAAGTGATAAAAGGAGCCATCTTCAGCATCAGCATCTTTTCTGACCAAGGGTCAATAGCATCTCTGAACTCTTAAATTTAGAAATAAAATTGTTCAATTAAATGAATGGACAGTGATAAAGAAGCTGTGTACTCATTGCCTACCCTTATGAGCCTAACAATGACCTTTTGCTAAAGCTGCCTCTCTTGAGTAATGCCTTACTTTTTGCACGAAAGACTGCTTCAAATCTCGCTGCTGATGCTCTTCATATTGGGGATGAATTTATGGTACTATTTCAGAAGGCACTAGAAAAGAACAGATCACACTTGAAGTGGATGTTCATGTGAATAGACTATTGTGCCAGAAAATGCACCTTCTAAATTAATGGAGATAATGGCATGTCTAGAATTATTTTCTGTTATGTATTTTGGCTTATAATGTACAACAACAGCAACAATAATAATAAAAGAAAGGAAGAAAAAATAATTTGATATCCTCATACACTTTATGAGGAAGGTAAGGAATGGTAAATTAAAATCAGTGATGGACTCTTTTCCACCATTTTATTGAAAGAAGAGGAATCCATATCCTTACCTAAATAATTCTCATCAATTAATCACACAAAATCGCTTATAATGTTGACTGCCTATTATCAGATAATTGTCACATCATTCATTGACTATGAAATATATGAGAAAGTATTCATTAAAAATACTGACTCAAGTGTTCAATTAGATTTTCAAATTTAAAAAAATACTAGTCAGTAAGTCATTTACTTCAGTAAGGAGAATGTTAAGCATTTTAGAAATGTATTAATAGTTCCAAATCACAAATATATCATTGAAAAATACTTTTTGATTTTTTATAAATCAGAGTTAATTAATCTTGAATTTTTAAGCTTTGATTTGAAATGGCTACCCTACTTTAAAACTTCCCCAACAGATGACACATCAATAGCATCTTGGAATTTTAGCAGCTATGCATTTGTAGGCATGCTTTGGGTTTGATAGCTACTTTTACTACTTAGGTATTTGATGATTTAAGTCAAATTCAATGTCATTAATTTTTTAGTATCTCTACTTGATCTTCATACTGTTCTTAACAATTCAATACTTATGATAATAAAATATGATAGAAGATTCCAGCTCATATGTAGAAAATATCACATAGGTGATGCAAAAATGTAATAAATTGAAAAAAAGTTCATGTGTATTACTTGCATTATTTAAAATTAAACTGATTATCTGCTGAGGATGTAAATTGGTGATAGCTCATATGTGTAGCATAGATAAGGCCTTGAGTTCTATCCCCAGCAACACATGCACACAAAAATTAAACTGAATGTCACTTCCTTTCGATGTAACCTTTAGAAATATATGTAGATATGAAGAAGGTGAAACTTCACCTTTAATGTTTGATGAAAAAGTTTACAGTTGATGGCTATTTTTAAGGATGAGTGTGGATTTAAACTTTGTGAATCTACCTATCTTACCTTGCATGGGCTAGAGTGAATCTAGATTTCTCTATCTCCCTCTCTTTTTCTCTCACTCTCTCTTTCCAGCCCTTATAAATAAATAATTGATACTAGGTACATTTCTATTGTATAAACAATATTAATTGAGAAATTCAGCAAGACATCCTTCTACATAGTATAAACCAAAAGACAGATTTTAAACATTAAAGTTATAATAAAAAACATTTTCTTTGCATTTTATATCTTAGTGTATTTTCATAATATAGCACATTGTTTCAGCATCTAGCCCTGAAATGAATTGTTATATTAACCAGTTTTTTATTGGACTCATTTTGTATTTAAGCTTTAGTAAAATCAAAGACTTAGTCATCTTCCTTTTTTTCTCTTTAATATATATTGGATTTCTATTGTGGATCTTGTTTTTAAAATGTTTTAGTATATAGCACACTTAACACATAATAAACAATATATTCTGCATAATGAAAACAACAAATGAAAAAGGGAATTTACTAAGGATGTTTACATAAGGAATCATCTGAATAGTTTTATGTAGAAAACAATTAGTACTTGTAAATTTTGAACTGGGTGAATGTGTTGCTAAAGGAAAGAGAAAAGCAAATGTTCATAAGGTTCTCATGGCACAGAATAGTTCTTTAACATAATTAGACCCATAAGAAATAATTTAACAAATACCTCTTGTGGTGTAATCAATTGCTTTCATGTGATTTGCAGCAATAAATGGATTATTGACAACATGATCACACATTATTTAAGTTAGTTGATTTTAAACTTTTTATCTTAAATAAAACAAAACAATTTCTAAATGTATCCAACAACTTTAGCTATCTAGAAATTGTATTACTATGAAAATAATGAAGGCACCTGAGGGAGCAGCTTAGAGGTCTGAGGACGTATGTGTAATTAAGGTTCCTTATGAACGTAAGGGCACTGCAGGGTGACCACTGTACACTCACAAAGTTGTGTCTTTATGGCCCCACCAGCCTTGTGGGAGCACCAATGTCATAATCAGTTCACAGGGACCCTTCAGTCAACACACTACTCCCCCTAGAATGGCACATAAGCCCTGGCTTCATTTTGAATTTTAGATGCCTCCAGGTGAAGGTCTTCCTCACAAAATTCTATGCTCCTTTTTATTTTAACAGTCTCTGGGGTTGCTTTAGGAAACTGCTAATGGACTATCATAGTATTTGTAAGAAAAATAAATTAGCAAATTGTCACTAAATCCTCTACACACACACACACACACACACATCGGAGAACATACCTCAGATAAATATGGGAGATTTTTAGCCTATTTTTACTACTACATGTAAATATTATTTTATTGCATTTGTAAGACATCAGAAATTTATAAATGCGACTAAAGCTAATTCCAGGTTCTAGGAAACTACAGCAAGATTATTTGGGTATTCAATGTTTAGAAATATTATATAGATACTGATAAATATTTACTGTGAACACACTATACTTTGTCTCTACTTTATCTTTCTTAAAATCACAAAATACCTAATAGTCGTCCATTTGAATGCATACAATATGCAGACAATTAGGAGTTAACAGCTCTAGGCTAGGTCTAAGTCAGTATTATATTCACACATCTTAGCTTTTCTTTTCCAAAATCAATATCTGCAAATAATAAATGAGATCCCAGAGGGTTGAGTTAAGCTCCAACCACCAAAGAGCAACTCTGCAATTGGTCATTGACTCAATAATGCAGGTGAGTGCCACACTGTAGAACATCTTTAGCACACTGTAATAGAAAATTAATAGCTTTCAAATCAGCACTAGGGTTACTCTAAGGATTACAAAAGCATGGGTTAGAACAATCACCTAACTCCAGGAAGGATGAAATGTCATAAAACCTTAGAAAGATACAAAAACTGCAACGTTATGCGTAATCTGTCCTGTGTACACTGTATTTTACTCAGCTAACAAAAGGCTTTTGATACAATAACATCATCTTGACAACAATCTGTCTAATAAGCTGCATTGCAGGAGTACTCATGGTGTTTATATACCTCTGTACAGTGATTTACATATCAGAATCAGGAGCCTGTGCATGATAAATGTTTTTCCTAAAAATCAGCAGTAAGTTAAACATTCTACACAGGTCCATAGACCATATTAACACTTATCAGGGTAACACAATTTCCCCATGGGAAGCATAAGCTTTATGTCCTCTTGCATCCATGAGTCTGGAATGATAACCGACTGTAGATTCTCAAACTGAATTCAAGAGCATAAAAAGTAAATAAGATCGCATGTTTGTACATACATTAGATCACAGAGCTGAAGTCAATGGCATCTATGACTAATAAGCACTCAAAGTTCAAAAATTGAATCCCTACCATCTTCATGCAAGGTCAGAAAACTTGTGGACAGCCCAGCATAAAATACCCTTCTGTACGGAGACAATAGCATGGAATAAAGTATCAATTATTCATTTATCCACTTTTCAATGCCAGGCATAGCTGTGGATATTGAAGGGCCCCAAAATAAAACTTGGATGGTTTTTATTTCTACAGTGAACATGTTAAAGACAGGCAGAGAGATAACAATGTATTTCTAAGCTTTACAAAGTTATCCTGTTTCCTCCAATTGCTTGACATTTTAAGAACAGATCAGCTCACATTTTTACAAAAACGTTTCTTTTCACCTCAAAGAAAAGTCACAAACAGGTTGAATTGTTAAGTCAGCAGATACATGTCTTAATGCTCTTTGTGAAGTAGAATCTGTGGCTGAAATATTTATTTCTAGGTGTTAGACATCAAATCCAAATTATGATAGTTATTTCTCGAACTTGAAGATTAACAATTAGTGTTTAAGTAAAAACTAATAATAATAACAAAACAAAAAACATAGCAAATAATTTTGAGAAATCATAGATGCTAAGGAATAGTGGAGACTTACCCACAGGCTGCCAACACCAGTCATTTGCCAAAGCTAAAAAGCACATGGCATTTCCCCTCAGGCTACTTGTCTTTCACTTTCCAAAGGAGTTTCATCACCTAATTTGGTACTATCTGCAAAGAATCAAAATAGCAAATATAGTCTTCCTTCCTGTTTTTTCCCTTCTAGTTCCTTCTCTTAGTGGCGTGTGCCATGCACACAAAATGGCACCTTTCTCTCAATGCAGAGGCAGGCTTTATATACCAAGCATGTGTATGTGAGTATGCCAAAAAAACACCGGTTCCTTATCATGCGCTTGTTAGCTTGTCCAATCTGTGGCAATCACTTCAGTCCCAGGGGTTGAAAGACACAAGACGCAGGGAAAAAGGGAAGCAAAAGCTGAAGAAAGATCAATACTGTACTGTGAAACAAGAAATGTAGGCTATTTACTTTTCATTGATCTGATGATGCAGGAGAAACACCTCAAACTGGCATTAAATTGAAGGAATACATCTTCTGTGTTTTTTCACCTCAAGGTCAGGAAGGAGCTAAAAAGAAATTAGAACAAACAGAAACTAATCACGGGAGTACAATAAAACTATTAATCCACATTACAAACCCACATGGTAACATAATTAAATTTCAGGTTGAATGAGATTCACAACAAAGCAGACACCGTCTGGGTTTTGTTTTATTTTGTTTTTTAAGTTGTTTTAACATGTACCTGGAACAACTACAAAACAATGGTATATAAGGACTAAATTGAATGAACATTTAAAGTCTGGCAAGAGGCCCAGTATTATTTTGCAAAAATCCCAAAGCTAGATAAATGCCCAGAAAATAATTAGAAATAGGTTTTATTACAACTACAGAGCAATATCCTGAACTTTAATTCATAAGTTTTAAAATAAAGTTCCCCCCAACAGATTATGAATGGTTTTGTTAAGAGTTTATCATAGAATTCTTTAGAGATGGGGTATAGCTCAACAGTGGAGCATGATCTTAGCATGCAACAAGGTCTTCCTGTGTTTAATTCATAGCGCGCACACACACACACACACACACACACACACACACACACACAAGAAAAAAGAGATTTAAATAGAGGCAAATAGTCAATAGAATATGACATTTTAATTCCTGCAGTGACATAATATGACTAGACTTAGACTGAACATACCACTTTGACATCAAGGCTATGTTAAAATTCAAAGGTTTTTATTATCTGTCCATTCATTCATTCACATGAGTTACCATATACATGCATATGTACCCAGACACCTACATTTAATGTGATTTTCAGATATGTACTTGCTTTATCTGGACTGAAATTTCAGAATTCAGGAACTAGTGCATCAAAATTATATTTAAAGTTTATCAAGTTCACCAAAATTGTCATGGAGAGATATTCCTTATCTGTATTCTGCATTCAGGTGGATTAATAGTAAGAATGATTCATTATATTAAAATTCTGCTTTTATTTTGATTAATGTCAATTGTCACCATTTTGGAAGAAATTAATGAGAGCAATGCAGGACCCCTGATAAAAACTATAAAACTTATCAAGGAACTTTTCTTTACTACAACACCCATTCTCTATTCTAATTGTTTACTTAAAAACTCAAAAACACCAAAATTTCTCAATAACATAGATATTTATTTTCCTTTGACTACTCCCAACCAAGGGTAATACTCTCCTTTTAATTGAATTTATTAAGCAAAACTA
Source organism: Sciurus vulgaris (assembly GCF_902686455.1). Classification (NCBI taxonomy): domain Eukaryota; kingdom Metazoa; phylum Chordata; class Mammalia; order Rodentia; family Sciuridae; genus Sciurus; species Sciurus vulgaris. The sequence goes on from NC_136466.1 coordinate 94,425,265, forward strand.
TAGTGAAAGTTATAGATTATTAGCTTCCTTTTTCTAAAATTTCATCTTTTTCTGTAAAGTGATGAAGTTTTTAACATTTTCTCAATAATTACATTTTAACATTAATTGAAGTTCACATCTAAAACTTTTAATGAAAATTCATTTTGTTAATTCCCCAATGTAATCACTTCTAGAGATTATAGCATTTTGCTTCTATTTTAGTCACCCTTATCTGCAGGGGACATGATCAGAATTCAATGGGTAAATAAAAACTCAGATAGTACTGAACCCTATAATTGTATGCTTTTCCCATCTAAACTGAGCACTTATAATGCAGTGTAGCTTTAACTTGCTATTTGAGGTATGATGGAAAATTTACTGCAAATTTCTTTTTCATGCATTACCATTTCACAGATTTGTTCTTAGCAAACTTAACACACAGTTGGGTTTTGTTTTGTTTTGTTTTTTCTTTCCCTTAGTTTATTAGGGGAAGAAATTTTACCTTTTCACTTCTTGTTGAAATGCTCAAATTGCCAGCATTGCCACTCTCACACTTTGGGGCCATTGTTAAGAAAAATAAGGGCAACTTGAACACAAGCACTGTGATACCATGACAGCAGATTTGATAACAAGTGGGTGGTATATGCAGCATGGATACACTGGGGAAAGAGAAGATTCATGTCCTAAGCAGGACAGAGGAGGACTCTGCAAGATTTTATCACACTACTCAGAACACAGAGGAGGACTCCGCAAGATTTTATCACACTACTCAGAACAGCATACAATTTAAAACTTTTGAATTATTTATTTCTGGAGTTTTCTATTTAATATTTTTGGACCATGGTTGACTGCAGGAACTTAAACAGTAGAAAACAAAGCTGTGGATAAAAGGAAACTGCTGTATTTTAAACACGAATGGAATAATTTTCTTTACAAAATGAAATAATTTCTATCATTTTTGAATATTCAAAATCTGAGCAAGTCTAGAAGCAAATGATTATAGAGAACATATGTATGTATCTGAAAAAGCACAAGTATGTCAAAACTAACATTCTTTTTATGTTTGGAATCATCATTGGAAAGTATTTCAATGTTCTTACAAAATCTTAATTTTGTACCTACTCTATCACAAAAAAAGTTGAAGAGATTTCTCAACTTTTTCTCACTCCCTTCCTCCCTCCTCCTCTTGTATTTAAAAAGTTAGATATTCCCTAAATTGGCTATCACTTAAACTTTACATTTTCTTGATTTATCAAAATTTAGAGCAATAATTAAACAGATTTGAAGATAGAACTTTATGAAGTTTTCTTTTTTTTTTTTTTTAATTGAAGATATGGGAATTAAGTCATTCTAAAACTCAGATTACCTTGGAAACTAATTATGGATTGACCTTTAAGAAAACATAAATATTTTATTATCAAAAATTTTTTAACACAACATCACTTAAAATTGAGTGACTTCATGGATATGTCACTATTTATGCTGCTTGGCAGAAATCCAGAAATGTTTCTGCTAAGTTAATCTGCTAAGAGCAAGTTTGCCCAGAAAGCAACTTTTTGGTAAGAAGGAAATTCAATGCAGCAAGAGCAGTTAAGGATATTGCTATCAGATTCAGTCTAGTCCACACCTGTTTTAGAAAATTTATACCAGTCATTGTTGGCAGAAAGGGCAAAGTGGTAAAATACTGGTTGCAATGATTTCTTAGGTGGAATATGATGAGAAGTTGTCGTTTCACCACAGATTCTACATCTAATTATAATTTGCTTGAAAGGGTGATAACTGACAGGTTTTCTTTTGTTACATAATAAAAAAAATTGTTCAGTGTTTCAGAGTTTCAAGCGAGATGAGGGAGAAATTATCATTTCATCTATTCAATCTAGATATTCATTCTCATCTTTATTTCTGAAACATTATCCTTACAGATTTGAAGAATTTTAAAGAATCTGCACAACTCTTGTAATCTTAGTTTTCCTATAAACCATTTCAAAAGATAAAGTGTTTGTTCTGAATGAATTCTTCATTGTAAACTTCTTTTATTTACAAAGTATCTGGGATTTACTTACTATGTTGAATAAATCTAAAGAAATAAAATAGTTTATGAAATTTATTATTCTCAATCCACATCACATGCTTTTTAAGGTTTCTTGATTCACATTGACTTGCTTTATGCATATTCAAATATTAAAAATACCTATGAATATATGATTGTTTCTTTTAACAAAGTTATCAGGAAACGTGAACTGAAATTAATTATGGAATATCATTTTGGGTTAAAAGAAGGATGATTTCTGTTACATTTCCTACCATGACAGCATAGACCATAATACCAATTCTTGGTCATATACAATAGAAGTTATTGCAGGTCACTTAATTGATGGTCAGACCCTTCGGCAAAAAGGCTCGACAACATCTTGGAGAAAAGACCATTAGGAAATAATTTTATTAAATTTAACATTTCATGTCAGAACATATATTCCATGTACATCATTCTTTCCCTATTTTGAACACTAACAAAAAACAATCTCATTTAATGGGGTATTTTTACACAACTTTCTACTTTTTATTTCTAACCCACTCCTTGAAACTCTCTAAACCTGGTCTATTTTTGCCTATAATCACATGGTAAATTGTTGTTTATGTTGTTTAAGAGTACTTACAAGTCAAATAAGTGAATGATATTTACTTAAGGAAAACAAATGACATATTCTATGGTCTTAAAATGTGTAATGACATCATGAAACTGAGAAACCATGCTTTTTTAAAAAAATAAATGACAAAAAATCTAGATAACTACAAATTAATTTAAATATTATGTATTTATTCATCATTTATGATATGGTTTTCAAAGATTTTACAACCTCTTCATTAAAACCTATCCATATTAGCTCATCCCAATTTAGCAGGTAGAACACTAGGTAAGAGGAATGACACTCATATCTCATCTCTGGATTGCTGTTCAAAGTTCCAGGTAATTAGTCCTTATCTGTATTGCCTAAAATCACGTAAAAGAGAGACTAAAGATGCACTTTCTATAATTTAGCATTTTCATGATATTTTTAATTTTAACCTTGACATGTATCTTTTTGAGGAATTCATCTTGACATGCCTGTCAACTTTCCATTTCCATTTCTAATAGGCAAATAATAGGTGATAAGGGTTGATTTGAGATGAACCTGGAGATGGATTTTTATTAAGATTTTTCTGCCTTTTATACATAGGCAGGTGATCTAACATTTTTTGCCATTAAGAAGTTACATGAAGGAAATATGTTTCTTCTTTAAAAGTTTGAATTGCACATACTTCACAATGTGTCACTTTGGATCAAATATAAAATGATCTGGAAAGCAAGGTGGTCATCCTTTTCAAAATAAATTCATATTAATAATTATAAATTACTCTCTTTTAAACACATCTTTATTTGCATTTAGGAGAGATTTTTGCACTTGACATAGTGGACTGTTCTGATAAAATTAATTGGGCATCCATATGTACCAAAACTTTATTACATGACCTCAAAATTGATTAGAATTTATTTGCAATTCTTAGACTTGTATTAATAAGATCCTAAGTATTAGTTACTAAAATATTTAAATATTTTAATGAACATAATTTCAAGCTTTCAATGTGATAATTTAATGAAACACTTTCACTTATGGAATGTGGAAGGTAGTAATCAGGGTACTTAGGGAAATTCCAAAAAAGGAGTTTGGTATAAATCAAACAATAAACTGTACTCCCACTACCAGAGAACAGGAAATAACATGGTTGAAAAAATGGAATTGGATGATACAAAGGCTATAATATTGGGCAAGAAAATAAAATATACAAGAATCTCCTTGTCCCTGAGAGAGGTCAGCAGGGAGAAAGGAAATAATAAAATGATGATAATAAAAGAGGAAAGAGTAGAGATCTGCTTGTTAAAAGGGAACATGTCTAACGGAGGTGACTAATATTAAAATTGAAATTGGTATAGTTGCAATATAAGCCCAAACTTTCAGTAAATATTGCCATTTATTTAGGTGGTTTGTGTGTATGTAGGCATTTGTATGTTTATGAATCATGGGAAGAAAAGACATTTCACATGTTATTCAAAAGAGTACATAAGAGAAAGAAGAATTGGAGAAAAATGAATTCATAAAGCAATTCTCTTATAGCAGAACTTGGAGCAATTATCCATAATGTTTCAAATCTATTATCTAGACCTTATTGAGGCTGACTGGTATCAACTAACATCTAGAATAACTGAACAGTCCAGTCTCTATAGTTATGAATGATGAATAAAATTGACTCTCTTAGGTTTTAGCTTAATTCATAGGAGAACATACAGTTATATCTCTGCTTTCCAAGAAGGATACTCATTTCATTTTCATAGATTAAGAGGCAGAAATATGCAAGGGCAAAGCACAAGAGTGTGGAATAGATTTTGAGCACCCATTCAGAGCTGATTCTTCCCTATGTGAGTGTAAGAAAAGATTACACTCTCTTGCTCTTAGCAGACTACTGATGAGCCTTGTGACAAGCCTTGTGACAACTGATGAGTCTGGACAATGGTCTGTAAGAGGAAGAGCTATGTGCATTAGCTACAGGCAGGGATATTTTAATTGCTTAGTGTGATGCTTCAGCTCTCTTCCCTTTCATGATGAACTTAGATTCCACATGCTCCCACTGGTGGAACTGCACAAGGGTAGGGCTCTGTTCATCTTAGATCATTAGTTGTTGCATAAAGATGATTTCCTTGGAATGAGACAGACATCATTACCCTAAGTACATATATGATCACACAAATGGTATGAATCTACATTGTGCACAACCATAGAAACGAAAAGCTGTACCCCATTTTTGTACAATGAATCAAGATGCAGTATGTAAAAATTTAAAAAAAAAATTAAAAAGATGATTTCCTTGGAAACTCATGGAGGCCTACAGTAGAATAAAGAAATTAAAAATAGATTTTTGTTGTGATGCCACTGAAATTTTAGGGTAGTTTTTTTACTAGGAAATATTTAAGTTTCCTAATGCATACCTTGATCCATGAAGTTGAGTGCTTCTGAAAAAAAATTAAAATATGTGACCTTGTTTTACCCATAAAATGGAGAACACACTTATTATTGTAATCTGGAGGGATGAAAATCTGCCTAACACTTGCAGTGACAAGGCATAATTGGAAGCTATATCATGAATCCACCACATTTGTAGTCCAGAGGAAGGTATTGGAAAACTGAAATTTTGGCATCTGAGTTTATTGTTGCTTTCTTTCTTGACAGAATATTATTTAAATTTGGTGAATAAGTATGAAACAACTAGTTTACAGGTTGGAATTAAAGAAATGGGAAGATTGAAGAAATTTTGGAATTTGAAGTATGGGGCAAACAACTGCTCTGAGATCACAAATGCTAGGTAATAAAATTGAGAAAAGAACTTAAGCAACAAAGGTAATTAAAACTCAGTTTTCTGACAAAGAGGGAGAAAAAAGCTTTTATAATCCTCTTAAAACTTTTAAGGTGACACAGAGTAAAGACAATATTTATAGATATGGGAAATAGTAATTCTTATTTTTGAATAGAATAAGTTAGAGGAAATTTTCCTTAATGGCCATTGTTTATTAAATGAAAATCCTACTGAAGGATTGAGAGAGCAAACAGTCAAAGAAACCATGAGATTGAACCAAATGGTCAAGACTCAAAGCATACCATTTTTTCCTCAAACTTTTAAGGGCAGGAGTAGTTTGAGAAAGCTTTTCAGCCCCCAAGAGTACATTCCCAGTATCTCTCACTTGAAGATGTGGCCATGGACAAAAGGAACGGAAGCCTTTTAGAAGAAGGAGAAAAAGCTACAGTAAACACTAGACAAGAGAGTGCCTCACAGAGGAACTGAGACTGTTTTGAGTATGTTCATCCTATATCGTCTCACTCTATCTAACCCTATTCTTCATCCTGGTTCCTAATTCCTGCAGAATTCCTAAAGTAGTTTTCTGGTCACTGGTAACAAATATTAAGCATTTCAAAAGGGTGGCTCTTGGAAGTGAAACAAAGAAGTTGTGTAGATTTAGTGAATACAGGAGAAAGACATAAAAGGAGGGAAGCATTGAGCGGTGCTGGGTTCTAAGACCCTAGAATGAAAATACAAACCAAAATTAAGTTGAACTAAAATTGAAAGAGTGGAGGCTTGACTTGATTTGAGTACAGCTAAAGAAAATACTCTGGGACTTTACCTCCATGAAGACTCTGTCTGGGTTAGAATGTATGGTTTTTGGAACAAGCACTTGACCTTTGGTGCCGTCCTCTAAGGTTCTCGTGGGGTCCCAACTGAATTCAGTAAGGGTTGTTAATATACATTACACTGTTTAATTTGTTTTCCAATTTAATGTCAAAATAGTTGGGTTATGATTAAAAAGTGGAAAGAGAAAAAAAAGGAATTCTGTGATGTGATTTAGAAAATTTAAAAAAGATTAAATGAAAAATGAAGCTGCTGATTTAAATTAATAAGTCATATTTTAATATTACTTTTAGCATTATGGTTACTAAGGTTATGGAATGGTAGAACAATGCTGTTTTCATTTGTTTCCTCTCCCCATATTCTATGATCAAACATAGAAGCCACACACTTATTCTAAACTCTCAGAAGCTTCACATGTATTTCTACATTATTGTTTTAGTTTCAGTCTCTTCAATCTAGTCATTCACTTTGGCTGAATTCTTTTAAGTTTCTAATTCCTCCCCTAACCTCTCCCAAGATTCACACTTGCTAGTTTTTATATGCAAAAATACTCTCTAAAAAAGAACAAAAAGTGTATCTAAAATAATCTTTTAATTTATACAAATATTTGGTCTTGCTATTTATTTTGTAACAGTCATATTGTACTTTGTTCAATTTGTTCCGACATGCTCAATGTGTAAAATATCTGGCTTTCCATGAAGAACAGTGCTTATCTAAATAGAACTAATCATAAGCTCTGAAATTCTGTTTACCTCTGTGTCTTCTGTTAAGCTTGAAGACAGGAACTAATTTGTCTTTCCCTCTCAAGAGTCTCACTCAGCACCTGGAAAACTGAATTCACCTGGTAAGCTTTCTTCTTTTATTTTCTTTCTTTGTTTTAGTAATGAAACTCTAAATTCACAGATATGATAGCTGTCATTTATCTTGGTTTGGCTTCTGACCACAACTTTGGTCAGCTATTCTGTTCATCATACATAACAATGATCACAAGAAAAAGAGAAATAAATCAACTTGAAATGTTTGAAAGTACCACAATGCATACATCTTCCTAGTAATTCACTAAACTGGGTTAGTAAATTTAGAAAGGTTGCAATTAAACCTTTTTAACTCTCTGTTCATTGCAAAACTTTCTATGTTCAATATTAAAATAGAGGATTTTCAGACATACTATTCAGTTTATGTGTTTTCTTCTAAGGAAATTAAGGGAAAATTAATTGTATTACAAATAAAAGCACTAGGTAATATTTGATAAAGAGTGAATTGGTAAATGAGAGGTAATTACTATGCCCATCAGATCACTTACTTACTTAGTGGATCTTAGTAGTTTGAGTTTGTGTTAATGGTTAATTTAATATATATATTTGTAAGCTAAATATCAGACTGTTTTTTAAGAAATCAATGAGAAATCATGTAGACCAAACACAAAAACTTTTCACTTTGAAAATGTGACTTGTTCTGTAGGCAATATCTGGATCTGTATATCATCATTAGTTATTTAATAAATCAAATATTTTATTTGATTATGAAACACAAGGTAACAAATATACCAAATATTCCCAATTTTTGTTTACTTTATGATGATTGGGCAAGCATGAAACAAAAGATAGTGGGACCATAATTTTGAATTTAAATTTATCACATGAAAGAAGATGAGTACAGATAAATAATAAACAACTCATTTCAAATAAGGTACAAACTGGAATAAAATCTCTAACCCTTGAAAGCAGGAATTGAGTTTGAAGCTTTGCAGTAGATAAAATGTTTCAATGAAGCAAAAAATCAGAGTTTTAAGAGAATTTTCATGCAGGCTTAGAGGACACCAAAGTGGTAGATGCTGTTGACTATATAACATATATTCTAATGTGCCTCAGTGATAACACCACAATTTGATAAAGCAGGTCTGACAGTGAAATATTCCGACTCCATATATTCATTTAAGAATCCACATGATAAATTCTGGATTCTGTGACATAGGAACCATTTCTTCATGTCTCTGCTTTCCATTTGATTTCTACCAGGCTTCTGAATAAAATGCTGAAGAAGCCATCTTGTGCCAATCCTATCAGAGGCCTAAGTCAAAAATAGACAATATCAACTACCAGATGTATGAATATAAAGATGTGCAGAAGGTTTTTAACACTTAGTCTTTGAGTTTTCCAGTTGAGACCCTAGACAATGGGAAGTAAAGACGAGCTGTGCCTTCTATTCCCTCTCTCATTTGATAAACCACAGAGGCATGATCAGAAAAGTAGGATGTCTTGCATTATGAAATTTTAGAATAATTTCTTACACATCCACAGCAAACAGAACATTATGTAACTGAATATAAATGGTCAGTAAATAAAAAATTATATAGGTTCAGAAGAAATCAATAAACAGATCCCAAATATTTAATATGTCTTCAGAAAAAAAAATTCACAATAAAGAATCCTTATTCAGGTTAAATTACACCTGAAAGCTTTGTCACAACACATTAGAAAAAGTTTTTGGAAGTGAAATTAAATTTACTCAAACTGTATGCTATTATTTAGATTTAAGACCTACAATATTAAGAAGAGGCCAATCTCACTGAGTTAAAAAGTGTTTCCTATTAGCGCACTATCTTTTGAACAAATCAGTTTTAAGACTAAGTAGAAAATATGAAGGGCTGTACAGATATACAAATCTATTACATGATTTTGTAAAAATATTCTATCAGTATTCTCAGGAAATTTTGGAGGAGGTGAACTGCAATATAATACTTAACTAATTAAATTATAAAGTAAGATGGGTTAAGCAGAAGCATCTCACAATCTTTGTAGGCTGTACCTTTGCTATCTTACCTCCACAAATTAAGAATCCTACAGAGAAAAAGGTTGAGATGGGAAAGGTTGTTTTTATACATGTGCCTCCTGCCTATGGAGATTACTCTTTATTCTTTTGTTCTAACTTTCCTTATGAGAATCCTTTCTTTCTGGATACTGTTAGATGCAGAAGTTTATGCAACACTTTTTCTGTGTAATCAAAGTCCAGAAGAATAAATTTGAAAGTTATTATTAAAAAACAGAGGATAAGAATAACTTATTTTCTAAGCAAGAAGAAACATGAGCCTTTGGGAGATTAAATACCGAGGCCTAATTATAAGACTGTGGAAAGCAACCATTCCCAACACCTTCTCACCATACCAGTAAAGTCTAAAGTCCTGTTTACGAGAATTCCTTCCACCCAGTATGTTATATCCAGACATCATTTAAAAAAAAAAAATTAAAAATTGCAAGTCATACTAAAAGACAAAATAATAATAATAATAGTAACTTAAAGATTAACCAAACATCAGAACTCAAGTTGGATATGCAGCAATGTTATAATTGTCAAATGGGGAATTCCAACAATTTTAATTAACATATTAAAGGCTTTAATGGAAAAAAAAAACACTGTAGACACCATATAAGAACAGATGGAAAATACAAGAAATGGAAAATTTAACAATGAATAAAAGGAACACTAGATATCAAAAAAAAAAAAAAAAAAAAAAGAATGAAGTGCATTTGAAAGTCTCCTTAGGTGATTAGACATGACTGAAAAGAAATCTACTGCTTGAAGATATGGCAGTAGAATCTTCTAAAATAAAAAAAAAAAAAAAGAAAGAAAAAGAAAAAAGGAAAAAAAAAGGACCACATTAGACAAGAGCTGTGGAATAATAACAATAAAAAGGTGTGATGAATATCTAATGGATATACAAGAAAGAATAGAAAGAAAGCAACAGTCAATATCTAAAGCAAAGATGACTGAGGATTTCTCCAAAGTAGAAATCTTGGAGTCTTAGAGAACAACAAGCAGAAAAAATAAGAAAATACTAGTGATAATAATAAAATGGTACCTAGATACACATGCCATACTGAAATTCAGAAAATTAAAGATAGAAAAATACCTTGAATTAAGATGGTAAGAGGAACACTTTACCTACTCAGGAGCTCAGATTAAAGCTGCATCTGACCTCTGTTCAGAAACATGCAAAAAAGAAGAGAGGAAAGTGAAATGCATCGCGTTTTAAGAGAGGAAATCTTTAGCATTTTAGTAAGTTTCTATGTTGCTGTGACCAAAATATCTGAAAAAACAATGTAGAGGATGAATAGTTTGTTTTGGCTCATGGTTTCAGAGGTTCAGTCCATGGTCAGCCGACTCCATAGCTCTGGATCTGAGATAAGTCAGAACATCATGACAGAAAACATGGTGGAGGAAAGCAACTGAGGGCATGACAACCAGAAAGGAGAGAGAGCACATGGCTCACCAGAGACAGAATATAAACTAGTAAATTAGATTACAACTTTCATAATCTGATCATTTCACCTGTGAACTTTCTTGCTTAGTCTCATGCATGAGCTTTTGGACAATACCATGTATCTAAATCATAACACAAATGAAATTCAACAATGTATAAAGAAAATTATGCAATATTAAAAAATGGAATTTGTTGCAGGTAAAGTAGTCTGGAATAATATTCAAAAGTAAATTATTGTAATCCAGCATATAAACAAGTTAATGAAGATAAATCAATATGACTATATTGATAAATGCAAAATAATGTGATAAAATCCAAAATTCATTCACAATAAAAAGTTTTACCAAACTAGTCACAGAAGAAAATTTCTTTTACTTGATAAAGAACATTTCCAAAAAACCTACAGGAGCAACAGAAACAATGCTTCATTGCTGATTGAATTAACTACCTTGGAAAAAAGTCTGGCAGGTTTTATAAAACTAAACCTAGACTTACTACATGATCCAGCAACTGTGCTCCTTGACATTTACCTAAATGAATAGAAAATTATATCCACACACCAAGAAAGCATGTGCACCAATATTTATTGTAATTTTATCTAAAATTGCAAAACTTGGATACAATCAAAATGCCCTTCAGAGGTAAATTAATATATAAATTGTGGTACATCAGAATAGGGAATAATATTCAACTCTTAGAAAACATGAGATATCAAGTCATGAAAAAACACAAATGAAACTAAGAAACATATTTCTAAGTTATAGAAACCAGTCTACATATTGTATGAGTCCCACCGTATGAGGTTATGAAAAAGGCAAAACTAGACACATTAGAAAGATCCGTGGTTGGTAGGGGCTAGCATGGGAGGGAGTGATGAATTGGGAAAACAGAATTTACTATGATGTTGAATTCTAGTCATTGTACATTTTCCAAAGTGATGGAGAGTACAACACCAAAAGTGAACTCTAATGTAAGCTATGGACTTTGAATGATAATGGTGTGTGATTACACAGGTGCATCTATTGTAGTATGAGATTCTGTAGCTAGGGAAGTAGCACATGTATAAGGACAGTTGGTATGTGGAAACTCTGCTTTCTGCACAATATTGCTGTGAACATAAAATTACTATGAAAATAAAAGTTTGTTAGTTTAAAAATATATTCTTAAAAAATTTGATTTCATAACGACTATTTTTACTGCTGTGGTGTAGTAAAAATGGAGTCAGCAGACATATTTAATTTCTTTCTGTTACCACTTTTATTAACTGTTTGACTTTGGGCCAGATATTCCATTTTTTTCATCTTTCAATTCCTGAACCATCAAATGAGGTTACAAAGGTCCATATTTCAGGGTATTTATAAGTGCACAATGTAAATTATACTGTTTCTGATCTTAGTCTTTTCTATTTTTATTATTATAACTATTACTTTTACTGAAAATAAATATTTTCATTCAAAATTTTGTTATCATATTGTTATTATATTCTAATTTAATTTTATTGACTGCAAAAAGATTAATTATATTTTGTGATTTTTAAAAAAATACTTCTTTTATAATGCATTACACTTTTTAAAAGAAATATTATGTAGTGACCTGAAAACATTGTACAGTCTTAGTTTGGTGAAGGGTTGCTCCTTTCTTTTTCCTTTTCATTCTTCAAATATTCTCTATTCTTCTGTGTTTTTAACATCTTTTGGTCAGTTTCTGGTAGATATATATTAGTTATCTTTTTAATCTGGATGAGATATTTTTACTTTTAATTCTATTAGTTTGTTTGATACATGATCTAAATTGTTAGCATATAAACATTTCACTTTTGATGTTCTGAATCTATTTGTTTAGTTGTTTATTTGTTTATTTATCTATTTGTGGTCTGGGGATAGAACCCAGGACCTTGCATATGTAAAGCAAGCTTTACCACTGAGCTATACATCCAAACCTGAATCTTTTTATCTTAAAATTTATTTATCTGACATTAGCTTGCCTATTTTATATTTTTATGTTTAATATTTGTCTTTTACAAGAATTTTTCCAAACTTTCTCATTTTTATTTGCCCTTCTATAATGTAATTTTTATATATACTTTATCTTGTATTATATTAGTCATATTATTTTAGATTAAGATTACAGTTTTATCTTTTTATGTTAATCTAATGTTGACTTTTGTTGAGATTACTAAATGATTTAAATTTATATTATTTTGTGATTTTTTTCTCTTTCCTTTTGTATTTAACTGATGTAATTCTTCCTATTTCTATGTTTATTCTTTACTAATTTATAACCTGTATATCATTTGATTGATAATCCACTCATTATATTTTTCATGGTAATGTTATCATTGTTCCATATTTCTTGCCACATTTATTTTTATAATAAAATATACCTACATATGACATCTGATTTGAGCTATAGATTCCGAAAGTAATGAGAGTTGGTACGCTAGGTGTATAGAGAACTTCAGATTGCCTTTGAAAGATACTTTCCTAGGTCCTGAGTCTCCATTCAGAAAAGGACAAGCTGATCAATCACAGAAGTCAGCTTTTGCTCTTCAAGGAAGTTCTCTAGAGTTTTGGTGTTTGGACTTAGATATTTCTACTATTATTTAAATGTTCCTGTTCTGATTTTCAGAAGCCAATTCTCTCCCCATAAAAGATTTTTATACAAGCTATCTAGTAAAGAGGCAAATTAAACTTATGTTAAAATTTATTAATCAGCAGATTCTAATTGTGCATCAAATTTCCAGCTGAATACGTCTATTACAAGAAATGAGTTACTTCTAGGTCATTTGCAGAAACACCTTGTGTTCTTTCTTTTCCAAGAGATGAAATTGTAATTTTCTTTCTTTATCATCTTTTTGAATTGAGAAAGAGCCCACCCTTATATTATTCATTCTCCTGTCACTTGTTTGAAGTAGAAAACGTAGTCCACAAAAGATGAACCTTAAAAAAGATTCTTCTTTATAAATAATTCCTAGATGATAATTTAATCATTTATTTTACCCAGTGAACCAGGGACCTTCATATTTCTGATGGTCATGTCAAACAGTCATGGCTTTCAGGCCAAGTCATGTCAGATAGTCAAACCACATTCCCATCTCATAAGGTTCTCCAGGTATTTGAAGAAAAACATACTTTAGGAAATTCGCTGCTCATATGAAGTTTTAGAGGGGTTAAATACATGTGTTCTAAGCCTAGGAATAATATCCAGGATAATACTCCCCTGACCCATCACTAGCTAAAAATTATTAACCTGGAGGAATGTTGGAATCAAGGAGCTACTACAGCTGCTGCCAGTGTAAGGGATAATGGATACACAGAAAGTCAGGGATAGTAAAAACTGTAATCCAGGAATCCATCAGGTCAGAAAGGCCCCTCTGCTGTCACTGTCATCTTTATGATGCCTCAAAATCTGGGTCTGAATCTAGATCTTGCCTGGCTTACAATTTCAAACTTTCAGTTCATGGTCAACTGACTCTATAGTTCTCAAGGTTAGACAGAACATCATGGTAGAAAGATGTGGTAGAGGAAAGCAAAAAGTAAAATCTTGTGTATATTTCACAATGTAAATATATTCAGTACATTTCCAAGAGTCCCCACAGTGTTAATGGTTCTAGAATTATCCAAAAATGCAAGTCCAAAATCTCACTTTTTCTCCCCTGCAAATATCAAAATCAAGTCACATATGTCCAATTTTTAATGGCACAAATTAACCATTTCCATTCCATAAAAGGGAAATAGAGGCATAGAAATAAAGGAGGTGACCAAAGGAAGACCAAATTTCAGCTGGGCAAACAACTTTATAGCTCTTGGTATCCCAATGTTCCCTCCAAAGAGTTTGTGTAGCTCCATCCCTATGGACTTGCTGGTTGTAGGCCATATAGCCTCTATCTTGGCTTGCCTCTATGTAATTCATGCAATGAATTGGTAAATAGTCTATGATTCTAGAATCTCTGAATCTGAAGAAGCTCCACTGTAGCTTCGGTTTCCTTCTCACATCTTCATACATCATCATCTCAGGAACTGCCTACCCCTACATGGGTTTCAAAACTGTTAGACTTTGCCTGACCTCCCAAGCCATCCAATGAAATCTCAGTTGAAGCCTCCATGTACCCATAACCCAAGTATCCTACAATTCTGCAGACTTATAATCATGTAGTTGATATCAAGGTCTGCCATCTTGACCAGTGGCTAAGACACATGGAACCATAACTGCAGAAACCTATAAGTGCTTGGGTGACTGAGCACACCGAACCAAATTCCTAAGCCCCACTGTGCAAGAATTTTTTACTTTTACATTCTTGAACATGAGACAAATGAGGTCTTGCCAATTCCTGAGATAATCTCAATCCATTTTTCATGTTGCTTCTGAGTAAAGTACTTAGCATCTCTTTATTGGCTATGATCTCTTGAACAACCACAGCTTCCTTAGTCCCAGTTTTACTCACCCTTTTCTCAACAAACTGGAAGTTTTTCAAATCTTTCTGCCCTGCATTCTGCTCGTTACCATCACAATAAGTGACTAAAAGCCTCCAGGAATATATATGCCAACACCTGAATGCTGTGCTGCATTGAAATTTCTTCCATTAGATTAATCAGCCCATCACTTTTAAATTCAGCTATAAACTAAACCTTAAGACATGGTAATGATGTAGATAACTCCTTTTCCAGAATGTAACATGAATGGCCTCTAATCCAATTTCAAATAAAGTCTTCTTCCTCCTCTGAAACCTCTTGAGAGCAATCTTAACCGCCACTAGTCCTATCAGCATTCAGGTCTTCTGAGCTTCCACAAGAATCACCCATTAAGCTCTGCTTACAGTGTTCTAATGCTTTTCTAGCTTGAATCTCTAAAACATTTCTCCTTCCCCAAATTGGCTCCAAAAGCATCTGAACACATGGACACATGGACAGATTAATCATAGATGTGATCTCACTGCTCAGTACCAATTTCTACTTGAGTCAGCTTTGCATCACTATGACCAAAAGACTTGACAAGAACAATTTAATTGAAAAGTTTATTTTGGCTCCCAGTTTCAGAAGTTTAGTCCATGCTTGGCCAACTCTATATCTCTGGGCCAAAGATGAGATAGAAAAACATGTTGGAATGACATGGTGGAGGAAACAACTCAGGACATGACTGTCAGAAAGTCAAGAGTCTTGCTCATCAGGGACAAAATGTAAACCCCAAAGTCAAGCACCCAGTGACCTGCTTCCTATAATTACATCCGGCAAACTACAGTTACTATTGGTTATGCCATATCAGTAGATTAATCCACTGATTACCTCTCAAAATCTAATCATTTAACCTCTGAAAATTCTTTCATGGTCTCACACATGAACTTTTGAGAGAAACTGCATATGTAAACCATAGCAAACATTTATCATGGATAGTCTCCATTTCCCACAAAGTAATAGAGTATTTCAAGACCATTTGCTGTCATACATTGAGCTCAGCAGATACGGAGATTCAGCAACACTTCTCACATTGGACTTTGTCTTCTGATCCACAAAAATAATTGTTTTATTTTTGAAAATGGCATCACTTTTAAATAATCTTTTTAAAATAGTCAACTTATTATGAATTTGACATTGTAGAAACTCTCAAATGTGAACTTTTGTAATTGTCTTTTGAGCTTTTATTGATAGGTTTAATCTTCATTTAGAAGTTTGGTTGGAATTGGTCAGAAGCTAAACAATTTATGTGATATAAGCATGAACAGATATGAGTACAGGCTGAAAATAGAAGCGTTAATGTACTGTGTGTTGTAGTCACAAAACAAGCACTGGAAATAGATAATTTGTAAGGGTAGCTAAGCCACCATAGACACATGCTTGCTGAATGCTGAGAATCAGGCTGTAGGTTATGCATATTAATTTAAACTCTAAAGAAGATCTGACCAATACCCAGTTGAACAGTATATGAAGTCAAGGAAAAGTCAGGGGCACTTTTAAACACTATGTTTGAATTGAATTTTTTTCATTTAAAAGCAAGAAAAGGAAGGGTGAATGGAAAGAAGAAAGGAGAAAGGAAGGGAGGGACTAAAGTGTTACAAATACAAAACAATTCCTGTAAAAATTGTTACAGAAGAGATAAGGAAATTCTACTCCAAGATCTAAAGAAAGAATATTTCTGAACATCATTTACTATTTGAAAGAGAAGAAAGTTTTGGAAATATTTGACACTTCAGATTTGATACATATGACATTGTTCCTACTACTTCCCCATTAAATATTCAAGGAGATTCAACAATAACTCAAAGTGAACCTAAGAAAGGGCTATGAACCTTAATCATGGTTACAATTCTGTTTGATAATATAGTTACAAAATATCCTTGCACTACATGCAATGCAATCCACATTCTGGACCAAAATAAATCTCCCAAATAAGACAGGACATGTGAAAAAAGTCAGAACACAGTGAGCAATCCTAACTCCAGCATGTGTTGGCTTCTCTCCTTCTTTTACCTAAGTAGAACTATGTTGATCCAAATGATCAGTTCAAAAGCATAGAACTGAAAAAGCAAAGAGTGGTACTGGGAAGAACTAAAGGAATTAGATAGAATATAGCTTTTTATGTACAAAGAAGAATTCCAACAGTAAGTGAATATTGGAACAGGAGAAGCTTAACATTGAAGCAGCAGATGATCCAAGTTTAGTTTATAGAACTACTCTACGAATTGCAAATCAAGTTTAGACTTGTGCTTCAGGCTGAGATTTAAGAGGATCACCTACCACCTACCATTCAAATAAATAGTAACTGAAGCTGTGAAACTTAGTATCTACCCCAAGGACAGACACTCTGCCCATTCAAGGCAAATAAAAATACCCAAAGAATTACTACAGCAATGTAAAGGAAGAGGAAAATATGCCTGATAGAGGAAAAAAAAATGTATCTTTGAAAAGAACCATCACAAGAAGGGTTTTTGGTTTTTTTTCCACAGAAGTCTTTTTTTTTTCTTTCTTTTTTTTTTTTTTTTTTTTTTTAAAGCAAGTAGCAGCTTGTTGTCCTCAAAATAATGCAAGAGGAAATGAGTTATACGAAACAGAAGCAAGAAGACTAAAGGAGAGTACTGAGTTAAGATAGGAAGGGGGGCTGGCAGCACAAGACTGGAATAATAAAAATCTACATTGGAAGCAATCCCGATTGGATTTGATTACAGAAAATCAAGTTAGTGATATGAAGGATGTATTTGAGAAATTTATCCAGAATGCGAAAAAAAAAGGATGATTAAAAACTAAGGAAGGTGATGTCTAAAAAAAAAGATAAAGTAATCCAATCTAATAATGAAGAATTATTAGTTTTCCAGAAAAAAAAGATATCCAATGTATAATGATGTAGATTAAATTATTTCTTGACCAAAATAAAAAATAAATAATGATCCAAACACCAAAAAAAAATGTATCTCAGATCCTATAAAATAGTATCAATTTAAGGTTCTGGTAGGCTGAATAATGACCTATAGAGATATTTGTATCCTAACTTCTGGAATCTGTGAATGTCTATTTTATATCATGAAAGGGATTTTGCAGAGATGATAGCATTCATTTTTTAGGTGGAGACATTATCTTAGATTATGTGGATAGATTAAAATTGTAATCACAAATTTTCTTAGAAAAGGGATGTGAGGAATATTGGACTACAGGCATAGAAAAGGCAATGTGACCTGGAAAGCAAAGATGAATTGATGCGACCACAAGCCAAGGAATGCCAGCAGCCTCCAGAAACTGGAAAAGACAAAGAACAGATTTCCCTTGAAGCTTCCAGAAGGAATCAGCCCTCCCCATTCATCTTGGTTTTAGCCCAGTGAGACTCATTTTAGACTTCTGTTCTCCAGAATTGTATATGTAAATAATGTGTTGTTTAAAGTCACTACAGTTTTGGTAATTTGTTTCAGGAAACAAATACAGATTATGACATGAATTTTTTAAGTTCTTGAAAGATATTTATAACCCAAGAAGAAAATATAGTCCTAAAAGAATCCTAGAGGAAAAATCAACAAAAATTAACAAATAAATGTGTAAAGAAAACCCAAAGACCTGATCCCATTAGAATACAATAAACACATTTATAGTTAGAAGAAACTTAAAAATTCTACTCAAAAGGAAAGTTAATACTCAAATTGTTCATATGAAAACCTAATTTTAAGACATGAAATATATAAAAAGTAACATTTCAAGTAACTATAAAAAACTAAATGCTTAAAACCTTAAAACTATAAAATAAAGTATTTTCCTAAGAGCTCTGAAACTGTTAAACCAAATGATTCTTAAATAATTGTAGCTGATACCATTAAAATCAAAATAACATGTAAAATTTTAATGTAAATTATGTGTAATAATAATATAGGTTGAAAATTAAAATGTTTATGATTATGAAACTGAGTGAATAATAAATGCAAGAAAAATTCTTTATCTTGAACGTGGAAAAATAAAATTTCATTCTTACCAAATTTGATTGCTTCCTCTAATTTTTAATTATAAAAAAATCCAAACATAGAAGCTGCAAAAAAATAGTACAGTGTATATTCACATTCATACCATCTATATTTATTGATAACATTTTGCCTATTTGCCTTATATTAAGGTTATCTATTTTTTCAGATACACACACACACACACATATATATAGTCTACTTATACACATACATTATCTATCTATATATGTTTATGTATATATATACATTTATATATTTTTATGTGTGTACATATATATACAGAAATTAACATTTATTTAATTTTGTTTGATTTTTTAAGTTTTTTCCAAAAATAAAATTCTGTTTTCTTGATAACCCATACTAGCATAAAGGACTCTCCACAGCTCCTTTGAGGTCTTGTAATGCTTCCTTTTTTTTAGTGTTTTTCAGTTTATTCAGTTAGGCTGTGATGATGAGCATTTAGTTGGTGTCCAACATTTTTCTTTTACAAATATGCCACAGGAAAACCTTGGGCATATCTTGCTTCACATGCGTGGAGGTTTCTCCAAAGGGTGAATTCCAAGAAGTAGAATTCCTGGATCAAAGGGAAAATGCATATGTAATTTTTCTTGATACTGCCAGATAATCCACTAGTAGCTATGTGCATTTTTTATGCTCATCAGCAACACAGGAGAAGAACTGTACTCCAAAGCTCTGCTTAAAAACTACGTAGTCATCCTGTTGGATTGATTCAAACCTTCTAACTATAAACATTTGTTTATTGTATTCTAATGGGATCAGTCCTTTGGGTTTTCTTTACACACTTATTTGTTAACTTTTTTGGATTTTTCCAAGTTAGAAATGACATTTTAGTGTAATTTTGATTTACACAGTTGTTTGTGTAAGTGATGATGTACATGTGCTCATGTTTTTAAGGGTTTTTTTTTCCCTCAGAATTTATTCTCATATTTATTGCCTTTTAATCTATTGTCAATCTTCTCTTAATTTCAAAGAACTTATTATTTACGTGGAAATAATTGTTTATAAAAAAAATGTTGGAAATATTTTTACCTCTGCCTCAGTTTGGTTATGGAACTTCCTTCACATCATCCCTGCACAAACTTTTTAAAACAACACAAACAATAATAAATATATATATATATGTATATATGTGTGTGTATATATAGAGAGAGAGAGACATATATATGCTTTTCTACTTATGATGAGGTTGCATATGTTTTGATAGGTTTGATACCTTCAACGAATTTTTAATTTATGGTATTTTCATCAAGTGATGCATTGAATACACCTGAACCACCACCATCATAATTTATAACACTGGAGTATACATTGTTCACAGGTGTGATAGCATGACTGACAGATTTATTGTTCTCTACAGCTCATCAGCATCTCTGGAGGATAGTGCACCACATATTGGTAGGCTAGGAAAAATCACAATTCAGAAGTTGAAGTTGGTTTCCACTGAATGTATATGGCTTTCCCACCACTACTGTAAAGTCAAACAATCATTCTTTGAACAATCATAATTCTGAGACTGTATGGATATGAATTTATCAATCCTTCCTCTTACTGCTTCTGAATTTTGTCTTAAATTATTAGAAAGATTTTTCATGTTCTCAGATTATAAAGGAATTTGTGCATGATTACTCTGAAAGCTAAAGCTTCATTTATTCACACTATAGAATTCTGACCCATTTATTTTTTCTAAGTGGCTATTCAATTATTTCAAAAAACAGTAGTAAAATATATTTTTCCCACATATTTTAGAAGTCAAATTATTATATACATTTTATCTTTTGTATACCCTTTAGCTATTTCTCTACATCAGGAAGTTTTCCTCTCTGTTCTTCATTATCTTTCAATAGTAATCAGGATTTTATTTTTTGTCTTTTTTGGTTTTTGTTTTGCTTTATTTTCTGGGGGGATTGTATTTAGGAAGTTAACTTAAAGAGAATTGTTATCTTCATGATGTTGCATTATGTTACCTAAGAATATCAGTTTATTACCATGCATTCAAATCTTTCTTTTTCTTTTAATTTTAATTAAAAATCATAAATTTACATAGGGCAATGTTGTTTGATTCATTGTTATTTTTTCCCTCCCCCACCTCCTCCCACCCCTCTTTTCCCTCTATACAGTCCTTCCTTCCTCCATTCTTACCACCCTCCTTATCCCTAACCCTAAACCTAAACCTAACCCTAACGCTAACCCCTCCTACCCCCCTTATATGTCCTCATCTGCTTATCAGCGAGATCATTCGTCCTTTAGTTTTTTGAGATGGGCTTATCTCACTTAGCATGATATCCTCCAATTTCATCCATTTTTGCCTGCAAATGCCATAATTTTATCATTCTTCATGGCGGAATAATATTCCATTGTATATATATGCCACAGTTTCTTTATCCATTCATCAACTGAAGGGCATCTAGGTTGGTTCCACAATCTGGCTATGGTGAATTGAGCAGATATGAACATTGATGTGACTGTATCTCTGTAGTATGCTGATTTTAAGTCCTTTGGGTATAGGCCAAGGAGTGGGATAGCTGGGTCAAATAGTGGTTCCATTCCAAGCTTTCGTTCTTGAGACTCTAATTGCCAGAGCAATTAGACAAACCAGAGAAATTAAAGGGATACAAACTGGAAAAGAGGAACTCAAACTATCCCTGTTTACTGATGACATGATTATATATTTAGAGGAACCTGGAAATTCCACCAGAAACCTCTTAGAACTCATAAGTGAATTCAGTAAAGTAGCAGGTTACAAGATCAATGCTCATAAATCCAATGCATTTTTATACATAAGTGATCAATCTTCAGAAAGAGAAATTAGGAAAACTACCCCATTCACAATAGCATCGAAAAAAATAAAATACTTGGGAATCAATCTCACAAAAGAGGTGAAAGACCTCTACAATGAGAACTACAGAACACTAAAGAAAGAAATTAAAGAAAACCTTAGAAGATGGAAAGATCTTCCATGTTCTTGGATAGGCAGAATTAATATTGTCAAAATGGCCATACTACCAACAGTACTATACAGATTCAATGCAATTCCAATTAAAATCCCAATGGTGTACCTTACAGAAATAAAGCAAGCAATTATGAAATTCATCTGGAAGAAAAAGAAACCCAGAATAGCTAAAGCAATCCTCAGTAGAAAGAGTGAAGCAGCGGGTATCACAATACCAGATCTTCAACTCTATTACAAAGCAATAGTAACAAAAACAGCATGGTATTGGTACCAAAATAGACAGGTAGATCAATGGTACAGAATAGAGGACATGGACACAAACCCAAATAAATACAATTTTCTCATACTAGAAAAAGGTTCCAAAAATATGCAATGGAGAAAAAGATAGCCTCTTCAACAAATGGTGCTGGGAAAACTGGAAATCCATATGCAACAGAATGAAACTAAATCCCTATCTCTCACCCTGCACAAAACTCAACTCAAAATGGATCAATGACCTCGGAATCAGACCAGAGACCCTGCATCTTATAGAAGAAAAAGTAGGTTCAAACCTTCAACTTGTTGGCTTAGGATCAGACTTCCTTAACAAATCTTTCTTTTTTATTGGTGCATATTAATTGTACAGAACAGTGGGTTCCCTTGTGCATAATCATACTCAGGTTTCTTATTGTGATATCCAGTTATATTCTAATTCTTTGTACTTTCTTTGTGTTCCCAGGTATTTTATCTTTTTGTTCCCTTTTAAAATGTTCTCTTTCACTTTTCTTCTAATGGGTTATCATTTTGTAAGGGAAAGTTATTTTTTGTATATTAATTTGGGATTCTGCTCACCCATTGGGTAATTTTGGTCTTCCTATGTACACACATCATACAATGTGACAAAAAAGATAATTTTACTTCTTTTTATCCAGGGTTGACACCTCTCATTTTTCCCCCCTGATTATACCTACTGGCACCTACAATACCTCCAATAAAGTCATATTGATAATATGATATATATATATATATATATATATATATATATATATATATTCATTACTCCTGATCCTAGTTGGAAATGGGCCTAATGTTTCCACATTTTAAAAAGATGCTGACTATGGAATGCGATGTGTATATATTACCATATTAAATAAGTGTCTATTGATTGGTCTTCCATTAACTTTTTTATTTGTTTCTTTTCAATCAGAAGTAAGTATCAGATAGTGTTCAATGCCTTTTCAGCATTAATGGAGCTGAACACAAGAGATCTTTCATGAAATAATGTGTTAATTATATTTATTGATTTCATAATATAAATTTTACTTATCCTGCAATAAGCTAAGTCATGATTATCATGAGTTATTATTTCTTAATATTCTAAATTTAGGCTTGCTAATATTTTATTTAGGATTTTCCCACCAATCTCCAGGTTTCATTTTTGTGTAACATAAACATTTAACCTATGTATCATTGTTTCCTTTCTTCAAAGTATTTTTGGAGTTGTATTTAATTTTTCACGTACTGAAACTATTTAGGTAGTATTAGAAGTATCTGCTTTTCTGCAGAATTGGCAATTTCCCTGTGATAACATTTTTTTCCTTAGTGCCTTTAAATTTATTATATATATATATAATATATATATTATATATATATATATCTTGCAGTTACATTCTTGTTTATTTTTGCACAAAACCTGGCTCATTTACTTTCCTGCAGTAGTCAATGAATATATATTTTTTGCAGTTACATTCTTGTTTATTTTTGCTACTAAACCTGGCTCATTTACTTTCCTGCAGTAGTCAATGAACAAATATTTGTGACTGATGAAGTACTATGTAGTTTAGATTTGTTCATAGGGCATAAATGAGAAATTGCAGAATCTCTTACCTAAATATTGAGTTTTTCTTTGTTTTTTTTTTTTTTTTTTTTTTTCTGATTTGTTTTTCTGATGAACACAATGAGGATGAAAAAAGGCAATGGAATTTTGGAACAGAAAATTTTGTCAACATTGCCTGTTATAATGGTTATTACAGTCTTCCTATAGATAGAGCATTACTCTTTCTTTCTCTCTCTCCTTTTTTTTTTTTTTTTTTTTTTTTTTTTTTTTTTTTTTTTTTTTTTTCCTTTTTCCCTTTCCCCTCCGCCTTCCTACCCACTGGTTCCTTTTCTGGCACCTTTTGAGGAGTTGTGGGCTGGGATGGGAATTAACCATAAGTTGTGTTGATGTGTATATCTATTTATTCTATGGAAGTTCGTCTAGTTTAATTTTCTATGTCTACCTTGGTCAAATCAGGTTTATTAGATCTTTGAAGAAAGTTACCTAATTCTTTCAATTTTCCAATGGAATTTGTAGATAGATGTGCAAAATAGACTCATGTTCCTACTTTTTGATTTTCTGGGTTTCATTATTTATTTCTCCTAGTAATTTTTATTTTGTATATTTTGCCCTTTTTCCTTTAGTTTTCTTGATTAGATTGACTAATTGTTTTATTTTATTTACTTTTTTCAAAGATCTCACATTTTTTCAATTAGTTTCATTGTTTTTCTATTTCCTAACTTATTATTTTCAGTTTTCATCTTTATATCATTTCTTCTTTCTTTTCAGAAGAATCCATTACCTCTTCTTTTTTTTAATTAAAATATTTTTTATTTTTACACACACATTTTGATTCATTGTACACAAATGGGTTACAGCTTTTCATTTCTATGGTTGTACACAATGTATATTCACGCCATTCATATAATCAAACATACATATAGGGTAATACTGTCTGTTTCATTCTACTGTTTTTCCATTCCCATCCCTCCCACACCATCCAAAGTTCCTTCATTCCCTTCCCTCCGCCATCCCCCACCATTATATAATGTCAAGCACTTATCAGAGAAAACATTTGGCCTTTGGTTTTTTCGGCTTGGCCTATTTCACTTAGCAGGATATTTTCCAACTTCATCCATTTACCAGCAAATGCTATAATTTTATTCTTCTTTATGGCTGAGTAATATTTCATTGTGTATATATACCACAGTTCCTTTTTTTTTCTTTTCAGTTTTCCTTTTATTTATTTTTTAAATTTATTTTTATTGTAAACAAATGGTATACATGTTGATTCTCTGTTTGTACATAGAGTTAAGGCATACCATTTGTGTAATCATACATTTACATAGGGTAATGTTGTTTAATTCATTCTGTTATTTTTTCCCTTCCCCCCAACCCCTCCCACCCCTCTTTTCCCTCTATATAGTCCCTTCTTCCTCCATTCTTGCCCCCTCCCACTCTCATTATATGTCATCATCCACTTGTCAGCGAGATCAGTCTTCCTTTGGTTTTTTTGAGATTGGCTTATCTCACTTAGCATGATATTCTCCAATTTCATCCATTTGCCTGCAAATGCCATAATTTTATTATTCTTTATGGCTGAGTAATATTCCATTGTATAAATATACCACAGTTTCTTTATCCATTTGTCAATTGAAGGGCATCTAGGTTGGTTCCACAATCTAGCTATTGTGAATTGAGCTGCTGTGAACATTGATGTGGCTGGATCACTGTAGTATGCTGATTTGAAGTCCTTTGGGTATAAACCGAGGAGTGGGATAGCTGGGTCAAATGGTGGGTCCATTCCAAGCTTTCTGAGGAATCTCCATACTACTTTCCAGAGTGGCTGCACCAATTTGCAACTCTACCAGCAATGCATGAGTGTGCCCAAGCCAACACTTATTATTGCTTGTGTTCTTGATAATAGCCATTCTAATTGGAGTTAGATGAAATCTTAGGGTGGTTTTAATTTGCATTTATCTAATTACTAGGGATGATGAGTGCTTTTTCATATATTGGTTATCACCTGTATATCTTCTTCTGTGAAGTGTCGGCCCATTTATGAACTGGATTCTTTGTATTTTGGGTGTAAAGTTTTTTAAGTTCTTTATAAACTTTGGAGATGAGTGCTCTGCCTGAAGTGTGTGTGGAAAAGATTTCCTCCCCTCTGTAGGCTCTCTTTTCACATTATTGATTGTTTCCTGTACTGAGAAAAAACTTTTTAGTTTCAATCCATCCCATGTATTGATTCTTGCTTTTATTTCTTGTGCTATGGGGGTCGTATTAAGAAAGTCTGGTCCTAAGCCAACATGATGGAGATTCGGGCCTACTTTTTCTTCTGTTTGGTGAAGGGTCTCAGGTCTAATTCCTAGATCCATTTTGAGCTGAGTTTTGTACAGGGTGAGAGATAGAGGTTTAGTTTCATTTTACTGCATATAGATTTCCAGTTTTGTCAGCACCATTTGTTGAAGTGGCTATCTTTTCTCCATTGTATGTTTTTGGCACCTTTGTCTAGTATGAGGTTACTGTACTTATGTGGGTATGTCTCCGTGTCTTCTATCCTGTACCATTGATCTACCTGTCTATTTTGGTGCCAGTACCATGCTGTTTTTGTTACTATTGCTCTATAGTAGAGTTTAAGGTCTGGTGTAGTGATACCTCCTGCATCACTGTTCCTGCCCAGGATTGCTTTGGCTATTCTGGGTCTTTTGTTCTTCCAGATGAATTTCATGATTGCTTTTTCTGTTTCTATGAGAAACATGATAGGGATTTTAATTGGAATTGTGTTAAATCTGTATAGCACCTTTGGACGTATGGCCATTTTGATAATATTAATTCTGCCTATCCAAGAACATGGGAGATCTTTCCATCTTCTAAGGTCTTCCTCATTTTCTTTCTTCAATGTTTTCTAGTTTTCATTGTAGAGATCTTTTACCTCTTTGATTAGATTGATTCCCACTTTTTTTTTTTTTTTGAGGCTATTGCGAATGGACCATTACCTCTTCTTACTAACTTTATTTTAAATTTTTTATTAATAATAAGTCAGCATTTTGTTATGCATAATGCTCTGGTGAGAGTCTCACTTTAATAAGGAGTGAGATGTATTTTAATGTCATTTTTTCCTTAGCAATACTTTAATATTCTATTCAACTTTTTAAACAAAACTTAATATTCAGGTAAAAGGGATTTGTATGAGTATTTTTAATTCTGCTACTTAATTTTGCCTTAATATTTCTTTTCTTTTTTCTTTTTTCATTTTTTTTTTCTGCTTAGCACTGGGGAATTCAACCCAGGGGTGCTTAATCACTGAGCAACATCCCCAGAACTTTTTATTTTTTATTTTGCGGCAGAGTCTAGCTAAGTTGCTTAAGGCTTTGTTAAGTTGCTGAGGCTGCTCTGAACTTTGTCATCCTCCTTCCTCAGCCTCCCAAGTCACTGGGATTGCAGGCATGCACCACTGGCCCAGCATCTTTAATATTTCTTTATAGTGATTAGATAATAACTTTCTATCTTTTTATCTTAATAAATATACTGAGGTTTTCTTGTTTTATCATCATTTAAAAATTCTATGTGTACTCTCAATGGTGCCTAATCAATATATGTTTTTAAAATCATTTAAATTGCACATTTTCATGATTTTTTGCATCCTAACTTAGGTTTTGATACTTTGCTTTCCCACAAATGTTGTGTTAGTCATATTTTTATTGTGCTTATGTCTTTTTCTTTTTGCATTGTCTTAAAGTTTCTGCTTCATGAAGATCTCTGTCATGCCATTGATTTGTAGATGTTTATCATTATTTTTAATAAAGCATAATAAGTAATGAAGAGAATAACAAAAATCCAAATTTTTCATTCGTGGTAATAAACATAAGTGAGTTAAACAATACATCAGTTAATTTATGCTAAAAGTATTATATGATTATGTCCTGTTTACAACATATGCTATATAATATAATGTACCAGAAAGCCTAATTAGATTGTCTATACATTAATTAATTAACTAAACAGAAATATCAAATATGTAAGGAAACAATCATAAGGAGCATCACCAGGATAAGTGAGATTGGCATTGGTAGGCTAGATTGGTATGAATATAGAAATAAGTAGTTTTAGATATAATATTAACAAATGCAAATGATAAAATGTGCATATACACTTCCAAATTGGAAAACCTATAAAAAAATGGATGAATTCCTGGACACATGTAAGTTATCAAGTTATCAACTTATTTTACAAATAATCTGTTTTACAATGTGCACTTGTATAAAAAGTGGGGCATATACTAAGTGATAAAAAAGAATGTTTTCTCTGATATGCAGATGCTAATTCACAATGGGGAGATAGGGAAGAATAGAGTTACTTTATATTTGGTAGAGGGGGGTGAAAGGAGGGGAAGGGGTATGCGGGCAGGAAAGATAGTAGAGTGAAACAGACATTATTACCTCATGTACATAAATGACAGCATGATGGATGTGATCCTATAATAAGTACAATCAGAAAAATGAGAAATTATACTCTATGTATGATCTATCAAAATGTATAAATGCATTCTACTGTCATGTACAACAAATTAGAACAAATAATCTAAAAAAAAAAAAAAGAAGAACCTCAAGAAATTCCCCAAACCAAAGCTCAGATGAGTGATATTTTTGGACAATCAAGTCTTAAATTTTAATAATCAAATTTCATTGAAATCATATAAAAATACTTTGCTCTTTCTGTTTAAGTGCCTAGGTAAGTCATTAAAATAATTGTATACATATAATAAGCATTAGAAGGTATTCAGTCAAAACTGCAGTATGCAATAAATTTATATTTATGAATAAATATGAAAGAGTCAAAATAAACACATAATTATATTCTAAGAAAAGTGGTATGTTGTACTAAGAACACAGGAAGTTTTAAAAAGAATAATATTAAACAAAGGGAACAATGTATTTGTTCATCAAATCTTTGATATTTCCATAAGAAATAAATAGAATATTAACCAATATAATTTCTTTCTTTCAAAAGTAATCCAAACCAAGAATAAAAGAAGGAAAACAGATTGAAGATGAAGTTGAAAGGACAATAACTGAATAGTAAGGATAGATTATAGTCAGGCACCATTGCACATGCCTTTAATTTCAGTTACTTGGGAGGCTGAAGCGGAAGAATCACAAGGTCAGCATTGACAACCTAGGGAGAACTGGTCTCAAAATAAATAAGATTAAAAAAAAAGGCTAGAGATGTAGCTCAGTAGTAAAGTCCACCTGGGTTCAATCCCCAGTACCAAAAAATGAAAAATATATATTCTTGCAACATCATAAATATATTAGCTGTAAATTTATGTTAATCAATTAAATATTTCCAGAAAACGTTGGAAAAGACTTTTTATTACTCTTTGAGTCTTGTTGTTGAATCTTGGTCTGTTTAAATTTTCTATTTCTTCATGATTAAGCCTCGGTAAGATGCATGTGTCCGGGAATTCATTCACTTATAGGCTTTTCAATTTTTTGGTGATGCTTGCTCTTCTGTGATGTCAGTCATAATGTCTCCTTGTTCATCTTTAATTTTGTTTATTTGAGACTTCTTTTTATCAATCTAGCTACAATTTCCCCATTTTATTTATCTTTCACAAAACCAACTCTTCATTTCATTAATCCTTCATATTTTATAGAATCTATTTCATTTATTTCTGCTCTAATCTTTTTATATCTCTCCTATTACTTTGGGCTTACTTTATTGATTTTCTAGTTCCTCAAGGTAAAATATTAAGTTGTTTGAGACCCTTCTATGTTTTTGATGCAGGTAGTTAGTTGCTATGAACTTGCTGCTTGTCATTGCATTTCTTATATCCCACAGATTTTGCTGTACTGTGTCTCCATTATCACTCTTCTCAAGAAAATTTTAGATTTCCTTCTCAACTTCTTCATTGACTCATTGGATGCCCAGAAGCACATTGTTTAATTTCCATGTCTTTGTATACGTTCTAAAACTTCTTCTTCTCATAGATTTCTAGTGTTTTTGTGTTGTGTTGACAAGAGATATTTCATTTGATTTCAATTTTCCACTGACTTTTAGAAATAATAAATGAATTCACTAAAGTTACAGAATATAGCATTGACATAAAAACCAGATACATTTCTATACACAACAGTAATTATCTGAAAAATAAATTAAGTAAATCATTCCTTTATAATTGTTACCAAAAAAAAAAAAAAAAAAAAAAAAAAAAACCCAGGGATAAATTTAGTCAAAGAGGTCAAAGAGTTCTATATGAAAACTATACAACTTTGATTAAAAAAACTGAACAGTGCATTAAATGAAAATATATCTTTCATTTATGTATTAGGAAGAATATTTTAAAAATATCCAGTATCCAAAGCAATCTGTGCATTCACTGTAATTCTTACCAAAAAACTAATGACATTCTTCACAGAATAGGTAGAAAGAAATCCTAAAATTCATATGAAACCACAAAAAGCCTCAAATAACTAAATTTATCTTGAGCAAAAGAGCAAATCTGAAAACCTCACCTTTCCTGACCTCAAAATATGCTGAAAGTTCTAGTAATCAAAACAACATGATACTGACATACAAATAGATGTACAGAACAATAGAAGAGTCCCAAAATAAATGTGTCTAGAGTCAAGTGATCAACAAAAGTGCAAAGAATGCAAATTTCAAAATTAACACTTTCTTCAAGAAATGTGCTGGAAATATTGGGTATTCACCTACAGGAAAATGAAACTAGAACCTACTCTCAGCATAAACAAATACCAATTCAACGTGGAGTAATAATAAAATATAAGACCAAAACTATGAAATTGCAAAACAAAATCCTAGAGGAAATGTTTCAGGACATTCAATTTGGCAATAGTTTTTGAAATAAGACCTCAGAAACAAAAAAGAGACAAACAAAATGACATTAATGTAAAAATCAAAAAGTCATTTGTGCAGCCCAGGAAACAATCAACAGAGTAAAGAGACAAACTCTAGAACAGGAAAAAAAAAAAAATATTTGCAAACTAAACCTCTGATAAAGGGTTAATGTTCATAATATGCGCTCAAACACCGGGTAGTAATAATAATAGTAACAATAATTTTTGAACTGAAAACATTTCCCAAAAGAGGAAATGCATTTCCATTATCACTCATTTCAAGAAAACTTTAGATTTCCTTCTCAATTTCTTCATTATCTCATGAGAGAGGAGTCAAATGATCTGATTTTGGTGGATCATGCCTACAATTCCATCTATTTGGAGGCTGAGGCAGGACATCGGCCTTGGTAACTTAGTGAGACCCTGTCTCAAAATTAAATAAGACAAGGACTGGGGATGTAGCTAGTGGTAGAGCACTCACCCATATTTGAGACCCTTGATTTAATGGCTCAATACAGACTAAAAAAAAAAAAAAAAAAGGCCTACAAATGGCCAACTTGTATGAAAAAATACTCTAGATTACTAATGATCAAATAATTAATTACTAATAATCAAAACCACAATGCAATGTCTTCACACTCCAGTTAGAATTAGTATTATCAAAAGAAAAAAGAGAACCTGGGATGGCAGCCCACGCCCATAAGCCCATTTACTTGGAAGGCTGAGATAGGAGGATTGCAAGTTTGAGGCCAACCCCTGCACTTTAATGAAACACTATTTTATAATAAAATTAAATAAATAAAAAGGGAGGAGATGGAACTCAGTGGTAAAGTGTTCCCAGGTTCAATCCCTAGTACTGGGGAAAAAATGCAAACTATAACAACTGTTGATGAGGATGTTATGGAAAAAAAAACACAATGTGGAAGGTAATGTAACTTAGTGCTGCCATTATAGAAAATAGTATGCAGGTGTTCTAAAAAATGAATGATAGAACTGTCATATGACCTGCAATTCCACTATGGGGGATATCACCAAAGGAAATAAAATCAGTCTGTCAAAGAGATACCCACACTCCCATGTTTATTGCAGCATTATTCACAATAACCAGGATAGAGAATTGACCTAAGTCACTATAAGAGGAAAAATGGATCATGGTTTCTGTAGGCATGTTTTGGCAGTGATACGCCTTCACTGTTATTCTAGCCTGTGATCCTGAACTGTCTGACTGCTAATGCCCTGATGCAGGCAGAGCTTACTTTCAGCTTCCCTTGATGACCGGGATGCTGTCTTTGATTTGAATTCAGGTGGAGCAGCAGGGCATGTTCTGCTACTTGGTGATACCACTGGTTGAGCTCTGCAATTAGGCTGAGCTACTGGATAAGCACTGTGATTGCTTCTGATGCAGCAAGGCCACAGAGTGTATCTCTCGACCAGAAGGCATCACTGTTTTAGTTCAGCAGTTGGAGAGAGTTGCAGCAGGGGACCCATGGTTAAGTGGATCAGGATGGATAGATCAACTGCTATACTCAGTAGAAATGTTTAGTGAGATTTGCCTCCTGCCCTGGATGGAGGCTGGAAGTAAGCTTTGAGGCTGAGGTGATCACTGGCTAAACACCTGAGTGTGGAAGAACTAGTGCCTGTGTACAAGCTTTATTCCCTGTGGTGACTGTGTCCCTGTCTGGGAAGGGTCTTAGAGTAAGGCTTTGAGGCTGCAGTGAGCACTGTAACCTCCCAGGGATGTCACAACTAGTGCCAGCTTGGTGTTGTAATTCAGTGTGGTGGTCATGTCCTCCTATCATTGAGGTCTGGGAGAGGGCTTTGAGGCTGTAGGGAACACTGTCTGAACTCTCAGATGCAGCTGATCTGGGGCCTGCTTATTATTGTACTTTGCAGTCTTGGTATGTCCTTCCCTGGTGAGTACTGGGATTAATCTCCGAGGCATTGGAGAGAGCTTTTCACACTCCTGGATATGGCACAATTAGTGCCTGACCATTGTCAGAATTCATTGGGAGACTCTTCTCCCTCCCTGGGAGGGCTGAAATTGCTAGTTGATCTTTATGTGTGTCTTTATTATGATCTCCCTAGGAGATCTGTGGGTTATGGACTGAGGATGGACCAGGATGCTGGCTGTTTAGGGATTCAAGTCAAGTAGCAAATACTTCCTATCTTTTCTAGGAGCAACTAGAGCAGCTTAGCGGGTGGGCTATGCTGCTGGCTGGTATCTCTGATCAAATGCCACTGCTGGCAGGTACACTGATCTTTTTTTAAAATCAAAGCACTGGTTTCTGAAGGTTCTGCTTCCTCGCTTTGTTTCTATTTGGCCCCAGGTGGTCTGGCTGTTTAGTTTATCCCTAAGTTCTCTGTAAACTGAGAATGGAGTGGCCTTCTTGGGGAGCCTCTCAGAACATTAGTGAAGGTTGTTATTGACCTCTCCTGATATCTTTTACCTCCTTACCAGTCATAGACCATGAGGATTTCTCTCCATGTCGTGTTGAACTGACTTGAGGAAGGAGTAGCATTGTCCAAGTGAGACCTTTTCTCCGACCCTTTCAACGTGAATTTTTAAGCAGTTCTATGGAACATGCAGGTGACTCAGTCTTATTCCCATGTTGTGGGGTTTTCACCAAGGTGTTATTGTCTATTGGGAGGGAATTGCTAGTTCACCCATCAGTAGAGGGAAGTAAAGCCTGGGATATCCTGTTATGCCATCTTGGTGGCATTTTTGTCACTAACTTTATTTGATAATTGCTATGTTTTAGATAGGAGGTGTCCCCCAAAAGCTCATGTATGAGACAATGCAAGAAGGTTTAGAGGTAAAATGATTGGGTTATGAGAGCCTTGGCCTAATGAGTGCATTAACTCACTTGAAATAGCTCATTAGGGGTGTCTTTGAGGTTTATATTTTGTCCCTTGTAAGCAGAGCTCTCTGCTTCCTGTTTCCATGCCCTGAGCTACTTTTGTTTACCACACTCTTCCCCTGTGATGCTCTGTTTCATCTTGGACCCAGAGTACTGGAATTGGCCATCTATGACCTGAGACATCTGAAACTGTGAACCTCAAATAAACTTTTCCTCCTGTGTTTTTTCTTGTCAGGTCTTTGGTCAAAGTGGTGAAAAAAACTGACTAAAACAACACCACAGTATCACAGTGCTTTGACTCCATTACAGGGACTATTAAAGTCAAGATACATTGACAAATAGGCTCAATTTAACAATTCACTAGGTAATTGGAAATTTATGTTATTATTTGTTATTTATGAATTCGTAGAACCTACAGTTTAGGAGGTGAATGCATTTTAATTTTTTTATTTGTTCCATTTAGAGTTTGAATTGGACATACTTTTAATTTCTTTAGTTCCAAGAATTCTTTATGTATGCTTGAATTTTCTAAGCAGAGTTACTAACTTTAGGCACTTGGATGATTGCCCAAAGCTGTCTTTGTAATCCTCCCTAATATTTTCACATTATGAAGTTGACAAAAGTTATTGTACTTTCTATAGAAAAAAGTTATAAAATTAAGATGTATGAAGGACATGAACATATCCATGTTTAACACTTTAATATTAGTGCACATCATACCAGTTACACAACATCTGATACTTCACTGTTAAAAGAGACTTGTCTATGCAATATGAAATGTTTTATTATGCCAGTGTCCTTTCATAAACTTTTGCAATATTCAGCCTCCTTTTTAAAAAAATTTCTAAGCCCTAAACCATGATAACTCTATAAACAAACTAACCATCATATCAAATACTAAGAATTATACTTCTAATCCTTTCTCTGAACACATCACATTACTCACTATGATATATTTCAAGTATGTCCTGTTAAGCCCCCTTTACTGCTTCATATTCATCATCTCCAGGGTGATCTTTCTACATACAAAGTTGACCATGCATATATTTTCTAAGTTTTCCCAAATTATAGAAATAATGTTCAAATTCCATGTTTTAGTTATAAGATTCTTCCCTGTCATCTCCCCATAGAAACCCAAAACATTGCCATTCCTAATGCATCAGAATAGAGCCTCCTCTAACTATAGCACTCAACTTGCAGTTTGGGTACAAGCTTCCCATGCCTGCCTTCACATTCCATCCATAAGAAGTTATTCTTTCTGCCATTTCCCTATATGTTGCTAGTTACTTCCAAATTTTTTTTGAACATCCTTCCTAATGCAAAGTCCACATCAAACACTTAATCTTATGAGATTTTCCTCCATTGGGCATATTCTATGCACAATTTGGTTGTAACACAATACTGTTCTAAAATAGTTGCCTATATCTTTCTTCAACCATAAGCTTGGTGGTGGGCATCCTCTAAGATGGTCCACAATAATCTCTGCCACTTGGTATGCATAAGCTTGAGAAGCCTTTCCTCTGAGTGTATCTGAATCTAGGAACTCACTCCAAACAGAAGATTGCCCAGAAGAAATGGCATGTCACTTTTGATATTAAGCTATTAAAAGATTATCACTTTTATCTTGGGTATTCACTTCCTCTCTCTATCAGAGGGATACCAGATGCCATGTTTTGAGTTGTCTTTTGGAAAGACCCCTGTGGCTAAGAACAGAGGGTGTCCTTTGTTGAACTACCAGCAAGACGTCAGACACTGCCAAAGCCACATGTGTAGGTTTGCAAAAGTACACTCCACTACCCAGGCTATAGATAAAACCCTATCTCTAGCTGATAGCTTGACTGAACACTCAAGAGATTCCTTGCACCAGAGAAACCCAGCTAACCTGTACCCAGATTTCTAACTCAGAAACCATGAGATAATACATGTTTGCTATTTTGAGTGGCTAGGATCTGGAGTAATTTTTTATGCTGTGTAGATGGATAATACAAGTATTTGTACTCTTAAGTTTAGAAAACATAACATACTTGACTTTGAATTATTCATGCCTATCATTGGTAAACTGCTCAAAATTTATTTTTTGTTAATTGATACTATTCTCTTAAACTGTAACTCTAACCCCTTCAAAGTATTTTATGCATTCAAATCAACTTTAAGCCTTCCAAAAAATATTTTACAACTTCTTTTCATTAAAAGAGAGAAAACATTTTCTTCAAAACAAAAAATAAACCAATCTCTGAATATTCAGATCCTTGGGCATATATGTATTCTTACAAAGGTAAAATTAGGGTAAATGTTTAGAATCCTTTTCTCTGGATCATACTTTGACTTATTATGACCATATAAAGGCATAATATAAGGCATAAATTTATTTTAGGCTTGAATATCAAATGACTATCACGTAGGTGGCACCATGTCTACGTATAATAAAGGTGCCCTATTTCCCTAGGCATTAATTTGACTTCTTAAGTTGAGTAAACCCATCTTTTTTCCTAGAAAGAGAAACCCACCAATTATCCCTTTATTATATTTTCATAATAACAAATATTGCCTCGTGCAAGATTCCCCATTAGAGTTTTGTATTTAAGTACATGCAGTCTGTTTAATCCTTCAACTTTATACTTCACTGATTAATCTATTTTAAATACAATAAAAGAACATAACCATTGCTATAAAAACTTTATCTTGCTTATAAAACTAGCTACTCTGCTATTATCAAATGCAAGCAAAAGAATTTCTCATAAATATAGTAGAAGCAAACATTTTTGCAGTTTACTAAATAATTTTCTATGCATAAGAATGCCTTCAATTTAATTCAAACTTATGCAAAGAAACACGTAAAATATACTTTGTAGAGATATAATTTAATATGTAAACATGCCTCTGGGAAACTGGTATAGATGTCTCTTCATTGAATAGTCCTTGACATTATACACATTTTTGACACAAAGAAGGCTGTTCTTAAAAGTTCTCCAAGATTTTCATGGCAAAGAAATTACTTTAAATTCAGAGAAGTAAAATGTACCAGTTACTTATTGCATATAATAAGTATCTGTATTATGTTTGACCTATAAATAAACATAGTTGGTATACTAAAAAGGATTTTTATGGGAACGCTGAAAATTAAAATTGGAAAGAAAAATACTTGAAACTCGACACCAAAAACACCACCTTGCTCTTAATTGGTTCGTAATTCTTTTCTAGCATTGTTGCCAAAATCTTTATTGATAACAAAAAGAGCTTCAAAACTTTCCCCCAAACTTTTACTTATGTCGATAATAAAATTTGAACACAGAGCACTTCCGGGGAATAGTAACATAACTAAAAGATGGAGCTAGTTCTCTCAAAATTCTCTCAAGACTTGCTCTCATAAATTATAGCAAGTGGTTGTATGGTTAGCCTGGGTTGGAACTTGCTCATCACCATAATGACAGATTGCTTTTAAATTTGCCCAGCACTAGATTGAGATGAATGGGATGTTTGGCTTCTTACTCAGCAGTACTATATATATATATATATATATTTTTTTTTTTCTTTTTCCTTTCTTGGTTTATCACTGCATACTTTTCACATCCATAAGGGAGATTAGTGTTCTCTGGGAAATGGAAATTGTTAATACACATCCATCAACAGAGAGTAGAATGAGCAGAGATAAACACAAAGAGAAACACATTTCATTTTTCATAAAATTCAGAGAGAAAATGATCTATTTTTCATTCAATCAATGGATGGCTAAAAATATCCTGGACTTACTATTCCTACTTGTGTCTAAACACAATTCATAAGTCT
Source organism: Sciurus vulgaris (assembly GCF_902686455.1). Lineage (NCBI taxonomy): Eukaryota > Metazoa > Chordata > Mammalia > Rodentia > Sciuridae > Sciurus > Sciurus vulgaris. The sequence continues at coordinate 94,462,428 of NC_136466.1, forward strand.
TAATTCATTAGACTAATGTGTTTATAAGGCAGTTGAAATGTCAAAGCTCTGCTGGATTTAGTATAAACTTAAATTCCATTACCTGGCAGGCATTAATTGCTTATGGAGCATAGGGATTCTTCCCAAGGGTCTTATATGTTTCCTTTTGTCATTTTGCTAACTATTCTGTCTAGACGAACTTAAAGCCCTTAATCCACCATAGGGATCAATAAACTGCACAATAATTCAGTCCTAATAATTAGCTTTCACTTAAACACAAATGGTCATTTCATTGTGAACTGCAGTACAAAATGATAATGAAATAATTAAAAAGACAGATGAAAGAGTGACTTAATAGGAAGGAGGCCTTACTGTTCAATTAGAGGCATTATCATTCAACCTTTTTATTACTGCCACAACCTTTCAATTTTTTTTAAAAAAATAATACTTCAAGCTCTGCTCATTTAACCCATGGCAGTGTCACTATTAGATGCATGATCTTATGATGTGAGCCTTATGCTACAGACTGCTCTGAAGCAGTTGTCCCCCTGAAAATATTAAAATGGTGAATGTTTGATTCAAAGGTCAATATATAAATTGTATGTAGATCATAGTACTATTTTGTCCTGATTTCTCTCATAAGGGATTTTATTGAGGATTCCCAATATCTTTTTAAACAGGATCAGCTCTATCTAGTTCATTTGAAATAGCCTCAAAGTTGTACAGAAGAGTTCTAAGATACTGAATGTTCTGAAATAAATAGTAAAGGCGTCACATTCTGCCCACTCCAAGAATTTCCTAGGGTAGTCTACAGTACAAAAATTTTTCATATTTGCTGACCTGTAAATTTAGTTGTAAGTCCAAAAAGGTACAAAACTTCATTAACCTTTTAATACACTCTCACAGATGTAGGGTGATAGACATATTTGACTCTTTATGATCAAAGCACTATCTAATAGTAAATCTTTCATTTTACGTTTCCATTGTTGTGCTTTCATTTTAATTCCTATTTTACACTCACATGGATATGGACAGGCTGTACTTCAGCTTTGCCAGTAGCTGGAGACATTTATAATCAATTTCAGCAAAACCTACTACTGTTCTTGCTATCAGTACAGGGGATAGGACCCTTGGGCTTCCCAGTTTCTCTGACCCAATGGTAAAAGTCACCATGAGAAATCTCAGCTCATTAATCCTGATCAAACTTGAAAAGATACACCAGGTGTAAACTGGAGATCCCAGGTGAGACATTTCTGTATTTTTCATATACTAAGGGAATTTTATTGAAGTTAAAAATAAAAAAGTAATTCATATCATGTCATTATACCAAAGAAGATAATGTGTCTATATAGAATCATGGTACATTTCCAAGTAGAGATAAAGAATTTATAGATAGATATAAATATAAGATATATGTATATACATATATATATTTGTGAATGAATAAATGAAAAAATTTTAACACATGACAACATGCATTTCACATCTCTTATTCCATAATTATTTGCTATTAACAGTCTATATCCAATTTCTCAACTGTTATCCCCACACTCATAAAGGGAACATGAGATTCTCTATATGTACATACACATATATATAGTATATATAGCAGAATATATAAAGATATACATAATATCTTTATATATACAAAAACACATACAATAGAATACTTCTCAGCTTTAAAGAAGAATGAAATTATGGCATTTGTTGGTAAATGGATGGAGATAGAGAATATCATGCTAAGCGAAATAAGTCAAATCCAAAAAACCAAAGGCCAAATGTTTTCTCTGATATGCAGACGCTAATTCACAGTAAGGGGTGGGGGATAGGGAAGAATAGAGTTACTTTATATTAAGAAGAGGGGAGTAAAACAAGGGGAAGGGGTATGGGGGTAGGAATGATAGTAGAGTAAAACAGAATTATTACCTCATGTACATGTACAACTACATGACCGATGTGATCCTGCAATATGTATATTCAGAAAAATGAGAGATTACGCTCCATTTATGTATGATTTATCAAAATGTATAAATGCATTCTACTGTCATGTACAACTAATTAGAACAGATTTTTAAAATTAAAAAAAAATGAACAATAATTCTCAGGAGTGAAAAATTATTAAAATAAAATTTAACATTAGCAACCTGGTAACATAAGTCATAAATCTGGATCATACTGGAAAAAGAGAATTAAGGAGCAAGAGTTAATTCATCATCACAAAGTTTCCAAACTTTATTCCATGGTAAGAATCATCTGAGCTGGATGGGGTTGTACAGACCTATAATCCCAGCAACTTGGGAGGTAGGAGGATGGCAAGTTCAAAAGCCAGTCTCAGCAACTTAGCAAGGTCCTAAAAATTCTTAGCATGACAGTGTTTCAAAAAAAATAAAAGGGCGGGGATTGTGGCTTATTGGTTAAGTGCCCCTGGGTTCAATCCCTGGTACAGAAAACAACACACACACATACACACACACACACACACACACACACATACACACACACACACACAAACCAATCATCTGAGACACCTATCTCATCTCTGGAAATCCTGATTCACTTCATCTGGAATGCGTGCTAGGAATTTGCTTGCTACTGGATATAGAGATGAACTTAGCTTTAGAGAGGAGTGGTGTCTTGCCCAGTTTGTCCAGTTTTATAGAAATTCAAAAAATCTCATCTTGCTTATTTTAACTTTATATTCAGTACAAACTATTCTTTTACATAGTATTTTTCCTGTGTAGCTTTTGATCATTAGGAAAAATCATCGTATGTAAGTAACTAGTATATTGTGAATGACTAAATGGACACCATGGCTTATAATTTAGTTTTTTATGAGTTTAACTGATCACAACAAAATTCAAGGCAGACTTTGAGAAGTGAATAGTAATTGAATAATTTTTAAATTGAATATATGGAAATGTCAAATTGAGAATGACTCCAAATTATAGTAAACCCATCAGGACCTTACTGACCTGCTTATTTCTGTGGAAACTACCCAGTTGGCCTTCATATCTCAAAATCTATTGTAACAATATTTTCCTTTGTAAAATTTTATTCTGTGTCTTATGTTAGCATGGGATAAAAATAGCATATGATATTTACAGTATTAATATTGACTCTGGTTATATCAACTAAATCGAACATGAAACGATTCACATAATTATGAAGGGTAATTTCATACACAAGCCCAGCACTAATCATCAATGCTAGTTTCTGTGACTATTTCTTCCTTTCTAAAATAAATATAGTGAACATTCAAAAAATAAAGCAAAATTAAGATCGATATTTAAAAATACATATTCAAAAATTAGAAATGGAAACTATATTTTTATAATTAAAATCTTCTTATTTTGCTATTTTAGGAAATAATTTTCATGAGTCTAATTTGATATCTGAACTACTGAGTTTACCCAATCAGTAAAGAATTTTTATATCTTGTTCTTTTTTATTGTATTTATATCATTCACAGTCTGAGATGGAATACTGAGAAAAAAATTGCTAAAAATTTTAAGATTCAAGTATATTTAAATTATTATTCTTTTTAAAATATGATTATCAAGATTATGGCCACATTTATATTAAAATCTTATGCTGTTTAATGCCATTATGCATGTTGTTACATTGTTCTCTTTGCTAAGAATATAATTCACTACTGACAGTTACTCATTTTATGAGGTCAGCTCAGAAGTCCTCTTCTCAGAAGCCTTCCTTGTCTTCTCCATACTCTAACCTTGAAAGAATAATCCTAGTTTTCTTCTGCACTGGTGTTTCTCAGATCATTTCAGCTCATTCACAAGCTAGTAACTTCATAACTGCACTTTTTATCATTCCCAATCATGGTTAAAATTCAAAGGTTTTAGCAAGATACATGATTTGGCAGCAATGCCACTTTTTTATCTTTTCCTATTTGCTGAACTGTTTGCAGCCTATACTGAAGCACACCAAGCTCTCACAATTCCCAAATGCCCGTGACCATGTCTATTATTGTTCACAATTTTTAAATTCCTTCTTTTCAATGAGCACATATGATGCCTGCTTGTTGTCATGTGACTTCGAATGACTCTTGAGAGAGGAATATATACAATATTGACCCCCACTGATTTTAGATTTGGACATGTGACTTTGTTTAACAGACTGTAGGAGATGTGATAACGATCACATGTAAACAGATGCTGTGTGTGTGATTGCATAGTGTGACTCAGCCTTGTACTCTTCTTCCCATTTGACATGACCAATGTCATGGTCTTGGAATGTCTCACAATGGGCCTCTTCTCTATTCTGAGCTCTGAATGAGGAAGCATGTGAGCAGAGTTGAAGAAGCAGCAGTCTCATCTTCCCTTTCTGTTTGCACTAATCAAGATATATTTTCCTCTGTTTTCACTAGAAATTTTTCTAGTAATTCTTCAAGCACCACTAGAAACCTTTCAATCAAGTCAAAATTTATTGGGTCTTCAACACTATTTCATATCTCCAATCACCCTGTATTTTGTCTATGTATTTATATGCACTTTTCTGTATTTCATCTAGCGTATGATTTTCCAGTATCTAGCATTCATCAGGACAAGTTCTAAGGGTCCCACATTTTGTTGAATTAACTTGACAACCTGTGCTATTGATAGAATGAACACATGCTTTGCTCTATCATCCCTACCAATTGGCAGCTTTTCAAAGGGAGGGTTTATAGTTGTTAGTGCATTAACAAGATTAAATAATTTATTTTGCAGTACACCTGTGATTTTTTTTTTAAATTTAACTTGTCACAATCACAACCCTAGGAATATTCACATTATTATTATTTTGAGAAGAACTATAAAGATATAAGAAGTAAAGCAGTCCTCTTACAAATTCAGTGGTAGAGTTAGAATTGAACTTTAGCATTCTGAGGTCAGAGCCTATTGGTTCCACTATAAATCTAACAATATTAAGTTATGTACGGCCTTAATCTCTTCACCTGTAAAGGGAAAGTGCCAAATCAGGTTCTTTCTATGTAAAAAGACCAAAAATTTGTAATCTTTCCAAAGCTAAAATTTTAACTGTCTACTAATTTTAATTCTATGATAATAAATCTGAAGCACCTCTGTCATTTTTTCATGGGGTCATGCATTTCTGAATGAGGTTAGATTGTCACTCCCATCATCCCAGGAACAGTTTTCTTTTTTTAGGAGGCAGGATTCATATTAATTCCAAAAATTAAGAAATGGAAAAAAATGCCTGATTTTGGATGATGAAAGAGTCATACATCTAGTTAATGAATGTGAAGAATGGTATTCAGTTCAATGATGAAATATCCAAAGTTAAATGGAAGATGATAAATCTAACAACATATGTGCTCTAAAACATCACTTATTCACAGATGACTTCCTCATTTGTGTGTATGAGCATTTCTAGTTTCTTAAAATGAATATAAGATGCATTCTTCATTTTTCATCATGTTTTGAGAAAAATGCACAGTTAGTTATATTTTATATGTACCCAGAAGCCAGAACATTTGAAAAATCCTGTGCATTAAAGAAATGTAAGGTCATGGAACTGAGACTATTACTGAAGCCTCCTAGGAAATTAAAAATGTACTAGAGGAAAAAAGAGGAAATATCTTAATATTAAGAGAGTGCTAAAAAGGAAATCATAATCTGATTTACTTAAATGAGTGTAGATGTCACTTTTATTCACTTGACAAATGCACTTTTTAAGCACATAGTTGAGCATATTATAAGTGTATAAACACATATTTGAGATGATAAGAAAGGATTAACATATTTAGTTGACTAAAAATAGTCCAAAATTACTTAGAGTTATTTCTTTGTCTGTATTCAATGTATTTTTCCTCTTGAAAATCTGTGAGCTATCGCTCTTCATTTCACTAGTTAGAAATTTTGCAGGTAATTAAAGAAATGTGTTATCTATGAAATTTTACTAGTTGAATAAGTTAAATCAATAATCGTTTCTCCTAGGACTCTCACTTTTATTCAGAGGGAGTTATTAGGTACAATTTTCAATAGAAATGTCATACATCTCGTTCCATACTATTAATCCACCTCACTGAAGATGGAGTGCTTATTATGGTTATCTATAGCAGAAACAGCCTTTAGACTGTACCCTTTTTCCAAAAAGAAGCCTGTTTCATAGTTATTTTGAGGTTCATGACCATTATCAGAGACTTGTATAACCTATTTGCAAAAAAATGTATATACAAATCTCTATGAAAGCTATGAGTCTACCAGAATTCTTACAGTTTTTATTCCTCAGTTCTTAAATAGGGGAGTATGAGTAATGAAAATAGTTTTTAACTGGCTACTCTATGCCAAGGTGTTTACTTGTTTTTGGTAAATCATATCTTAAGCATCATTGTCATAAATGATCCATAATTACATACACCAGAGAAAGAATAGTATTAACACAAATATAATTTAAAATGAAAAGAATGTGTGTTCTAAAAATCTTCCCATGAAGGTTAACTGCCCTCACTAGAATTTTCTTTCTTTCTTTCTTTCTTTATTTTTTTGTCCAAGGACCATTGGAAGACAGATTTTGTATTTCCCTGTCAGTTCATGTTTGACTTTTGCCATTTATATAAATATAATGTAAAAGTCATAGAAGAGGTAATGGGTGCTTCCAGCTTTTCTACTAACATAAGAAAGATGCAAGGGCTCTAATATTCTTAGTCATTGACATTTACAACTATGGGTTTGTTTTTAATACAGGGCAGTGAGCAATGTACTTAAGGCCTCAGAAAATGCTTTATGGCATACACTAAAGGTGAATCACTTTTTTACTAGATTTATTAGCTAGAGGAATTGCAATCTCAAGAGGAAATTTAGCCAGTTTTAACCCAAGGAGTGCTTCTTATAGTTATTTCCTCTCAAATTCTCAGCAGGACTAGAGCATTCTAAATGTCCTATTCAGGGATCCTGATTTCCTTCCCCCAGCTGGTTTCTGCCACCTTGGGTACAGACAGAGTACTCATTAACAAACTAATTGATTTTTATTAATTATCTGTGGTATAATCTTTCCACTGTTTTCCCCCCTAGTATCTAAGCTTATTAACTCCAAACACACACACACACACACACACACACGCACACTCACACATGCATTCACCCACACACACACACATACACACACACAACATAATTAGTTCTAACAAAACTTTGGAATGAAAATGAACTTAAATATAGAAATTAATTGCACAAATCAAGATTTTTTAAAATAGATTCATTAAATTATGAATGTTGAAATTAAAATAAACATAAAGAAAAATCCATTAATGTGACTTTAAAGCAGTTCAAATATTAGTTAAGATGGACAGTTATAGATTCAACTCATAAAGATGAAACTGTTCAAATGAAAACAACTTAGTGCTAACCTCAGCAATGCAAGCATACAGGAACTATGCTGGACTGTACTTCCAAAGGGTTGGACACTAGAAATCAACTAGATTTCTAGAAATCAACTAAAAACTAGAAATCAACATAAAATATTATTAAACCTTTGAGAATGAATAAAAATAAATGTAGAAATATCAGTCAAATAACTAAAGAAAGAAAGAAAGATATTTATTAAAAACATGAAGTTTGGGATATATTTGTATATTCAACTTCATGCTCCTCTGTCTCTTTGTAGCTGTGTGATTTGAGGCAAGTTCCTCAAGCTCTCTATTCCTCAGATCCCTGACTTGTAATGTTGAGATAATAAAAACACCTGCCTCATAGAGTTTTTATTGAATTAAAGGAGATAATACTCTGTACTGTGCTGTGCATATATATAAAGGTGCAACAAATGATATATGTGTGATAACTATCAAACTATCCTTTTTCTTAGTCACGAATTTATTGATATGCATGTTCCTTACCCTTAAAACTTTGTTACTTTTTTTTGTGTTTTTATTTATGTTACTTTCAAGACAAAATTACTCTAAATTAGCTCATTAGATTACCCAATATTTTGTATTGAGCTTCTCACAGGGTTTCAGTAAGGGTTTCATTATGCTTGTTTCTTCTGTCATGGTCAGTATAGCTAACTTCCATTTTGGTATGATCTTCAGCTTGTTGATTCATCACTTCACACTGTCAGCCATTACAAGATCAAAGTGATTTTTACCTGCAAAGTTAAAGGCAATGGTTAGCTTCATCATTTCTTTGGCTTTACTTCAGGAAATTCACTTATGATTATTTCCTTTTTTTGGTACTGGAGATTGACCTTAGGGGCACTTTGCCTCTGAGCTATCCCTTCAACCTTTCGTATTTTTTACTTTGAGACAGGGCTCCCTAAATTTCTAGGACTGGTCTCAAACTTGCAATCACCCTGCTTTAGCCTCCAGAGTCACTGGGATTACAGATATGCATCGCCATGTATGGAAAACTTACGATTAAGTTTCAAAAGATTATTTTCTTTAGCCCTTATTATATATTACCTTTACTAAAATGTATCTGTGTCAGGAAAGATGAGAGAAACAAATGGAACAGAATCCTACCAGAGACTGGTTATATTCTTCTAACAGTTTATTGATCACTATCATTTATTCTATGGAAGCTCCTAATATACTCTTGAATGAATGAATGACCTAGGCCTCATTTATAACCTTAGGAATTTACTTCATCATTTTAAACATATCATTTTCTACTAAATTTTCCCATACTTCTTTTCTTCCTTCACAACAACTAATGTTAGAAATGTGGTCATTTTAAACCTCCCAATTTCTTTTAGATTAATTAACTCCTTTAGTAACTCTCATTAACTAACTTTATGCATCAAACGATATACTAAACACTAAGTTTATTTTCAAAAAGCAAGTAAGATATGCTATGCCCTCACCAGATAAGCAGTGTTGAGGAATTCTATCAGAGTTGTGTAGGATTAAGTTATGTCACCCAGGGACATAGCAAAGTACAACTTTCAAAACCAGACAAAAAATGCTACAAAACTGGGCATTCCCGTGACAAATACACCTAGGGTTTTTTATGTTATAAGGGTCTGATTAGTCATGTCAATGTAGGAGGTGAGGGAAAAAATGCAGTGCCAAGTTATATAACAGCACCTACAAAAGCAGACATGAATTTAAAAAATGGAGATTATCTGGGAAGTGGTGACAATTTTGGTATGCTCAGGAAGAGGATTCTTTTACTGGGGAGGAGGACAAAGGGGAGCTAGAGGAGAAAAAGACAGCAAATGTGCAATTGCCTGTTCAGACCAGAAGGAGCATTGTTCATGCGTGCTATTTCGTGAAACATTTTCAGAAGAGTAATGGCAGCATAAACCCAGTAGTAGAATATTTAAAAGTTTAAATGTCATTTGGTGATGGGGAAAAAAGCATCACAGCATATTCACAAACCTGCAATCAATTTTCACTGGTGGTAAAGGATAAATTTGAATAGTGATCATTTATAGGATGGTAGGACCAAGAAATTCTGGTTTAATAGATTGTGTTTTTAAAAGAAATTTTTTGAGACTTAGAAAAAGAAGGAGAAGAAAGTCTGAAACATTAAATGTATAAAGCAATTCTGGGATAGGTGGAGCTTGGGACATCCATAAATATCACCTTCCAGGAGAATGAAGGAAAGGCGAGTTTATGAGATGTTTACCAATACACTAACCACTAGTGAACAATACAGGACAAAGTAGGCAAATCTGTCTATATTCCTGGGTGGATATGTGAGCTTTGTGATATTTGCATTTATTTTCCTTGACTCATATTAAATGATGATTACTGAGAAAGCAGGTAATAGTATCCCTTTAAATATTTATCTCAGAGAAGTAGAAGCAAATATCAATAAGATAGATGGATGAAAGTTTGTTGTTGTGGTGCTGTGGTTGCTGCTTCTTTGCCTGTTTATTTCACATGTCACATGAATCTCTTACTTCTGGACTCACTGCATTTCATAATTTCCACTTTTAACTAGAAATACTATCCTCTTCCCAATAAAACCTCCACAAATTCTGGTGACCTTTATATTCACCTCTAGAAACTGAAATTTTCCTTCTCTCTACTTTGCTAAAAATTCTATTTTTCTCTGCGACGGAGGAGAAAAACTGAATAAATTAACTTTTACTAACAGAACACTGACTGATAATAATTTAATGAGACACCTGCAGGGAGCAGTGTTTTTTAACTTAGAAAGTGATTCTTTAGTGATGGACTTGAAGGCAATATGGGATAACAAAAATAGCACATGAGCAGTCCCTGTGCTTCACAAATATACAGTGAAGTTTCTAGTCTAATTATATAGAAGTCTGTACCTGAATGCATTTAAATTTGTCTTTAAAATATTGCACTGAAGTGTTCAGTATTGAGTTATAAATGCATCTTTTTATGTAAAAAAAAAAAGAGACACAAAGTAAAGTAACATATTGGGAATATAGATGCAACAATACAAGGTGTGCTTCACACTAGTAATAGCAAAAATCTAAAAACAAGTCAAATGTCTGAAAATAGAAAGTTAAACTGCATGATGGATTCAGTGCTTCCATTAAAAAGTCAAAGTAAAGATTAAAAATGAATAAATAAAATAAAAAGTCAAAATTATTTTCACAAGTCTGCCATTTATGTGTCCTGCCTGACACTGAGAAATAGTATATATCATAAAAGATTGCATGCATGGAACTGAACTTTGCCAATCAAAATTGCTCATCTTTTCATTTTCAGGTTTTTTTTTTTACCCTCTATGTGTAGGTCTTTGACCAAAAGAGCACGTAAATAAGCACCATCAACAAGTTTTGCCATTTATGTAAGCATTTATTTGTACTGATCTAAATGATCTGCCTTCTTTGAGACATACTTTAGCTGGAATTTAATACATAATCTTCCATGACACACTTAATCAAAATAGTCTGTGCTGAATCACGTTGAATTTTTTTAATAAGTTAGTTGTTGTGGTAGAAATTCTCGCCATGCAATCTACCCTCTTAAATTTTAAACACAAAATGGTATTCTTAATTATAGGTGGAATGATTACACAAATGGTATGAATCTACATGGTGTACAACGATAGAAACGAAAAGTTGAATCTCATTTTTATACAATGAATCAAAATGCAGTCTGTAAAAAGTAAAAAGAAAAAATTATAGGCACAATTTTGTCTTAGAACTTTGTCTTTGAGAACATTGAAACTCTATGTTCATTGAGTAGCACTTCCCACCTCCACCATTGCCCTTTTCCTCTTGGCCCCTGCAACCAGCCTTCTACTCTGTGTCTATGAGTTTGATTATTTTAGGTACCTCGAATAAGTATAATTATGCTACTTACATTTTTTGCGACAGCCTTATTTCACTTAGTATAATGTCCTCTGGATTTACTTGTGTTGTCGTATATGTCAGAATTTATGTCTGTCTTTTTTTGTTTGAATAATATCCCATTGTAATCATATTCTCTTGAATAATATTCCATTTCTTTTCTGTCGATGGACATTTAAGTTATTTGCATGTCTTGTTCATTGTGATGAGTGTTATAATGAAACTTGGAGAGCAAACACCTCTTTGAGATCCTAATTTCAATTCTTTTGGATAAACGAAAGTCAGTTAGATGCTTGGATCATATGTTAGTTGTATTTCTAGTTTTCTGAGGAATCTATCAATTATTTTCTATAGTGGTTGCACTATTTTCATTCCCACAAACAGCACATGAAGATTCTAATCTCTCCACATCCTATCAATAATTGCTATTTTCTGGGGTTTTGTTTTTGTTTTTGTTTTTGTTTTTGACAGTGGCTATCCTCACAGGTCAGAAGTCATAATTCATTGTGATTTTGATTTTCATTTCCCAAGCTGGGCATCTTTTCATATGCTGTTGGCCATATGTATTTTTTTCTTCAGAAAATAAGTACAGTTCAGTCTTTTGTCCATTTTTAAAGTGGTGGTTTTATGTTTTCTATTGAGTTGTAGGACTACCTTATGTATTTTGTAAATTGATCTCTTGTCAGATATATCATCTGCAAATGTTGTCTTCCATTCCAGAGCTTGCCTTTTCCTGCACTGATTATTTCCTCTTATGTGAGAAGCTTTTGAGTTTGATATAATCCCACTTGTCTATTTGTGCTTTGGGGGCCACATCCATAAATCATTACCAAGATCAGTGTCGTGACGATTTTTTTTCTCAGTTTTCTTTTAGAAATTTTACACTTTCAGGTTTTACATTTAAATTTTTAATCTATTTTTACTTGATTTTTGTGTGTGGTATAAATGTTCAATTTCATTCTCTTTCATGTGGATATCCAGTTTTCCCATAAGCATTTGTCGAAGACTACCCTTTCCCCACTGAAGATCAGATGATAGTATATGTATGAGCCTATTTCTGGAATTTTTATCCTGTTCCATTGAACTACATGATTTTCATGCTGTCATTATAAATGAGATGGCATAACCTATTCAACAATCTTCCTCAAAAAAATTGAAAACTGGTGACTACTGGTCAAAGGATTAGAATAATTCTGATAAAAGAATAATTGTGATAAAAATGGAGTGTCTGTAATGTCTCTAAAGTTTGCTTTCTTAAAATCTTCTAAGTATCCTTTTAATCTTGTGAAATTTACCAGAGAATCTAAGGAGAAATCATACATATTTCTCTCATATGTTCTAATGAATTCATCAGTTATTCACACTCTTAACAACTTTTAGCTCAAAGTTTTGTTTCTTTCTTTGCTAAGTTGTGATTCCCTTTCAGTCATAGAAATCTGTTCTTTATCGATGTCTCTTCCTTCTCTGATTAAAATGAAAATACTTCATAATTATTTTAATCAGCTGTTTCCCCATTGTGACCAAAAGTTCTGACAAGAACAATTTTAGGACAGGAAAAGTTTATTTGGTGCTCACAGTTTCAGAGGTCTTAGTGAATAGGTGGCTGATTGCATTACTTTGTGCCTGAGATGAGGCAGAACATCAAGGCCAAAGGGCTTGATGGAGGAAAGAAGCTCAGGACAAGACAATCAGGAAGTAGAGAGAGCTCCCCTCTCAACATACAAAAGTTATAAACCCCAAAGGGACACCACAATGGACCCTCTCCTCCAGCCACACTCTACCTACCTACAGTTATCAATAGTTAATCCCCATCTGCAGATTAATGCACTGATTAGATTAATCATGACTTTCATGAATCGATCATTTTACCTCTGAATTTTCTTGCAGTGTGTCATACATGAGGTGTTTTTTTTTTTTTTTTTTTTGGTGGGGGGCACTTCATGGTAAAACCATGACAGTAATATACATGATACTTAGTATAACCCATGGAATTCATAGAATCAAATGATTCAACTCATAACAAAATCCAAAACACATTCTATCTACTTAATTTAAATTCTAGCATCATTTTTTTTTCTTCCCTGTTTTCTCAGTCTTATAGTAAGCTGAAATAGTGTTTCACTTTTGTATTCATTTTCTTAGATTATCAAATACTAATTCCGAGGCAATGATTTTAAAACAAACAAATAAAACACGAATAACTTCCACCAGGTCTTATAAAATTTTCATTTATAGAAAAAGGAAAGTCAAGTCTTCAGTGGCAGAGAAAAAGACAAAATGTCTCTGACATAAAATGTTCTCTTCCTCATTGAGTCAAAGTTTTACAATGATTTTGTCAGATTCTGAAAATTGTGATGTGTGGCATTCCCAAACTGCTGTTTTCTTCTTCACTAGGCATGTTACCTCTGTGATAAACTGTGAGTTTTAATGGAGTCATGCTAAGAGGAATAGCTAATATCTACATGAGAATATAAGAACAAGAAAATTGATGTTTCTAACTAGTTAACTACTCTAAAAAGTGTTCACTTGGGCAAGGAGCAACAGAATTAGATATTTACCTTTATACTTTATCCTTGTAGGTCAGTTAATAGTCTTCACAAAGGTCTAGTAGCATCTCCTTATTCTATTTTATTCATGACAACCAGTCAGGTGATATATTGTTATTTAAATTCGAGCATCAATTTTTTTCTTCCCTGTGCTTAATTTGAAAGTAAATTTACTGCTCATAAAAATAAGCTGTTGACAGTGATTGAATGCTCCATAGACAGATTGCTGTTTACCTATTACCCTGAGTATTCCCAGTTTCAGGTACTAACATTAAATGAAAAAGCATTTCAGTAAAAGGGAGAGAGAAAATGAAATAATCATTTCCTACTTTATAATGTAAATACTCTCGATTAACTTCCATTATTTCTCATATATATATTCTTCCTCTTTTCCATCTTATTTGTTGAATCAATGACCAGCAAAAAAAATCTTAAAATATTGAGAAAAATTTTGGAACACCTTAAGAGCCATTGTTAAATTATTTTTATAAGGAATTTGTTGAGCGATGAAAACATTCTGATCCCTAATACCACAAAATAAACTGCAGAAGACCAAAAAGAATTGTCTCAGGCCTGGTGATATCCACAGAACACTTTTCTGACCAATAGTCTGATGAATAAAAGTCAAAACCATGCAACTATTGTCTTGCATAGTTAATCTTCAAAACGAAGTTTCCTGTATGTCACGTCAGTCACCCAAGATTTTGACCCAATCACAATACTCTGAGATTCAAAATTTCAGCATCCTTTTAGGCACACTGTAGTTGCTCATTTCTGGTTTTAGTTTTCATCATTTCTAAAAGAAAAATGATCATTAATGATTCCAGAAAAAAACAATAGTTATGTAGGTATACACACATAAATATTAATATATAACTTACTTTATATAACATAAACTTTATATACATAATCATACAGCATACAATTTCACTTAGAAAACAATAAATGTTAAGTACTAGATTTATTTCCTTCTTTACAACAAAACTTCAGCCATACCCTAACAGTCATATCCTAAACAATATGTTTTTGTCAGCATATATAAGAAAAGGAGACCAAAGAGAATGATATAAAAGAAAGTAGCTTTGAAAAAAATGAATGCAAATATTGAAGCAAAATTGTGTATGCTTGTTACTAATTCAATACATATTTATTGATCCCTTTAATTGTCTTTTATGCCCATATTTTGAAATGTGAAATAGAAAATATTTAAATGTTTATAATTGAGGGAACATGTTCTCACTGGGTTTTGTGGAGTAAACTCAATCAATAAATAACAAAAGCATCTGGAAATGAGAACTCTTAATATATTAAGAAAATTTAAGCAATTCCTAGAGTTATTTCATAAATGTTGGGACTATGCTGAGTTTCAGTAGGAAGTATGCCACTTGAGAACTTCAATTGTGTAGATTAAACACAATGCTGTATGAAAAAGTGAACTGGGACTCTTCTGGTTTTGTTCTAGGTAAATAATCTGGGATAAAATCCTTCACTTGTTTGAAAAGCATGAAATATTTAAACTTGTTTCTAAGGACGTTTGCTAGATGTATAATTTCATATATGCTACAATAATATTTTGAGTAAAAGAAGTCTACTTTTAAAATGTTTTTCGTACTTAATTTACAAATCTGTCCTATTTACAACCAAAAAAAAAAAAAAATGGTTTTGCTGATGATGACAAACTATTGTTAAGGGCTCACTAAACTCATTTAGGAAAAATCTAAATCTAAAAACTACTTGCCAGGAAGGAATTTTCAAAGACAAACTACAGATAGATATGTCAATTTTTGCATATGACTGCTAGAAATGTAGACAGTGATTATTTTTGCAGGCTCTACTTCTAGGACTTAATTTTTATGACTTACTACTGATAAGATGCATTTCTTACTACATGATAAGATGCATTTCTGCAATTCTGCATTTATGATAAGATAATTTCTGGATGCAGATCAGTGTTCAGGGTGCCTTTATGGACAAGCTGAAATAAGAACTGTCTTAAATTTTCTTTTTAATAGACTTTACAGTACTTAACTGTTTTAGTGTATGATGGAAGAGAAAGAATATCTAGTGTACTTGAATTCCAAGTAGGTAAATGTGGTCCCCATTACACACAGACTATATGGACAGGTTGAATATGATGTGGAAGACATTAGTGAAGTCATTTCACAGAAAGAAAAGCCAGAAGGATGAAAAAGAAAAGAAATACCTTTACTGTGTTACTTTCATGAAATTACACTTTGATGTGTTAAACAGAAATGTCCCTTTATTTACCAATAATATAATATAGTGACAAAAATAATGTTAGTAATTTCTACTTACTCACAAATACTTAGTAACACTTTCAGCGATTGACCCTGTGCCAGTTCACTTTTTACTCAATCTTTTGGTTTTCATTTGCTGGTAGTTTTATTAAGAATTTGCCTCCAATAGCAATGATATAAAGGGGTCTGGGTTAAACGGATTGATTCTAAGGTTGGATTTTAATTTGAGAGCACTGGATTGATTCTCTGTGTGTGTGTGCATGTGTGTGGTGTGTGTGTGTGTGTGTGAATTTGTATTTCAAATTAAATTGCTCTTATCAGACCTTGGGAAATTCATTGATCCAAAAATGAAATAAATGCTGTGGGAACACTATCAATATTCTCAAGAATTATGTAGCTAAACCTTATCTTAATAAGGGTTTGGCCAGAAATAGATATATCCCTTGTACATAAATCATATAATCAAGTATTTCTGTGATACTATTTAACTCTGACTTCTGTTTATACAAAAAAAAAAATTGTTTCTGCTTGCTTAATTTTTTTGCACAAAAAATTTGAAAAATATTTACTGAAATATCTATATTCTCCTTTAATTAACATATTTTCTTCTAAATATCACAGCTCAAAATACAAAGTTATATACTTTAGGATCATTCATCTTCTTAAACTGTTTATAACTTTAATGTGTTGGAGATTTATTACCAAATACTTTAATTAAATGCTTGCATTCAAGTTTTCAGAGGAACTACCTTTTCCTTTCATATATTTGCATATTACCTGTGCTATAAAGAGTGTAAAATTATTTTATAAGCCTGTATGAATTTTAATTTCTTAGTCAATTATAAAATAAATTTAAAAATGAAACATTCTTTATAAAATTTTCTTCTAAGAAAGTCAATGATTTCCTCAAGTAAAAAAGTCTGAACAAAACTCACCTTTATTCAAAATATACATTTTATAAATTTGAAAATGCCGTTCTAAGTATTCTAAAGAATTTCTGATGTTTTCTAGTGATCATTTTGCCAAGCAGTTTAAATATATTAAACATAGGACAATTAATATTTTCTAAAATGAAATAAAAATGGATGACAAAGGGAAAGGAAAAATTAGTTTTCAATGAAAATAATGAGTGAGAATAATAAAATCTAGAGAATGAGAAAAAGGGAAAGGAAATTAAAAGTCTCTTAGGAAATATCCTGGTCAAGTAGATTATACCTATATCTTGTTTTATACTATAAACTCTTGCTGAAGTTTTATAATGAAATGACCCTGACCTGAAGCCTCCTTTGTAAATGACTAGTGCCTTAATTATTTGCATCTGTGAACTCCAATGAACATACTTAAGGATATATCAATATGCTCATAAATCATCTGCAGGCGATAAGTAGTCCAACATAGATAATTAGAGAATTTACGGAAGGCTTACTCCCTCTGTTTATCTGCTTATGACATTTGCGGTACAGCCCTAACAGCAGGATAATTACTAGATTTATTCATCAAACAAAATCACGCCTTCTGGGAATGCACAGTGACTCTGGTTTTAGGACTAATAAAGACATTTTTCACCAAAACTCAAGTACTAATTTGCTCAATAACTAGCTGCAATAAGCTTTTATGGAAGCACTCAAAGAAAAGGCTTGGCACCAGAGGGCAGATAATTAAAGGTGCAGTATCCCTATACAAAAGGATCTGAACAATTCCCTGACCATATTAAAATTTAATTGTTGAATGTTAATTGAAAAAAAATATAAGTCACTTCTGTTCTCTGAGTTACAGTAATTATTCTCCCCAGATCAAAAACATATCTGTAGTCTAAGTTAGTAACAAAAGAAAACAATCCAAAATAAAGTGCTCTTAATACTTATCATGGAGTTAATGCACCAGTAAAAATAAAATTAATTTTCCCCCAAAATTATCTGAAGCCAGAATGCATTTAATTTGAATTTCTAATCTCTCTTTTTCTGTCTTTACATTCATCCCTCTCCTTCAAATAGAAGCTACAGTCAGTTTATTACTCTTTAAAAGTTTCAAAACCTCTGTAAGTGAAAATGCCTAAAATATATTAATAACTTGACAATACAAGTAAATACAAGTACGCCTTAACAGCATGTTCCTCTTCCCCATTATTTGGAAGTCTGATTTTCTTTTTTATTCATTAGTATTTCTCTTCTGTGTTCACAAAAGTCAGCCCTTCCAAATGAAAAGGCATTCTTGATCAAACCCACTCAGCGTTAGATAACGCATTACACTCTAGTTTGCTTTTCTATACAGGAAGGTGTGTCTGAAGTAATCATTGAGTAATCTCAGTTAGCTTCTCAAGGCTTAAGTTCCCATTCTCCTAAAAAAGAAAGAAAGAAGAAAAGAATTGGGAAGCGTTACTTTTGGAATGTGTCCTCATGGGACAGTCAGGGTGTTCCCCTAGAAACCAAGCCTTTAGTAGACTAGCTTCAGAAATCCTCAGGCCCTTGGGCTCACTTTCTGCTGCAGAGGAATGATGAACTACACAAAATGCAGACTTTTAAACTCATATTTAATTGTTTAATGTCATGGCTCTTGGTAGAGCATTGTTGCTTGAAAAATAAATTGGGTAATTCAATTAAATGGCTACAGAAGATACATCATATCAGATGTAGAAAGGCACTAACCCCAGCTTGAACTTGACGTCCCACATCGCTTCACTTATTTGACAAATGGATTCTTGAAAATAATTGAAACACATGGCTGCCAGCATAGGTCAATAATACTTTTTTGCCATTCAGCCTCTTAACAGCTTCCATTTTTTCTTGCACTGTGCCATTCAGGGCAAAGATTGCATTTGCCTGGTAAATCATGCAAGCATTATTACTAAAATGGGACTAAATGCAATGAAAATGGACTACATAAAAGTAATGGCACTTAAGTAAAAGGAAGACCATCTACCAGGGCAAACACTAAATGTCAGAGTTAAATACTATATGACATTACTTCCATTACAAGCTCATATTATGCACATAAGAAAGCAAACTCACTAACTACAGCTGCATACTATATTTTCATATTGTTAACTTAACCAATGTTTCCAAGACACTACTGTTAATCCAGATTTAAAGCAGAGCTACATATCCGCTATTTGAAGAGTTTTCTCCATATCTCTTTAGTTATAATATTGCATTTAGGTTAAAAAAAAAAAAGAATCTGCTCAAATCTTCAACTGAATATCACTAACAGATTTAAAAACTGACAATCCATTCGAAAACACTGAAAAAAACTGAATTATAAACAATAAGGAAATTTAAGGGTATTATTATACAGATTAAAAGATTTTGAAAGAAAAAAATGAAACTAGAAAGCATGTTTTAGCCTATGTTCTACATGTTGGGAGGTATATTGAAAAAAAAAAACAAGTTCTTAGAACTCAATTTTTTATTAATGAATTCTAAATGTTTCAGAGAAAACTCGTAGATAAAACACAATATGAAGATTGAAGTAGAAACTATTGTCTTTTTGTCTTCCACTTGGAAACAGATACTGCCAGTTTCTGAATATATTCACCTTGTGGTGGTAGTTTTTTTTTTTTTTTTTTTAATTAAAAAATCATGTCCCAGTTTGCAATGTTCAAACCTTTGACACTTACTTTACAGTTAGGCAATACAGCTTAGAGATAAGAATGCACCCAAAATGCCTAGGATTGAATTCTGCCTTCTACATCTGCTGTCAGCTAGTAACTTAACCTCTTTATGCCTCAGTTTTCACATCTGTAAAATAAAGATAAAGATAGGTTCTACCCTCATGAATTTCTTAAGAAGATTAATTAAGAAAGTGCTTAATATAGTGCCTAGCAATAAAGGCAGAATATATGTCTGCAGGCATAGTAAATAAAAGTTATCAATCAATCATAAAGCAGTTTTTTCTCTAACAAGAACATGAAATGAATGTGTGAATTTTAACACTGGGAATCCACTTAAATATTATCAGGTTATATTTGATTTTTGACCCTGTCTGAACCTTAAAGCTCTTTTAACTTTCATTGATCAAACTTTCTCTCCTTTTGAAATAACTCCTTGAAGTTGTATCGCAACCACCAGCATTCATTGATCTGAAGCCTCAGATGAACCCATTTACCTTCCTTCAGAAGTTAATTGAGCCACTTCAGATTCTCTAAGTTTATTAGACAACTCTTTTCTTCCATCAAGCTTAGTAAGTACTAGGAAAGCAAGCTGCTTAGGCTGCCTGAAGACTTGATTATTGTCTGTAAATCTCTCTGTTTTATAATAGGCTGCTCATTTCCTATTCATTTTCTTTTTCAGGCAGTGAGCCCCATCCCCCTGTGTTGATCTCCCATACACCCATCCCTTGGGTCTACTTTGCTGCAGCTAAACATATCTATACAAGGAGATGGGGAGGAAGGGCAGGTTTGATGGGAGAGACTTTAATTTGCTCTACTGTTTTGTTTTTGTATGTTCCA
Organism: Sciurus vulgaris; assembly: GCF_902686455.1. NCBI lineage: Eukaryota > Metazoa > Chordata > Mammalia > Rodentia > Sciuridae > Sciurus > Sciurus vulgaris. The sequence goes on from NC_136466.1 coordinate 94,482,881, forward strand.
CAAGATTTGGGTTATTAAATAAACTGATTCAGTCAAGGAAAATTTAATAGATGTGTAGGTTTCAAAACTTTAGGTTTGTCTTGGGCTTTCCATGAGCTGAAGATTTGTTTAAAAAATGACACTGAAAACCTCAAAACACTGGAGTAGATAGAAAACAGAGTAATCTTATTTGTCAGAACTATTCTTCAAACAATACAAAGAGGGGAAAAAATAAAAAAACCGAATCTTCAGAGAGAGGATAAATCACAGCTCATAGACACGACTGCATGTTTCCAGCATTAGGATTATATTATTAATTTATTTTGAATATCAATTAAAAAACAGATTTATAGATTCATATGTAATATTTGAGTGTTTGATGAAATTATTTAAAATTATTATAATAACAGAATTCTGCTAGTCTTTACACATCAAATATAGTAATTTAAGGATTATTTTCAGTCTTGCATTAAAATATTGCTATTTAGCTGTTATTCATTACTCACTATGATATAATTTTGTATTAAATATTCTTTTTGCAAAATATTTTTCCTCAAATTTGAAAATCAAGGACCATAAAGCAAGGACATTTGTATGCACACTCACAGAAATGAATGTATTTCATTTAATTATAAAATGATACTCATACAAAACAGATTATATGTATTAAAAAGATTCTTTCTTTAAAAAAAAAAAAAAATCCTAATGGGAAAATGTACTGGCCCAGGAGCTTGATTTAGGCAGGGTATTTCAAAATTCTCAAGGCTTACTCTTCTCAATTAAGGATTATGGAAACAATCCTGGTAAGCCTAAAGGGTTTTGAATTGTACTTGTAGAACATTAAGCAAACATGGGTATCTCCAGATTCACAAAGCTCCAATAAAACCATGTGTATATAATTAGATCAATCAACAGGAACCATTATGAGATATATGTCAAAGGAAGACTCATAACAAGCAGCCATATAGAAAGAATTAACTCTATCCACCTAAGGCCTAATTGCTCAATACATAGATATCATTTAAGTCTATAATGGTATTACATTTACTAATGTAGTGTGAGATAAATATTTTAAAATTGGGCAAAAAAATAGGTCTACATTAATGTTTCTACTTTAATGTGCTTTGCACTAATAAGCCTCAGAGGGAATGGATTTTTACAAAACAAATTAGGTGTTTTTCAAGAAAATCTTCCTTTTCTGAAAGTGATACCAAATACTTTCAATGATACTGGGAAAAACAAAAATCTAAAACCCAGGAAACGAAGTGATTTGAAAACAGCTTTTACTTCAATATTAAACAAATGAAAAGAACGACTTAAAATGTTAAATATATGTTTAATCCAAGAGCTACTAATTTTGCTCTAAACTTTTCTTGACACAACTCAGGATATAAATAAATGATTGGAATAGTGCTTTGCTAATTTTCTCCAAAATGTTATAATACTTGTGATATATATATATGAGATATTTGTTGAATAACAACACTTGCGATTAAGAAATATGTTAGTTATTTTATAAACTGTATCTCAGTTGGCACTCATTGACTTTGAACGAGTATTGCTGATTTCATTTTATAGAGGAGGAAATTAAAGTTCATAAATGCAACTTAGTTACAATAAGATAAAATGAAGATTAAGACACTTCCCCCTTGACTCCCATGTAGTCAGTCTTATGAACCAAGAATCTGAAATAAATATATGAAAAATTCTACTTAAGATTCAAGCCAGAAGATAGAGGGCAGTGTGGAGGAGAAGAAATGGGAAACAGTGCAGAGTCTCATTCTACAAAGATAGAGAAAGTCATTAAGAAGAACCAAACACTGAGATCAGTGAGGGAGAGTCACACTTCAAGGGTTCACATACATACTCTGCTGTTATCCATTTGTATCAGTTTAGCCATATTACTTAAACTCTCTGAACAGGATTTACTTCCTTCATCTATTAAAGTGGATTACAGTTGTATGTACACCATCAGTTTTGAAGATCAGATGAGTTAATGAAGAAAACTTAGCTCATATTGATTGCCAAATAAGCTATTTATTATTATATTTTATCAGCCATATAAATCAAAATGAAACCATGATACTATTATTTTATACTTTTTATATAAAATTAAGACTTTAATAGCAAATTACATTAATTCTGACATATCTATAATTTTACTGAAATGTGAAACTTACATAAATATGAACTTTTAACAGTAAACAGTGAGTCATAGTCACACATTTATGTATGAGGTGAAATATTTGAGTATTTTTAATGAACCCAATTAGCTCAAATTTTAAATGCTTTTTTCTACAGATTTAGATATTTCTCCAGAACAGTTTATTTTTAAAAGCAATGTTAACCTGAAAAAGCATTTCTAATCAACAGAGAAGTCCTTAAAAATAACTATTTGAAGATAACTGACAATCCATTTTATAAAACACAGCCATCTAGTAAGCCATCTAGGAAGAGGGGGCAGTAAAGCCTCATTCTTAGTTTCTGATTTTTTTTACTGTTAAAAGCCCAGACTACAGGTGCTGAGGATGCAACTCATCAGAAGACAAATGAGATAATCCCTCATAAGGTCAAATCAGTCCCAAAACGGAAGTGAATATTTTTCCTTGAAATCAGGCAAAAGGTCTGTTATGGTTTGGATATGAGGTGACACCTCAAAGCTCCTGTTAATGCAGGAATATTCAGAGGTGAAATGATTAGATTACGAGAGCTGTAAGGAGGTGGTAACTGTAGGTAGGTGGGGCAAGGCGGGAGAAGGTGGGTCATTGAGGTGTGTCCTAGGAGGTACATTCTCCCTGTGGGCCACTTCTCTCCTCCCTCTCTCTTTTTCTTGCCCCTGCTTTCTTGTGTCCATGTGGGGAGACGTTTACTCTGCCTGGCCCTTACCCCATGATGTGCTGCCTCACCTTGGCCCAGGGCAGAGAAGTCTACACACTGAGACCCCTGAAATCATGTGTCCTCAATAAACTCTTTCTCCTCTAAGTGGTTCTTGTGAGGTATTTTTGTCAGAGTGATACAAAAGCCTACTAAAGGAAGATCAGAAAAAGAAAAAGAAAATAACCGAACTAAAGAGTTGAGATCTGAGTTTGAAGATGAAGGGAGAAAAAAGCCCAGGTGGAAGGATGATCATGGGAAATTGATAGAGGAAAAAAATCACAGTTAAGAATTGCGCAGAGAAAAAAGTGTTGCTTAGAGAGAAAGAACTCCTGTTTATCTAGAAAATAGATTTAAATAAGAGCATTATAGGACCTTGGTTTGAATACACTTACAGTCAATTTAGGGCAACTCTAAATACATTAGCTACATGTGAACAACAGCAAACGATCTGTTTAACTAGATCTCTATATCATTTTAATCTGTTAAAATAAGTTGGATTTGCATTTACAAAAATGGAGTAACACTATAATCTTTAGCTTCAATAGTCTGAGGAAGAAGATATATATTAGGCTAGTAATTTTTAGAGGCAAACATTATTTCACTTGAACTAAAATATTTATAAATTATAATTATGGTTAGTAATCTATAATGAGAAGAGTCTGAATAAATGAGTGGGCAAGAGAATAGTGAGTTCTCTTCCATTATTAATATCTAATCACCTTTTATTGGCTATTTTGATTGCAAACACTTGAACTTTTCTTTAAAGTAGGCCAATTCTCCTTAGGTATTATGTCATTCTGACAGGCATTGAGAAGCTTTATGTGTTACTACTCTGATGTTTGTGCTGTGAAATTAGTCAAGGGTGATTATGAAGACGAATAAGAAATTAAAATCAAACGATTTTCATTTCATTTTGAAAGTTTGAATAGTGTCATGGGTCCTCATTATATCACAGAAACTTATTTTCTAACAGTTAAAAAACACTGCAACACATTATTATAAAAAACATTTTGAACAGAAAATTTTTAAATGCATAAAAATAACATGGGAAAGGAATTTACATACATAAAATAAAATATAGGAGTATAAAAATATGACAAGCACACAAATGTAAAAGTACCCAAATGTTTAGCTATCAACTCTTTTCTTCTTCAGTCTTTGGTAAACTTATATGACAGGAATTAAGTAAAATCATCAGAAAAGAGTGGTTATTGTATCAAAAAAGTGTAGTAGAGTGAAACAGATATTACCTCATGTATATGACTGCATGACTGATGTGATCCTACAATAGGTATAATTAGAAAAATGAGGTTACAATCCATTTATGTACGATCTATCAAAATGTATCATTGCATTCTACTAGAATTAATAAAAATTTTTAATGTGTAATTAAAATATCCTACCATATTATGAGATTTTCATGGGATAGTCTGAAGGATTCCTAATGTAGATGATTTCACATACATACCTACACCACACAGGCACATGCACACAGACATAACACATACACTCAGATATACACATATATGTGTTGTACACATGTGTATATGCACATATGTACATATGTATTAAAATACACACATATATTCCCTGTGTTCTTATTTGCCTTCCTAATTCTTCTTAGCTTGTTCTAACTCACTCTGTTCATCCACTCCCATCATCTCATCTGACTATGGTTCCCAGAGAAATCAGTTCCAAATCTCTCTCTCATTTAGACCTCTCTTGAACTCTATATCCCAGCTGCTTGAATATTTGGCTTTCCCAGGACAAGGTCATGACCGACATATCGGAACATAGATAAACTAGTCTCCTGGAATCTGCAGTTTCACTTCCTGAGGTTTCACCCACCCATGCTCAATCATGGTCTAAACATATTAAATTGAAAATTCCAGAAACCAGCAATTCATAAGCTTCAAATAATTTTATGAGAGCATATTGTTATTATACTTACTCTATTTTATTATTATTTACTACTATTAATCCTAAACAGTGCTTAATTTATAAATTATCCTTTATTATGTTATGAATGTATAGCAAAACAGTATGTCCAGTACAGAGTTCAATACCTTCTGTGGTTTCAGGTATCCACTCTTGAGTCTGGGAACCTGTCCCCACAGATAACCGGATAAGGGGGACTGTTGTTGTTATGGCTTAGATGTGAGGTGCCCCCCCAAAACTCTTGCATTAGTGCAGGAATATGCAGGGATACAATTACTGGATTATGAGGGCTGAACCTAATCAGTCCTTCCCAATTTAAATGGACTGATTGGGTACTAAGCATAGGTGAGTGGGGCATGACTAGCAAAAGTGGGTCCCTGGGGGTGCTGACTGAAGGATGCATCTTCCCTATGGCCCAGTTCCCTCTCTGCTTCCTGGCTGCCATGAATGAGCAGCACTCCTGCATCACACCTGTATGCCTCACGATGTTCTGCCTCACCTTGGGGGCAGAGCAATGGAGTCATCCTACTATAAATCAAACCTCTGAAACTCTGAGCCAAAACAAACTTTTCCACCTCTAAGTTGTTCTTGCGAATTTTTTTCAAATAGATGAAACATTAACTAACGCCACTTTAATAGTCTTTGAAAATCTAAATTGATACCTCTTTCTTCTTCTCCTTCCTTCTTTCTTTTCTTCCTTTCCTTCTCTCTCTGCCACCCAGCCTCTAACATCAATAACTTTTTCCTGGTTAAGCAGAATAATTCTTGACCCCTCTTCACCCGATCCTTCTCCATAGTGAAGAAATTCTCCTATTTTCAATTTCTTCATATCCCATGAATCTAGTAAATCCTCAGCATATTCTCAGTGACTGCTTTACTATAAGTCATCCTAACTTCTTGCATTCATTGATTCCATATCCTTCTAATGAGTGCTTTGCTACCAGCCTTTGCTCCCTGTAATCCCAGCCTTCCCACTACTACCAATTTAATATGCAAATATGACAGGCACAATAGTACTTAAAGTTCCTCACTAACTTCATTATAAAAGCATTAATCGTGACTTTCCATTCCTCACCCATTATCCAATTTCTTGGACATATGAAAATTTTTGCTTTTTCATGCCTCCTTTCTCCTCCACCTTCAATGCTAAATAATTATCTAATTACTTTTCTCTTAATGCATTTTCTAGAATTTTTGAAGTTTACATAAAATAATGTCAGAAAAACTCATCATACAGTTTCTAGAACATAGTGGACATTCAATAAATATTAATTCCTTCTCTCTTCCTCTTTCTTCTTTCAGTAGGATTTTGTATATAATTCTCTTTTCATTGCTAAGTATTATTGGCATGACCGTTCAAGTCTTGATCTCCTGACCATCCATTAGGGCCAATTTCAGCATACCTTTCTTCCTTTGGATTCTATATACCATGTAATTTATCTCGGGATAGATTTCCAATTAAACATTCTACCAATCACTTGGGATCACCTTCCCAACTATAAATCTATTACATTACTTAGCTAATCCATGGAGTAGCCCATAGATCAGGATTAGTTACTGAAGAACTGATCATTATAAATGAATCAGCCTACTTTGTCCATTCTCTGCCCCATACATTACTCCTCTTTGCACATACTTGCTTCCATGCTACTTCTCTATCATAAGTTGAAGCAGCATAAGGCACTCACCAGAAGCTGAGCATGTGATGGCACAATTGTCATGAACTTTCCCACCTCTACGACCAAAATAAACTTCTACTGTTTATACATACCCAGTCTTGGGCATTTCGTGATAGTAACAGTAAACAGTGCAATAAGGTCATTCTTACATGTCAACTTTTCATTCAGTCCTTCCCTCAATGTCCAATTAAAAGGCAAGATTCCATTTTTTTTTCTTTTTAACCCATCTTTATATTGTGCAGATACAAGATTTTCATTTTGTTTTTTAAAATGTATTTTATTGTTCATTTTAGTTATACATGACAGTAGAGTGCATTTTGACATATTTATACAAACATGGAGTACATCTTATTCTAATTCAGATTCCAGTCTTGTGGTTGTACATGATGCAGTGATTCACTGTGGTATATTCATATATGTACATGGGAAAGTTCTGTCAGAATTAGTCTACTTAATTTTGCTCTTTAAATGTGTCTCTGCCTTCTTATGAGACCATTTGGATAGAGGTTTTTTTCTTTGTTTTTTGTTAATTGTTTGGTCACTGCAGCACTAGTAAACACTCTAAAGCATGCCTGTTATATAGTAGGTGCTTTGTAAGTATTTTGGAAATAAATTTCTGTGAGATTCTGTGAAGACTATCAAGTGTTTACTTTATACTGCCATCATGTTTTTAATTTATTTTGATTATTTTGAGAGGCACAAGTGGTTCATTAATTTGGCAGGGGTTAAAAAAAGCTAGTGGAATTGAAATAAAATTTCTCAACTAGAGCAGTTTGTACATGACATTGTACTGATGACAATATGGTGATTGAGTACTAGAATTTTACTATAAGTTATATTAATAGTTGGTCAACCATAATTATTCTTTTATTTTTTTTCAAGATTTAATGGCATATATGTTTATTTCCTACATAAAACCAAACTATACAAAACTATTTTAACACAATGCTACTTCTATCCTTGAAAGCATTTTTAACTGGAAAGATGTAATGTAATAGCGAACATCTGAGTTTTTCTAATTAATAAAGAGTCAGACTTAAATGAATTGGAGCTCTCCGCCAAAAAAAAAAAAAAAAGGAAAAGAAAAAGCTGTAATAATGATTTAAGTGGCTGTAATAGATCACTTAACAAGATATAAGGAGTTTTTAGTCCTTCTCTCATCTTTTAAACAAAATGAAATTAATTAAATCTTTATAGGCAGATAAGAATCTATATAATTTCCTAAGCATAGTGAATAATGCAACTCATATCTGCTAGTCCCCATTTTTCCTTAGAGGGTTTTTCTTTTCCTAAAATTTTTTTCTAAAATAATAACATGTCATTTTCTATAAAAACAATGGTAAACTGCAAGATTTCTCTTCTCTTGGGAACATAGTAACCTAAATGTTTGACTTTAATCAGATATTTGTGGAGAATTCTTACATCACATTAACCTTTACATAATTATCCAAATAGAGCCTAAAAGGATTATTACTTTCAAAATGTAGTTGCTAAAAAAAAAATTAAGGTTAAGAATCTTCATAGAAAAGATTAAGGTGAAATACATATTATCCTAGCCCTGTTTCCTTGACTCCCAAAATGCATTTAGAAGCTAGAAACAGAGGGAGTTCCATTAAGTTCCGTAGATTCAAATGAAACAACATTTTTGCTATGTTCATAATCTCATCTCCAGTTTCTTTGCACAACTATACTTTTAGGGATGGTATTAATCAACTTTTATTGACACAATGCAATACCTGAGATAAGCTAATTTTAAAAGAAGAAGGTGTTTGTTTAGCTCACAGTTTTGGAGATTCGAAAGTCTAGATGAGGCAGCACTATTTAGTCAGTCTTTGGGGAAGTTTTCACATCATGGTGGAAACACAGGTAACAGTAAATGATAGCATGAACTGAGAAAAAGAGCTGGGTGGAGACCAGCTTGCCTTTTTCAAACAACTTTGTCTTGTGAGAATGAACTCAGAGCTCTAGGATGTAAATCCTTTCTAGGGCACGTGACTAATGACATCCCAGTAGGGCATACATCTTGAAGTTTCCACAGCACCTCCTAATGCTAACACCCTGAAGACCAAGATTCCAAACATATTGACCCTCAGGGACACCCAAACAATATCCCAACCATATCAGGCATTAAACAGTTTCAAGAATTACAATAGGACATACTTTTTACTTTCAAGCCTTCACTCATCCAAGTTTTCAGCATTGTGGACTGTAAATAAGTGAGCCTACAGATTGTATGGAAGTATTACCTTGCAATAGCTATCGTTTCAAAATATTTACATTTTTGTGAAAACACAGCATTTGTAAAACTTTGTGCAAAAACACTCCTACTAATTCTTAATGTTGAATACAGAGGCAAATTTTTAAAAACCATTTATATTGATTATGTAGAAACTTTAAGACTTTATTTTATAAAGAAGTTTTAAGTTTCCAGCAAAATTAAATGAAGCTACAAAGAAATCCCATGTATTCCCTGACCTCACACATTCATAGCTTCCCCATTAACAACAGCCCCCACCCTCAAATGGTACATTTGTTAAAATTGACATCAACATTGACATACCATTATCACCCAAACTCCATAGTTTATGTGAGGACTTATTCTTGGTTGTGTGTATATCTTACAGGTTTTTAGAAATGTGTCCATCATTATAGTATCTACGAAATAGTTTCATTTCACCAAAAAATCCTCTATGCTCTGTTTATTCATCCCTGGACTCCTTCTTACCTGCTCTTTCTCACTGCAACCACTGATCTTTTTATAGTCCCATTACTTTTGCCTCTTCTAGAATGTCATACTATTAGAATAACACAGTATGTTGCACTGTTGGATTGGTTTCCTTCACTTAGCAATATGCCATTTCATTTTATTCATGCCTTTTTCATAGCTTAATATCTCATTTATTTTTAGCATTAAATAATATTCTACTGTTTGGATATATTGCAATTTATCCATTAACCTACTGAAAGACATTTCCTGTGTCTAAGTCTTGTTAATTATGAATAAAGCTGTTATAGCAGGTATATAATTGGAGATACATTTTTAGTTCTTTTGGGTAAATAGCAAGTAGTACAATTGCTAGATTATGTGAAAAGTAGGCTTAGCTTTCTAAGAAACTTTTAAGAAACTGCCAAAACCATTTTACATTTCTATATAAATTAATAAGAGTTCCTATTTCTACATATCACCTCCACCATTTGTTTACCTCAGTGTTCTGGATATTGGCCAATCCAGTGGGTATGTGATGGTATTGCATTAATATTTTAACTTGCATTTCCCAGATGACTTATGATAAGGAGTATCTTTTCATATTTCTACTTGCTATCTGTACATCTTCCTTGGTAAAGTGTCTATTAAGTCTTCAGTTTATTGTTCATTGTTCATTTTATTATTGTTGCATTTTAAGAGTTTGTTGAATATGTTGAGTAAAAGGGCTTTAACAGAAATGCCTTTGAAAAATATTTTTTACAGTCTGCGTCTTATATTTTCATTTTCTTGACAGTGTATTTCACGAAGAATTTTTTTTATTTTAAGGAAATCCAGCTTATTAATTCTTTCACTAATGAATTATCTCTTGTATGTTGTAACTAAAAACTAATTCCAAATCCAAGGCCCTCTGGATTTTCTCTGTTATCTTCTAAAATGCGCAGTTTGTATTTTACATTAGATCTAAACCATTTAGAGTCAGTGGTTGTGAAAGGTATGAAGACTGTCTATATTCAGTTTTTTTTATAGGTAGCTATCACACAAATTTTTAGAAGTTATTTCTTCTATGGATTTGATCATCATCCATACATAAATTTATTTAAAGATTATTCTTTCAGATAACTTCATCATTTATTTTCATCCCGAAAGAATAGATAGCTCTGAAATATGTTAGTAATCATGATGTCATGATATTTAAGGACTGTCTTAGGGAAGGTGGTTAAACTGAGCTCAACAGCATAACTAACTCTTCAGCGTGTATATCAAAACATATTTTTAAAAAATTTAAAAGCTCTATGATCCCTCCCTATCTACATTCCCTCTGTAGTTGCTACAATATATTTCAGAGAAAGCAGAAGGATATAGAATCTAGTACTCTCATCAGTCAGACACTGAAAACTTCCAGTTTCTCTCCATACTCTGCATATGCAACACTCTCGACTGCTGGCATGGTAAGAGTGAAATATACAGAAACCCTCATCCCTTGCCCACCCTACAAATCTTTATACCTTATAGAGTTCAAAACCTCAACCCAACACTGTTATTTAAAGGAGATATTATATCTACTTCTATAAATTTATACCCTATGATTAGAAAAGGTGAAATAAAATATAATAAATCAATTTTGTTCTCCAGAAACTTACAAATTACGCTAAGTGAACTAAGCCAAACTCAACCTAAGGCTGAATGTTTTCTCTGATATGCAGATGTTAATTTACCATAAGGTGGGGGGCAGCTAGGGAAGAATAGAGTCACTTTATATTAGGTAGAGGGGAGTGAAGGAAGGGGAAGGAGTGGGGGAGTAGGAATGATAGTGAAGTGAAACTGACATTATTACCTCATGTATATATATGACTGAATGACCAATGTGATCCTACAGCATATACAATCATAAAAATGAGAAATTATACTCCATTTACATATGATCTATCATAATGTATAAACACATTCTACTGTCATGTACAAATAATTAGAACAAATAAAAAATAATTTAAAAAAAGAAAATTACAAATCAAATGGGAAAATAAAAATACATTCAAATGCATTTGAATATTCTAAAAGTTTGGGAAGGATGTAGGAAATACAGGGTTTGTGCAGGGACAAGAAAAATAACAAAACACCATTAGCAGCACCCCTGTCGCTAGACCTGAAACTACAGAGAAGAGGAAAGTTGCCAGGACCAGGTGTGACAGAAAATGGTCAGTGTGGCAGGGCCACCTGGCAGAAGCTACAACCTGAGATAAAAGGATGCTGCCAGCCTCAGACAAGTCTGCAGGGAGAGATTTAGGGGAATAAACTCCCAGCATCAATTTCTCCCTTCCCTCCAATCCCTGCTGAAACTCATGTGCCACATGAAGCCAAAAAGCAAAGAACTTTGTTGATATCATTCATTTCTAGTCACCTACAGAGGCACAGAGCAAGGATATGGAGGAGCAGTGGAAGATCACACTAGCACATTTGAAAAATACATATTATTACCTTTTATTTTAAACATAAGAGCCTGGGAAGGGGTATTCTGGTACAAGATACATTCCCATGTTATTCCCAATCCCGAAGAAATTAGTTGAAGAAATAACCATGGATAAGCAGCAGAAATATCGGAAGGGACTGGGGAGAGGGAAGAGGAAGGAGAGGCACTGGGGTCTGAATTAGAACAAGATATATTCCATGCTTGTATAATGATGCCTAAATGGATCCTACTATCACATATAACTAAACAGAACCAATTTAAAAAATCAAAATAAGTGCCTCAAACAAAAAACACAATTAGCCATAATAATTTGTCATGTGATGATGAACAGTGGTGTTTTTTATTTCCACAAGTTCTCTGCAATCTTCTCTTTCTTCCTCTATTACCAGTTGCAGAGTTCCTGAAAATATAAGCATATGGGAGAACTTCTGTAGAAAAAACACTAAACAATTTCAGATTTTCCAAGCCAAGTGGAGTGAGTCAGGAAAGCTCTGGTCTAAGAATGTACAATCTCTTAATCAGTGAAGGATTTGATCCAATGAATGGAGTTTTATTAAATAGTAAAATAAAACAAAAACCTATGTGTACATTGAATGTCTTAGGACTTTAATGAAAAGAAGTAAAGAAGAAAACAAAGAAATCTTTAAAGAATGATAGTAAGAAGTATTACCCACACCTGAAACAGATAATATTAAAAGCTAGAATTTACTGAGGACTTTTTAGAAGACTGGCATTCTCTTTGGTATATTTAATGAATGGTCCCAAATAATGCAAATTTCCTAAGAGGCTGGTGATTAGGAGCCCATCTTAAGAAACTTGTTTGGAGACTGCAAGCAGTTGTGTAGCTGACACAACTAGCAAAGTGTACCAAAAGTACAAATGTTTGGCATATTAGAAAGTGTAAGTCTCCAAGATTATATTTTAATTCTGGCAATTTGTTGTTTCCTATTTAATTCAAATTTATAGTTAGCATTATATAGATTGTCACTGTTTAAAGTACAGATAATGCTTCTATAAAATTTATCTTTTATTCCAGTCTTCACTAAACACTTTTGTTGATTCATTGGTAGTATCTTTATGCCAATAATAACAGGTAGGATAGCAGACCAAATATATTCATTCTTAAAGAAGAACAGGAGTCATATTTATAAGGGCACAATTGGTACAATACTCAAAAAGTAAGAGTAGAAAGCAGAAATAACATGAAAAATTGATAAAGTGTTTTAATTTGGTGATCTTTCATAGGGAGCCATCAGCTATTTAAGTAATAACTTCCTTTGTGAATTAGCTATTGTGCATAGTAAATACTCACAGACATAATGCATTCACACTAAGCTAGGCCAAAAAATAGAACTCTTTAAAATGTTTAAAATTATTTTGGAGAATGGCAAACACAGATTTTTATTTATGACAATATATGAACTAATTCTAAGCCTTTTGAGCTATCTCAAAAGTGTTATGTATCAAAGCATGACATGCTATAATCCTTCAATTGATATTATACAGCACAGTAAATCATCATGTAATAGATCATTCTCCATGGCTCAGTGCTCTTATAATGATGCAATATAAATTTATAAGAAAGTATGTTAAATACATATACATATATATTTTAAATCCAACTCTCCTCTTAATTCAAGAATGAAAACGCACTAAATATTAAGCATTGTTCTTAAATTTTTTATAAAAGACCTGCGTAATATCCTAAAAGAAGAGAATTCATAGGACAAGATGGTGTTTTTGTCTTTTGACTTTATAGAGATTCTGATCTCATTGCCTTCATACATCTTAATCTTCCACATATAATAATAAAAATCTTTATGATCTATGGATAATTGGACTGGATACGTATAATCAACCCTCAATTATAATTTCAGAGACAAGGAAGAAATCAGGAAGACAAATGAAATTCTGTGATGAAACACGAATTGGAGAATCATGGAATTTAGATCTGAAGGGACCTTAGAGATTAGCTACTCCAACCCCCTCATTTTACAGACGAATAAATGGAGCTCGCTGAAATTTAGAGAATTTCATAAGGTCACATAACCAAGTTATTTGCAGAGTAAGGATCGATATTATTGTATGCTAGGCTCTTAACGGTCCTGTGTACCTTCTGAAGAGTCCTTCCAGGGGCACTTGATCCAGTGACTTTTAAGCCTGTACATTACAGTTTTTCAGTTCCATCTACCACATTACTTTAAACTTCCCAACACATGAGAATGGTGTTCAAAAATTATCATTGCTTTTAAAAATGACAAGTATGCTCAGACCATCACTTGTCAATACTGATAAAACACAATTGATTTTCACACAGTTTAACACCTTTTAGCTAAAGTGGGAATATCAGGAACAGGAAAGGCCGCAATGCTTAAAGGTTTATATACTTGAGTAAATATCCTTGGATAAGAAACTCCAAAGAAACATGTCCATTTACTTAACATCCTTGCATAGTGTTTAAGTATTAATGATTCCCAAACTTTCCTCCAAACAAGATGCCTACCACCCAGCCTCAGGATCCTAATGAAAAGCCAATGTGAAAATAACTGATTCCCCTAGGGAATAGAACAATTATAGGAAGGAGACATTGACTTTCCAGAACGTGTAGTCTAGAGGGAGAGATAAAGACACAAATGATAGCTGCAGGGAGCTGCCTCTGGTGAGAAAGGAGCACTTCACACGTGAGCAGTGAATGAAATTTTTCTAGGCAAAAATGAAGAGAACATTCCAAATGACTTGTAGAGTGTATGCCCAGGTAGACAGTAGACATGCAGATAGACAAGGCCTGACTGGTCGGGATTCTTGACATGGAGGTGGAGTTGAATGGGAATGGCATTTGGGGACTGGATCAAGGTGGCAAAGATGAGATGAAGCAATCTCTGAATGTTCTTGAGCATGCAGACAGATTGAATATAGTGACAAGTTGGAATCTTTCATCTGAAAAATAATTTTATGATCAACTTGACTAGGGATAAACTAAGATGTAGGAAAAACATTTTGAGAGTTAGAGGATTATTGTTAATTTTAAGACAAAACTAAATTACTACAATATTTCCAGGAATATGGATCTCAATTTGGTGTTTCGGATATTTTCAAACAAATTTGCAAACCTATCACAAAACAATGAGAAGTATGCCTTCATTATTCCCATGTGCACTTTGTCAGGATTTTCCAGAACAAACAGAGATCTATCAAATTTTTTAAAACCTCCAAAACAACTCATTTCAGTGTTTAATAACTCTCACCATCAGAAAATAAGTATTTAAATCTAATCAAAATATTCCTCTTTTTTGATAGAAATTTCTGTTAAGCAGTCCTTGGAGAGAATTATTGCTGTCGATTCTGATGTTTTTTACAAAGACTAGGGCTTTCTCTCTTTCTCTAAAATAAGTACTTCAATTTTCTGGACTGCCCCTTACAGTTCTTATTCATAGCTATCGTCTTGGCTTGCAGTACATTTCTGCTTTTCCTGCTAGCACGACTTGTGTTGGCCACGTGACCTAGCTGCACCTGCATCTTAAATCTATGATAGTACTTTTTATCCCTCTTTTTAAAGAAACTCAAATTCTCTTCTCACCAACCAATGGAATTTTAGTATTTGAAAAAATAGTTTATGTGAAACAAAATATAGATATTCTTGAATTTTCTTTTAAAATTTTAAAAGATATTGAGTCTATTATACTAAAATAATTTTTTAAACTCTAAAATTACAGTTAAACTAATAAAAATGATGGAGGAAGCATTTGGAATTAGAAAGACCTTTCCAAGAATAACATGTAAACTATAGTCTACGTGACTGACTGTTTTGTGAAGTAAAACATTATACACCTACTTGAATGATTTTTTTCATTGAAAAATGGAAAAATACATTGTCTAATATACACAAACACATATAACTTACATTCCTCCTAACTCTAATGGTTATATTACACATGAAAAAAAGATAGTCAAGTGAAGAAAGGGGGCAATGAGAGAATGGAAAAATAAGCATTTAAATAATACAAAAAAATTTTAAATGTTTTAACATTTTAAATTTTTTAAATTTTTAATTCTAATTTGTTGTACATGACAATAGAATGCATTATACATGTTGATAGATCATACATAAATGGAGCATAATCTCTCATTTTCCTGATTATACATAGTGTAGGATCAATCACATCAGTCATGCAGTCATATATGTACATGAGGTAATAATGTCTGTTTCACTCTACTATCCTTCCTACAAAATGCAAAAACTTTAAAAGATATTTAAGTTTGTTTTTACTGGTCAAAATTGACATATATACATACTCAAAGTGATAATGACCAGAACTGATGAAGATTCAGTAAAAGAGCTAATGCATTGTTGAAGTCACATAAAATGGGACAATCTTCTTTGAAAACAACTTAGCAATATCAGACAAAATTTCAATATGTATTCCTTTGTTTTATAGAAGTTGGTTCTATAAAAATGTTCACATAACCATGTAAAATATGTGTATAAGGATATCAGTTATAATTTTGTATTCAGTAATAAAATACTGGAGATGATCTAAGTAGATGGTAATCAAATAAAATATGGTTCATCCACACACTAGAATATTATGCAGCTGTTAAAAATGATAGAGAACTGTAAGAGCTAAAACAGATGAGCTTCATGACGATAAGGGAAATACACAAGTTGTCTAAGAATATGGAGGGCATTGTATTCTATTTTCTTGTGTTTAACATTTGTTAGCATACAGATACAATTTGGGAAGATAGTAAAATTTCTAATGCAATCTTTTTCTGAGGAATAAGGTTATTGAGGTTTTTTACTTCAAAAAATTTTTAAATTTTTTTACAGACTGCATTTTGATTCATTGTACACAAATGGGTCCATCATTTCTTTTCTATGGTTGTGTTATACTTCAAATTTTACTCCTTTTTGTGGTGTTTACCTATCTTTCAGTAAACTTTTGTTGTTTTGAAACATGCAAACAAATATAATGCACTTTCAAAGTATTGGTCCTATAGATCCATTTAAAGAATGGGTAGGAAAGAAAATTTTATCATGTCCTTCAGTTCTAAACCAGTGCAAGCTGGTCTTGCCTGAAAGGAAACTGATGTGAAAGTGAAATATTTTGCTAAAAGTGGATTAACCATAAAATGATAAATCACTTGTCTTCTTTTCTGTAAGTTTAATTCCTATTATGTGAATAATACCTATGATTCTGAAAGAGTTGCATAAAAAGTAAAAAAAAAAAAATAAAGATTCTATATTTTCATCTGGGAGTGAATGCATGACAGGGAAAAATGGAAGATGCTATTACAAGTGGAAAACACTAAATTTGTCCCAAATAAAGCTTCAAGAGTGAAAAGAATCTTTGATCATAAGAAATAGTGCCCCCTCACTATTTCAACTCCACATCTTCTAAAGTTTGGACTTTTTCTTTTCTCATAAAGTTAAATAAACAAATAACCAAGTATCTACTTCTGTATCAAATTCTGGTCAACAAAATCAATCTATAGATTAAAGTGATATAAAACTTCAAACTGGATTTTCAGTTTTTGTTAGACAGTCAAGATAGGGAGGCGGTTGACACCGTGGAGTTTCAATGACAGCCTTCGCGAAGAGCACGTTTCACATGTTCACAGAAAAGTCTTCAGAACTTCAGGGATTTAGTTACTGAAGAGAAGATGGCTTAAGGGAGATAAACATCTATCAAAATGAAAAAATTCAGTGCTTTGGAAGAAAAGGGAAGCATCTGATAGTTCAGGATAATTTTAACAAGAAGATAATAAGTTAAAACAAAAACCTCAGGTGGAATATAAGCATGACTTTTACTCCCCACATAAAGGAGGAAAAAGAAAAACTACTTCAAGATCAATATTTTAATAAAAGATGGATTAGTCCTCTAATAAATGTAGAAGATATATTGGATTTTAAAAATGGTAGAAATCACTGAAAGGGACATTGTTCATAAAAATAGAAACAAATGCATAAATGAGCCAGTATGTTCGGGCTGACCATATTCCAGTGAGAAGTGACTGACAGCTAAGCCAATCTACCTTTCACCTTTCACCTTCATGGAGAGACAATTGTAACAAGATTATCATCATTCTGACATTGTATAGCACTATGCATTTTAGTTAAAGCATTTCAGGTACATCATATGTGTCTGGCTGTGTCTCTGTAGGTGTGCGCTGCCATTTTTATTCTGATGTTATGAAAGAAGAAAAGATACAGCAACGTGAGTTAGGCCGCACCAAACAGGGGAGGGGGCACTCTCAGACCTGCTGCCTCTAACGAGCATATTTTATCCTGCATCATCCTACTTTTTTCATTGTATGCATATACCACATTTATATAGTCATTGACTGATGGACATTTAGGTTATATTCACTTTTTTGTCATTATGAATAATTCTGTTGGCATTCATGTACAATTTTTTTTGATTTTTCAATTTTTGTATTCTTTCCATATTTTAATGCTATACTATAATTGCACATAATAATGAGATTTTTGTTACATATTTACACATGTACTCAATATAACAATATAATTTGGCCAATATTCCTATCCAGCACTTCTCCCTCCCTCCTCACCTCCCACCCCCTGGTCCCTTTCCTCTGCTGATCTTCCTTTGATTTTCATGAGATCCCTGCCCCCACTTTCTTTTTCTTTTTTCCTCTCTAGCTTTCACATATGAGAGAAAACATGTAACCTTTAACCTTCTGAGTTTGGCTTATAAAGCTTAACATGATGGTCTCCAGTTCTATACTACTTTTTCATGGAATTAGGAATCTGCATTATAAAAAGGCATTTTGGGAAGAAGATGGTGCTATGGTTTAGATATGAGTTATCCCCCAAAAGTTCATGCGTGAGACAATGCAAGGAAGTTTACAGGTGAAATGATTGAGTTATCAGAGTCTTAATCTAATTAGTGAACTAATCCCCTGATAGGGATTAATTAGGTGGTAATTATAGGGAGGTAAGTTTTTAGTGGAGGATGTGGGTCACCGAGGGCATACTTTTGGGGTATATATTTTTTCCATGGTGAGAGGAGTCAGTCTCTCTCCCCCTCTCTCTTTCTCTTTCCTGGTACCATGTCATGAGCCTCTTTCTTCTACCACACTCTTCTACTCTTCCATGATGTTCTGCCTCACCTTGAGTCCTGAGGAATGGATCTGGCTGTCTACGGACTGAGACCTCTGAAACTCTGAGCCCCAAACTAGACTTTTCCTTCTCTGATATTTTTCCTGTCAGGTCTTTTTGTCAGAGCAGCAAAAAAAAAAAGCTGACTAAAACATGATAAATTTAATCCCAGTGGTACTGAGTTTGCATGAGTGTGGACTTCCAGGATAGGTTCTCCACAGGGCATTGGGTATATGGACTTGCATTCAGGATGAAGACCACAGCTAGGAGACAATGTTCAGAGTTGCAGAGGCGATCACCCTGTTTTTTGAAGACAGAAAGGAAGGGATAAAGTGACGAAAGAGGTCGGATAGCAGAAGATTCCCAGGGGAAGAGAATGTTTTCAGGAGAGAGTTACCAACCTTGAACTGAGAAGTGAATAGATGAGAGTGGTGATAGCTAGAAGAGGCAAATCTTTCAATGTGTATGCCAACCAAGGAAAGGTGAGAGAGCTTGGTCTCTGGAGAGAAGCATGGAAAAGCTGGAAGGGATTTGAGTGTTGATTTAATGCTGATATGGAGGAAGAAGTAGAAAAAAAAATGTTCGGTTGGAATGCAAAATAATAGAAAAAAATCAGATTCCCATGAAGAGATATATACAGGTCATTGAAAGAGATTTGCTTTAACTATGATGATCTTGCTCTGGCTGGTTTTTGATAGGGGATATTTCTGTCTCACTTCTAGAATTTTCTGTATATAGCAGGAATTAGAACTATTTGCAGAGTAATCAATGGTCTGACCACCTAAGAAGTTTGAAAGATAAGTTTCAAAACAGGTCGAGGGAATAGAAATGAGAACCAAATAAAGAAAAGAGGACTGCAGAGAGCAGGTTCCTCCAGGTGAGGTTTCAAGTCATGGATGTTTGGTGGTTATATGGTATGATATTTTTCCCAACCAACATGCCGTATATACTCTAGGGAAAGAGGGATGGTTGGATTGATTTAGGCTTAGGACTTCAAAGAGCAAAAGAAATCACAAGGAAGGTAACAGACAAGGGAGTGACTACAGTGCAATGCTGTGGAATCTACAGCTTTCCAAGGAAAGCAGGAAGATTTAGTTGTAAAGAAGAAGGATTCAGGGAGGAGAAATCCGGATTTTGTTGAAGAATAGCATAAAATAAAATTGCCTTTAATCAAATCATTGACAACTATGATTATAAACCACATCCATAAAAAACAATATAGATAGCTTTACGGAATGAATTCAGAATATAAGAAATCAGCCTCACAGCACCCAGAACATTAGTTAAAAAGGTATTCAGCATGTAGTGCACAGGATATGAAATAATTTGGTCCTTGGAAAATGACTCCATTATATTTTTGAAGTTCAAATTATAATATAGGTATAGGTACAAACAAAAGTGACTTTAGTTGCTTCAATTTGGGTTGTTGAGAGGTCATTAGAAGTAAATATTGCCACTACTAATTAAAGAAATGAAGAGGTTTCACATACAGTAGTAGTGGTTATGTAATTTAAACGTGATACCACAAAGTTCCAGGATTTATGAAATGACCCTTGGTGGGGTCCTATGTTTTGCCTCAAGAGAAGGTTCTGAAGAAATCCAGAGGGTTATTATTCAATAATTATTCTTCAATAATAATTCATTATAGGCCAATTGATTTGGCAGTATCAGAGAAGGAGGGGCATGGAAAGAGAGGCAGAGCAAGAGGGGGGCCTGGAGTACGGATAAGAGGCTGCAATTGGCTACTACAGCTGCTGGGTTTCTTGAGACACAGGAGCAAACACCAAACCTTGATCCTTGGCACAAACATTCCATGAAGTTAAGTAACAGTTCCAGAAAATTCAGCAATGTTGTTGTCAATGTATGAAAACATTGTACTTTCCTAGTTTTATCTTTTTCTTTCTTCGTTCTTTAGCAACTGTGGCTGAGGATGATAAGAGAGTAAGGAAGCAGTCAATGTGAAACAGCTCTCTGGTTTTCCCTGGAAAGGTTCCTTTGAACTACATGGAGCAATGCAGACGTAAGCAAGATCCCTTCAAGACTTGATGGCCCATAGTTAATCTCTCTCAGTAGATAACTCATGTGTCACTTTGGGAACTAAATCACTTAACTAGTTCACGGGAAAGGAAAGAGAAACAAGATAAGAAGCTGTTTAAAGTACATTAATGACAGGATAGTATTTCCATAAAACATTTATAGAGGGTAAAGAGGGGTGGGAGGGGTGGGGGGAAGGGAAAAAATAACAGAATGAATCAAACAACATTACTCTATGTAAATTTATGATTACACAAATGGTATGCCTTTATGCCATGTACAAGCAGAGAAACAACATGTATCCCATTTGTTTACAATAAAAAAAAAACATTTATAATAGAGTGTAATGAAATTTTTACTAATGCTCACTTTAAACTTTGTTATAGGAGTACTGTTTACTGCATTTTTAAATCAATTAGTAGTTAAAAAATGACATCTAACAAAATGTGATCTTTTTTTTTTTACTATTAAACTTAAAGTACCATTCTTATAACATGGTAGATTAACTCATGAATTTACTTTAAATTCAGGAGCATTAATATTATGAGAAAATCATATTTAGAATTTAAATTAGATAATTGATGCATCAATTATTGTGAATTTTGAATTACTGTGATATCCTACATACTGCAATGAAATTGTTCTTGGTCATCTATACCTAATAGTATCTAAGATGCTAAGCATTGCACTTGCATTTCTGAAACACAGGACTTCATTTTCTTGAAACATGTTATGGCCTGGCCTCATTAATTCAGGAAAAAGAAAATACAATTAAAGAATGTCTTTGGAGGTTCTAAAGTCATCTAAATTTTGGAGTGGTTAATGACATGAGTGTTATTAGCTTAAATTAATCCTGTTACTCTAGTAGGTTACATAGAAACTGTTCATATTTTAATATACAAATGTTACTGTAATTCTATTGAATCTCTGTGAGAGAAATTTAGAACTAAAATTAATATTTTCATAAAAACTAATATTTTCATATTTCAGTATCGTACTCTCTAGTCATTATAAAACAATAAACTTACTTTTTCATGGGAAATTTCTATTCTTATTGAAAATAAAGTGCCTCCTTTTTTAGATGTTGTTAGACCTTTATTTTATTCATTCATTTATATGTGGTGCTGAGAATCGAACCCAGTGCCTCACATATAATAGGCAAGCGCTCTACTACTGAGCCACAACCTCAACCTCTAAAATGCTTTCTTTTTCAGAATGAGTTTGTAGCTCTGTATTACATACTTCCCTCACTTCCTTGGTATGAAAAGTTGCACTTAGCTTTTGAACTGAAGTTTCCTTCATATGGCACCATATTTACAGATTTTACTCTATGAAATATGTGAACAAATTTTATGTTCAACTTATTTATTCTACAATACAAATATCTTACTTTAGGAATAATGCCCCAAGTATTATAGAATTGCCTTAAATCTGCCATTCCTACCTACATAATTTTACAGTTTTCTAAGGGCACATTTCTAAAGGCACCATATGATTTTAGTATTTACTCATATAGGGGATCGATTGACAAACTGACATCTTTTAACTTAGAATTAAAACAGGATGAAATGTCAACACTCAGGTCACAAAGTTTTGTCACTGGAATACTTGAAAACATTCCTCTAGAATGCTTTTTTATTTCTTATTGTTTTCTTGAATGAAAAAGAAGAACAATACCACTTAGCAATAATTTAATATGGATAAGTTAAATATAAAACTGCATTGTCATATTAATGGGTAAAGGTTTTTTGAAGTATGGTCAATTTATTGATTTGAGCATGTAAAACTGTTCCTGTTACTTAGGCAGCTTTCTTTTGTTACATCGAGAATGGTAATTTTATTGAGAAAGGCACAATAGAAGATGATTGATTGTCTGCTTTTGTCATGGAGATGAATTATTGCAGAATGCATACATGAAAAAATAAAAGCATTGTCCTATAAATTGGCCCTTGATGCTTTGTTCATTTGAGTTCATTGTTCATAGACTCTAGCATGAGCTAATACTAAATACTATAGTAAATAAAAGCATTTTTTGCTGAAGCAAAATTACTTTCTTCACTAATGAAACTCAGCTTTATGAAATAACAGCGTCTGCCAGTGTGCTACATTTAAAATGTATAATTTAATCTATGCCAAAAGCTGAGTAGTAACAGAAAGTTTGCATAGCTATTATCATTTTATTAAATTAGTAATAAGAGCACATAATGAAAAATGAAAAACTTTTTATTTAAAACTTAATGGGAAAGTAGCTCACAAGCAATGCAAATTAAAAAGTGGTACATTTAATTCTAGACAGTTGAATAAAATCTATTAAGAAAAATATAATTGTCAGTAACTATTGAATGACTTCAATAACTTTAATCAAAAAATTAGAATCATGACTATCAAATTTTCTAGGATTTTCAAATGATAAAATATTAGAATATAAAAAAGTTTCAGCTACTATTATGTCTCTAAAACAAGACATTAAATACCACTTTTAAATAGATGAATGTCATGCCAACTTAATATTTTCTTCTTGGAGAATTTCTTTATATTTGAGACACAGACACCATCAAAAGTAATTCATTTGTTGTCTTAATTTAGGTGTCTGTATAGACTTGAGTGTCAGTGACAGTTGGGTCTCTCCTGTTATGCTACTTTTAACCTATTTCCTTTTTTTCCCCCATGCACTGCAATTTGCAGAGAGACAGAGCACTTCATTTTAGATACAACTATCACCTGGTGTTTGCTAAATCACTGTGAAATTCTTGTAACAGCTGTTTGTTCCTGGGGAAACATTCACTTCATATTGCAGCAATAAACTGATCATTGCCAATTAAATGCCCATTAATTGTGTAAGCAAGGATTACTGCCAGATGTTTACATTAGAAAGAAAAATATCCTTTGCTATTTACTTTCCACTTATAGCCATCCCTTTTCATGTACATAATTAGGTATATGAGCTTCTTATACTATGTGACAAATTTCAGTTCAAAAATTAATAATATAATCTCTCCATAGGTTTGATTTAATAGAAGATAGGCTAGGACACATCATATGTACAATAAAAATAATAAACTTGGATTGAATCACATTTTCCAATGCAAAAAAATAAGTTCAATGTACAATGTCTCAAATTTTCTAGTTTGTTTTATTTTCTGAATCATATGCTTCCTAGAAGTTGTCTTTATTTTTTCTTTATTATATTAGGAATAATAAGACTATGAAATTGCATTCTTAAAGTTGAGAAGGAACAAACTCTTCTATATAGCCTATTATGGAGAAGAAAACTGTGAATATAAAGGAATCAATATAAACTAAAAGCAGGTGGTGCTTTTAGACTTTTAGCTAAATCTCACCACCTTTCCATTTACCTGGAACATCATTCATTCTCAAAATATTATTTAAGTTCTTCTTGAGAATGTGGTAGTGATGAAAATGAAACATGCACTTAATAATATGTTGTCTCAAGTAATTTATTTTTCAACACCAAAACAAAATGGGAAATAAACACTAACAATAATGAATATATTTATTACCTCTCTTAGTGTCTAAATAAATGGCAAAAGTTATAGAAAACAGTGCTTCCATGGCAAAGCATACATATAAATTATGCTATTTTAGACAAGAGAGCTTTCACAGAATACATCACATACATATTTCTTTGCATTTGCACCTTCATGTTTTTATAAGGAATAGCAAATTCATATACATATCCTTCCTGGTTGAATAACTGATCCCAACCCCTTGCACCTCAGCCATACAATGTATGCAAACAACAGCAACACAAAGATTAGGTGGCTTTCCATTCCTAACCATATTGAACCACACCTCCCCTTTGGAAGGTGATCACAAGACCATTCAGAGCTGCTGAAGACATGAAACAGTAGCATCTGGCTCCTTAAATATCTCCACAGGCATTTGTAATGGCATCTTTGAAGTTTTCTCTGCATCTGTCACATGTTTAGACTGCACATTGACTGCCCCAGCTGAGCACGATTTCGATTCTTTGAGACTTTGAATAGTGTAATCTGTTTAAGAATAAGGCTCGGGAAAATCCCTCATAATATCCATACACAAGCTCTTTCATGATTAAAAAAAAAGGGGGTCCTCATTCCCATAACTGTTATTTTTTATGCTGAAATGATGCCAGGCTTTGAGTTAATAATACAGCCTACAATTACATTCCAGCTTTGCACATTTTTTTGAGAACCTGTACTCAAAAATCACATCTTGTCTACTTTTTTCAAACTAGTATTATAGAAATTACTACTCGAGAAGGCCTCTGTAAATGTGATGTGTGCATAATCATCTTGGCACCCGATTATAAAAGAAATCTGACCACTGTCAATTCACTTTGAAAATCATTTTTGATTCAACCTTTTGAGCATCAAGTGTAGAAAATAAGAATAAAGTGTGATGTGACTTAAATGGTGGCTTGAGTGCCATTGACTTTGAATCAATTAAAATAATATATTTCTTATAATTAAGTCATAAGGACTCTATTTAACATACCTCAATACGTGTAAGGCTATTTCCTACTATTAATAAGATCATCAAGTTATATAAACAGCCACATAAGTACAAATTGGAACTTTAAACTATAGGTTTATTCTCTCCAATTCCATGGTTGTCCTGTTTTACATTTTTGAAAATTAACAGAATCTTTCTTTTGTGTTTCTGTTTCAATTTACTCTATTGAGGAAAGTTCCTAATTATTTCATTGACACTGGGATATAAAAGGCTTAATATTTTACTCTGCCTTAAATTTCCCCATTTTAAAAGAAGACCACAAGAAGAAAGAAAATGCTTCACATTAGATCATGAGTAATTTGAGTGCATGTAACACACACATGCAGACACACACACAGAAAAAATTGCAAAGAACAGCTGTTTTAAGGTAGAAGATATTTTTAGTCACATTAAATCATATCATTTTGATCATAATTTTCTGTTTATTATTCTAACAAGAATAGGCTGTATCACATAGTTGAAAAAATGACTTCTTTTTTCTTATTTAACAATAGAACATCACTATTTAAATTAAAGAATGTAAACATAAATATCAGCATGGGGAAAACCTTGCCAAATTGTACTCATCTCCTCCCTGAGTACTGTAGGTGATCATGTGGAATAAAATCACTTACCCAAAAGAGATGACCTGAGCATTCCAATAGTCAGAACTCAGGCACAGTGTGAGTAACAGATGAATATGAGCCACTGGGAGACTCGGGGACCATTGTGAAAAGTGAATGCAGGTGTGAGGTACAGTCTCTGTGAGAGAATAAAGCCTTCAAGTCATCTTTCTGAAGGGTCCACGCTACTCTCAGGCACATACTATTAAGGAATGGGTGAAGGCTTCTTTCTTACCTCCTCTGCCAATTTGAGAGTGACTCCTCAGAAATTCTCAGTTCCCTACAGGCATTGTGTATTGATAGTATCATGTTTGCTTATGTTTGTGACTTTCCTTCTATGTTTGATAAACAAATGCATAAATTTGCTCACCCAATAGCATGCGGATGATTTTTCCCATTCACAACTCAGATTGGTGGAATTGCTGGTATTAAATGTTGGGCTTTCTGATTGCATCTGTGTCTTGGTCCAAAATAGAATGCAAAAACAATTATCAGAGTGTACTACCTGTTCCCAGATAACACAAAAATGAAAGACTATATTGGGGAACTATTGATCCAGAAACGCAGAGTCACTGTTACTTGAGAAACTAGGAGCACAGAGTAATGTCTACAATGAACACATGTTGCTCTAGCACCTCTACAAATGACAAAGCCATTTTAAACATTTGTTGTCAGAAAATGGTGTGAAGCGTGAATGGAAATTTTTTCTTAAGGAATATTTTATCAGTCTTACTTTCATCCATATTATGAAGTATCCATGCCATACAGTTTCTTCCTCATTTCCCTTATAGATGAGAGGAAAAATTCTGAAATGAATTATTAACTTTAATGATTATAATTTGGATGACAAATTAAAGTTACGTGACATCAGAAAAATTGAGATTTAAAAGGATATGCTATAAAAAACTAGAATACTGATGAAAATACAGAGAGGAAACAAAAATATTTTCAGTTCTTGATGTTAATCACTTATTTTTTCAAGAAACACTAATTTACTACTATTTTGCAAGAACTGCAAGAAAGCGTAGTATAGTGGAAAAAATTACTAAGTTACAAACGGTTTTAGTTCTGGTTCTTCTACTAACTAGATGCTAAGAAAAGGCCCCTCTACATTTCTTGAGCACTAATCTCATTTGTAAAATAAGAAGAACAAAATAGTTTACATAGTGTTTCCAGCTATAGTACTCATTACTGCATTTTTCATTTTTCAATCAGACAGTGTGCCATATTGTATATTTAGCCAGTGGGTCTGCAGATTGCTGCTCCAGATCCCTGAAACTGAGCAGGGTACTTCCCATTCTGATAATTGAGTTCACATCAGGATATTACCATGGTACTAATCCTCAAATACAAAGAATGTTGGAAAAGGAAGACTCCAGATACTTGCAAAAAGAGCACCAAAAAAGAGAGTCTTCAGAATACAACTAGTCGAGTCTCATGTCCATAAAGAAAGTGCACACCTGAATCTGCCAAAGTCCTATGTGTGTTTCATGAGACATTAGTCCCACAATATTTTTCCACAACAAATGACTACACTACCAATCTTAAAATTTCAGGAAACATTCTTTCCCCTACCAATCTTAAAAGTTCAGATATGATAATTCTGCAAGACTTAAAAAAATAACGTTTACCCTTTCCAAATTTATCTAAGCACATGACTGCAGAATTTCATTTAGAAAACATTGTGGTCATAAGTGAAACTAATATTTAGTGAATCTCTTAGGGAAAAAAAAAAAAGTAAGGCAGTTAAGGCTAAGACAGCAATGAAGACCATAATGTGATGTACACAGAAAGGCATATATCCAGGAGGGTACAGTTGGTTGTTAAATGCACCAGTCATCCCACAAGTTTCAGTACATGTAATATGAGTCAAAGGGGAGTTGGGTGAGCATCAGTTGTCCCTTATCTTTTAGGGAGGGCAGACTGTTGTCATAAGTAGTTATTACTGCAGCAAGGAACACAAGTGTTTGATGTATGAATATGTAGAAGAATGTGGTTTTAGATACACATATGAAGTTTGAATGTAGTACAATATGATTTTAGACACACAGTCATGTGTTGCTTACAACAGGGATATGTCCTAAAAAGTGCATTATTAGGCAATTTCATCATCATGTAACATAATAGAGGGTGCTTACACAAACTAAGGCAGCTATGACATTACTAGAGATCAAATTGTATATGTGGTCTGTCTTTGACCAAAATGTTGTTATGCGGTGTGCAACTATAATTAAATTGAATACTGGATCTCTCAACTTCTACCCAGCAAGATAAAAAGAAGGCCTCATAGTCTCTTCTCTGTCTCCACAATATAATCTTGAATTTAGGTTGGGACAATAAAACAGGTACCATGCTTCATTTTGTGTATCATTTTCATAACACCATTAACAGCCTCCTTTAATATATAGACCAGAATATTTGTGGATATAGGTCAGTGGCAGAGTCCTTGTCTAACTTTTGTAAGACCCTAAGTTCAATACCCAATACTGGAGACACACACATGCACACACAAACATAAAAAAAGTAACAACCAAATACTACCATGAGTAGGACAGAGCTGGAGCATCCAGAGAACTCATTAACAAGTAGTGCACAAATTTTTTCTCAGTCATGTCATTATCTTGTAAAAACATGGCTCTATATCCATTTTATCTGACTCAATTTTATATATACAAATTACTACTTAATAGTGAGGTTTCAATGTATATGCCCTTAAAATTTATCATAATGAAATCAATTGTCACAATAAGGCTGAACAATATTTCTACAAGAGGATTTTTTTTTCATAGTTGTTAATAATCACCTGTTAACCTGTTTCATAATTTCGGAATTTTTTTTCTACAAACATGTAGAATAATTGGTGAACACTGTCTTAAATAAAGTAAGTCAATTTTTCTCATATCAAAACAAAAAACTAATGCTGAATAATGTATAACTAGTTCAATAATTCAAGTCCAGTATATATAACTTTTGGTCATTCCTTCATGGATGCACTACTGTCCCTACAGCTCAGGCAACCATGGTTGTCACTTTTATTGCTGAAAGCAACAGACTTCCCAGAAGGCGATCACAAATTTCAACGTGTCACATAGTGGCGTGGGAGACTGGGGATGCATGTGTCAAAATAAGGGAAGCAAGAATGGTCAAACAAAATTGAGTAACCAGAAAGAGTGACTATCCCCTCTAAAACTAATTTATTGTCTATGGTTATAATTACAAAGAACCTCCCAAAAGTTAAAAAAGCGGAGTAAAAATATCTAAACAATGACTCTGCAACATTTTTTTCCATCCTAAGAAAAAAGGAAGGCTTTATCTATAACTAATTTCAATAACTTCATTAATAATTTCAGTTTATAGCAACATTATTGAATTTTCCCCTACTTGAATTGGTAATGAATAGCAATGCTATATTTCATGAATAACATATAGCAATGTTAATCCAAAACAATTCCAATCTTCATTGACAAAATCTTTGAAAAACCTGATGACAATATTCAAATCCCAGGTTTATTTATTTGTTGGAACAACTAAATTCCTCATGTTTCTAGGATATCCTCAATTGCCTATTAACTCAATGTGATTATTAATAACATTCTTTTATTTTCAAAGTATCCTACCTTGGATAATAAATTATATGGGCACCTGATTCATTACTGCATCTATGTTAATGATTCTCAAATTTGCATTATTAGCCAAACCATGTATCTGAAGTAGAGAATTTGGTATCTCCACCTGAGTATTCCCCCCAAAACTCATCTATCCACGAGCATTCATTTGACACCATCCATTCAATGGTTCTTACCAAATCTTTTGTTCAGTGAAGGCCTGAGAGATCAAACAAAGGTCCCAGAACTTTCCTTTAAGCATATGTCTAACAGCTTTTCTTCGCATATTTCCAAATTGAGTTTCCCTGTAAGGAAAGAAGGAGTTAATTTAGCTTTGTGTTAGACATTTGGGATTGGGATTGCTCAATGAATAAAAAAGGAGGTAATAAAACAAAGTTTCTCTGAGAACATATTGATCTTCCATGCGGATTCCTTACCTGAATCACTTAGATATTTTCAAGGAATCAATTCGTTGTGCCATTCTGAATCGGGCATGTGAGAACTACAAATTCAGAATTAACAGCTGGTTTCCTGAAAAGAAGGGCTAGTGAAATAAAGAACACTGTCTATACAGTGTATACAGAAGTATAGAAGTACATTTCTAAAAGTTAGTAAAACTGTGCCTATCTTTACTAGGATTTTGAAGACTGCACTTTTGTGGCTTATCTGCTATTTTTCACTATGCCTTCAACCAAAACTGAAGGAGCGAGAAGAACACAATGGAATGAGTGTCTTTCTAGCAGGACAAGTGGAAATGCAAGATTGAACTTTGCCTTGCCTATTAACACCCAGTATGTAAGCTTCATCCTTGCATTTACTCATCTCTCACCTGAACAACTATGAATACCTTCTCATTGCCCTGCCTCAGCACACAGAACCCAGAAAGGCACTTACCAATAAAAATTAATTAAAGCTATTTTCTATTTAACATTCAACATGATTTTCTACTGTTTTTGAAATAAACATCCAAAACTCTTCTGTGACCAAGCTAGTCTGTGCTCATCTCTAAATTGTCATTTTAAATGGCTTTCCCCACATTCCCAAATCCTTTCCTTGAATACAAAGTTCTCCCTTCTACTCATGTCCTCTGCATATTACTGTGTATTACTGTACTGTGCTTGGGTTAGTTTCCACCTTCTTCTTCAGGATAATACCTGTTGTCTTTCAGATCTCAGCTTGAACATTTCCCTGAGGAAACTTTCCCTAAACTCCAAGACCCATGTTCTTCATATTGCAGTGTATTCTTTTTGTTTTGTTTTGTTTTATTTAAAAAATACCTTTAATGTCACTTTATGTGTCTAATCACTCTCTTCACCTTCATTTTGAGGTCTTACTCTTGGCCACCTTGCTTTTGCTAACAATGGTACTTATATACTTGGAAAAGCCTAGAAATTTTAGAAAATAAATTTCTGTAATGCTCTGGGACCACAGAGAAGATCAAAGAAAACATAATTGCTCCCAGTAGTGCCTGAGGATTTTTAAATCATTCTTAAAACTTACATATAACATGATTGGTCATAAACTGCCAGTAGATGGATTGTTACAAATTCTAATTTGGTACAATTAAGTTTGGATACCTGTTAGTTTTCTAGCTCCTTGATAAATATTTGCATTTCCAAAATTGGGGGTGAAAGTAAATTGTAATATCTTCTTTGAATAGGTTAATGTATGACGCACACCAATTTTTATGACTTATTATTTGGGGTAATTTGTAAAATGTACTCTTATACTTCTACAAACTTTTCCTGGAAGTACTCAGCCTAAAATTTCTAAGTTTATCCTGTGGGACTATTGAATCACCATCATCCTCCCTCCAACAAACACACACACTAAATTTCTCTTTTTGCAATGAATCTTTAGCAGAGTGCCTGGTAAGTGATAAATTCTCAATAAATATTTATTAAATAAATTCATTGATATAAACATAAGTATATGTAGTAGGATGTACAAGAGCATTGTTTCATTAACACCTATTCCAAGAGAAAGTTATTCTTTCAGAAGATGATCTTAAAATGAAGGAGTATTACCTCCCATCAAAACATGTGTCTATTTTTTAAGCCAGGTACACAATGCATTCCTGTAATCCCAGCAACTCTGGAGGCTGAGGCTGAGGCAGGAGGATCGGGAGTTCAAAGCCAGACTCAGAAATTCAGCAAGTCCCTAAGCAACTCAGGGAGACCCTGTCTCTAAGTAAGATATAAAAAGGGCTGGGGATGTGGCTCAGTGTTTGAGCACCACTGGGTTTGATCCTGGTACCAAAATAAATAAATAAAACAGAACAAATTCATATTGAAAACTATGGAGTTGTTAACAAAACAAAGAGTAGAATTTAAGGAAATAATAAAAAGAGATACAGTGAAGAGGGACCATAAAGCCAAAAATGAGCTCTTTATAAAATTTAAAAAGTAAATTTTAAAACTCTGGAAAAAAATTAAGTTGTACTAAAGAAGAAACACAGGTATATGAATGACAAAAATAATGCAGGCACAGACTGAAAAAAAGAAAGCGAATTTTTAAACCCCCATACACTTGACCAAGCTTAACGCTTATATTAATTTACTATCATGCTACTAGATTAGTGATTAATGATTATTCATTGTATAAAAAGGAACTGGTAAATTTATATGAAAACTATTAAAATTTTGTGGAGTGCCCTACCACCTTACCTGACATTTTATGACTTGAGAGATATTTATCATAACTTTGCCCAGCCACAGCAGGCCCTCAAATGCTCCACACGGAATCCCTTTATCAAGCAGGTATATCCATTGATCCGCTATCATAAGTGCTAGCTACTAACAGCTCATGGCAGACCTCTTCCCCAGGGAACTGACCATGGTTGATGGGGCTCTCCTTTCTTCTAAAAAAAGAAGAAGTTCATATCCACCAGGTCGCCAATTAACTAGCACATCTTGACACATTAAAAGTACTGATTTTTAAAAAATTTCAAAAAAACACTTTTCATCCAAATAAAATATTTGTCAGTGCCATTACAAAGCCATGAGGCTTGGTAAATATCTTTTCAAAATGTAATTGCAGGATTAAGATTTATAAATGTAACTCAATACACTAAGCAGAATTCTTCCTCCTCTCTAACCCTGTTCAATTTGGGCACAGAAATTGAATTATTTTAATTCTATAACATGTTTAAAAATAAATTTTGGCAATGATTAGGTTATTTGTCCACATGAAAATAAAATCAGCATGGTATTATACGTGACATTTTTCTTATTGAGAAAAGGAAACTAGATGGTTTCAAGTGTTCAACTCTTTAGGAGTCAAGGATGGGAAAAAAAACAGAAACTAAGGGGCTAAAATTTAGCAGCTCAGTTTGCTAAATTCTAAACAGTCTAATCTCAGTCATTTATTCTACAGATCTATTTATTCTATAGTTCTCTAGAGATCCAATAATCATTCATCAATAAAATAAGAGGAAAAAATCAACTCTTGTCAAGTCAGCTATTAATTTTAGAAGTATAGCAAGCTGCTCAGCTTTGGTCCCTTGTGAATAAAACTGGTTTGGATACAGCTGACTGTAGTTCAAAAATGTGGCATGTTTGAGTCTCAAAGTTCCAAGATTAAGAGTGCAGAGTTCTTATGTCAAAAACTGCAACCAAAGGTCGTTCTGGCGGTCAGTGCTTTAGGTCAACTTCAACTGTGAACTGGAAGAAATAACAGTGACAAATATGTGACAAGTACACTTATTCAATGCAAGAGTATTAAGTTCATTATCTAGACCTTGGTACTGTGGTACACACTTAATGAATGAATTAAGCAAAACTTGCTTCAATTATATTACACATTTAAGATTCATAAACAATGCAAAAATACTATTTTGAATATGCTATTAGCAGCCATAGAAGTACTTTAATTGAATTCTGTTATATCTTTACATCAAGTATTTTTAAGTATAAGGAAATAAGAACAAGGTAAGTTCATTACTGAATGATTACTACATAATCTTCATATTGGTTTATCCTTCACTTTGTATTTGATATTAGCATATAGAACTATCTAGGTGCCATCCTTTCTCTTTTGAGTATTATTTGTATTATTTTTATTTACCTATTATTTGCATTATTATTTGTATTATTTTTATAGGATTAAATTTTAAAATTAATAAGATTGAAAAATAGATATTAATAGCTTTTCTAACAAAAAAAAATGAGGTCAAATTTTACCTTAAATAGGTAGGGATGAATTTGATTCTTTTCAGGCTGCTGATATAACTAAAAAATAAAGATTTCTTAATGAAAACACTCCCTTTGTATTTCAACAAAATAAATTTATAGTAAAATAAAATCAAAGTCATGTCTATCCACTTATTGGATTTATTTATGGTATAAGAATACATTCTACTCAGTAAAGTTTGACCTGAACTAGCTATTTTGCAAATATGCTTCTAAGTTTTTATTGTAGTCCAAAATCCATATCCTAATGTAAATATACAGAGTCAGGTGAAAAAGAACTCTTATTTTGCTTTGTTTTGATTTGTTTTTATTGTGTTACAAGGTTCTAGGAAGAACACAGGAATCAATGACAACAAATAAAATAATGGAAATATTATGTGTATTTTTCAGTACTGAAAATACTAATAAATATTACAAGTAAAATAAAATTATTGGGGACACATCTCTTGAACAACACATGCCCCTGTTGGAGCCAATTTTTATAGCTCCCTCCTCAGTATTAGTAAGAATATTAACCAAAGAGATATCAATTGTAGAATGAAACTCACTAAACTCCTTGTACAGGGTTACCAGCCCTGCAGTTGTTGCAGGCATATGATTTCCCCTAAGCAAAAAGCCAAGCACTAATTAGCAGCTTGAACATTAAAAGTTACTACTATCTAGAACCTCATTTCTCACAGAGATTCTAGAAAATAGGGAAAGGGCAAGGAAAATGTGGGTGGGTGATAGATGTGGTAGAAAACCATTAAGAAAAGACAAAATTTAATTCTAAATGGGAGAGTTTTTAACTCTAAATGAAAGTCCTTATCCATATGTGATATTTTGGAATAACCTCTGACCCCCCCAAACTGACAGGTAAATTAAGAAAGAAAGAGTTTGCGGTTAATAAACCAAGCAATTCTAATATCCTCACCACCAAAGTTCACCTTAAAGGAAATCCTTCTGAGTAATTGTGTAAATGAGACTTTCCCTAACAGTTGATAGAACAATAATTATCTAACAGGAATTTTCAAAGTTAGAAAGGCACATTATAGTTTAGAGTAATCTTATTAAAAATCAAATTCACAACATCAACAGATCCTTCCTGTGCCTTGTAATTACATTACAGACACTTAATTGAAATAAACTGGAAATGAAACCTGGCCTAGCACAGACATGTACTGATGGTTAAGACTCAGCAGGGTGGTACTAGTTCATTAAACTTAGTCTTCACATAGGTCTGCCGCTACATTGTAAGAAAATATGAAAATAAAAACACTAACTCAAACACATTAATAAATACATCCTCACCTACATTTTCTTTATTATATGTAAAACACACATGAAAACAATGATAAGTATATGGGAACTAATTATTTTCCCCTGGTTGAAAATACAAGATTGCATATATGAATTTATATGAGAATAATTAACAAGAAGTTCATTTTACAAACATTTCTAAACCATGCTTTGGGTTCTCAAAGTGTAGATATGGTGTGCTTAAGACCTCTTGATGGCCCGTTCAACAAATCGGCCATCAAGGAAAGTCCAGAGCTAGACAGAGGCTATATCATTGCAATCCCAAGTACCTTATATTCCAGATCCTTAGGCTCCTTAGAGAAGTGAACCAAGTGGAATTTTCTCATATTGTCTCACACTCAGAAGTGAACTATCCAGGCACTAACCTCATAACCTGTAGCTTGAACTCAAATAAACTAATCAGAAAATGTGTTTCTGCTTGTGTGTCTGTGGCATTGGTTGCAAAGGACCAGGTCAACTAAACAGTGGAAATGTAGAAAAAACTCATGCAGATTTACTACAATTATGGGGAAATAGCTTTATATAAATTGTTACACAATCCCAAACAAGGAAACCCCCGTGAGGGTAAGATAACCCTGGGCCACTGGGCCTACGAAACAAAATGAATTGGTGCTCTGAAAGCAGGTGCAATAGAAGAGGCAGCAGTACCAGGGGAAGCCCAAGGAAATGGGAAGACCAAGCCACAGGCCTCCAAAGAAAGGCAGCTTGGGAAGGGACATCCTCCAGCATTTCTGGGAGTGAGTTGTTGAGAATTTTATAACATGAAGCGACTGGATTCCAATGCTACTGTTTTCTACATTTATATGAGGCAAGTTTAAATAATGTATTCGTTTTGTACTATGGTCAAATCACATTTATGGTATCTCTAAACCTCAGAGAAAGAAACTTTTCGATTTTGAGGTTGGATATAATATCAACACTATACATGCATTTACTATACATGTATAGCAAAAAAAAAGTACCCTTTTAAAAATACTAATTCAGAATTACTAGTAGGGCATTATATAGCATCTCTTTTTTAAAAATCTTGTAACAGATTTTGTTTTGTTATCAGTTGTCTAAAATGGGCTGAAAATGATATAATTCATAGCTAAATATGTAAGGAAAACATTTATCATTCTTAAGAAAGTCTAGACTTGACAGGCACAGTGGCACACACCTGTAATCCCAGTGGCTTGGAAGGCTGAGGCAGGAGGATTGTGAGTTCAAAGTTAACCTTGAAACTTAGCAAGGCTCTAAGTAAATCATCAAGACCTTGTCTTTAAATAAAACATAAAAAAGACTGGGGATGTTGTTCAGTGGTTAAGTATCCCGGATTCAATCCCCGGTACCCCAGGCCATGCTGCAAAAAAAAGTCTAGACTTGAATAAAAAATCTTTACGTTAGGTTTGCTAAAGCAAACATTTTTATGAATATATTTTTCTTATAATTCTTATTTTTAAGAACTGACAACAAATCAAAATTTTGCTTATAGTATTTCGGGTTAATGATTAGTGCAAATGCCAAAACAAACCAGCTCCAGCACAAAAGGGGTTGACTGGCTGCCTAACTGGGGACAGTCCATTTCATTCAGCTGCTCAATAACATCAACATTAGACCTAATTTATTTTTTTCTCTCTGTTCAGCCTTTGGTAGAATTAAATGCATCCTGAGTCTCTTTCTCCTTATTTAAGACAAAGTGGTCAAGGAATTTCCTCTGCACCAGGTATTCTACAGGACGAGCCTGAATCCTAGATTATCCAACAAAGTTTGTCAGCTTAGTTTTGCTGTTGCTTCTAAGTTTTTATTGGTGCATTTTAATTATACCTAATAGTGGGAGTCATTAAACCATATCACATATGCACTTAATATAATTGGATCGATCTCAACCCCCAGTGCCTCCCCTCTTCCTCCCCTCTGGCCTCCTCCTGATCCCCTTCCTCGCTGGTTTTCCCCTCTATTATCATTATTATTATTTTAATTAGGGAATTATTTTATTCATATATATAATCAGTATTTATCATTTATTTATTTATATTTACATTTATTATTTTATATTTATTCAAATAAAGATATAACTGATTTGGTAGATTTCATTCTTGGTACTTCTCATGCCCTCCTCTCTTTCTTCTTGATTCCCTTCTTCTACTCTCTTGGTATCCCTTATTTTTTCATGAAATACCCCCCTTTTTAAATTCTCTCCTCCTTTCTCTCTCTTGTTCTCACTCTCTCTCTTCCTCTCCTACCCCTTTACATATGAGAGAAAACATTTGATCCTTGACTTTCTGAGTCTAGCTTATTCCATTTAGCATAGTATTTTCCAGTTCCATCCATTTACCATCAAATAACATAATTTCATCTTCTTTACAGCTGAGTATCACTCAGTTGTGTATTTAATATAAAACATAAGTGCATTCCTGTGGCCAAAGAAATATCATGTGTTCATTGACTTAAGAATAAGTCACCATGGAGAGAAGTAAATGGAGCAACTTGCATTGACCTTCACTAAGAGCCGTTGGGTGTAAAGTCAATTCCATTCAAACTTCAGTATCTACATTTCAATGAGAGAGTGGAATAACACACTCTTTAGTGTCTACACCAAGGTCATTTCCACCTTCTTACAATTTAATCATAAACATTTTTTTACTTGAGAGTAAACAGAGATCCCTTGATTTCAGGCATGGGATGATAACTTATCTCTGGTCAATATATAAGGGAGCATTTACTGGGAAGATATTGTCTGTTTTCTATGTTTGAACTCAGCCATATGAGGATAAATCTTGGACTCACCTTAACAATCTTGAGAATATTAAAAAGAAGTCCAGAAAAGCCATAGATATTCTCCTTCATTACTATTAATTTTTCATGTTACTACAAAATATTTGCAGCAACTCTCTTCCTGACTTTTGACTTTTTGTTATGTAATTTTCACATTATGGTTCAAACTTCCATTAAATATTAGGAGTTTGAAGTTTTGACTAGACCCCATTACAAGGGCAGAAAAGATTTCATCAGTCCACTATGATACAGGTCTATGAAACAAATCTCGAGGTTGTTTTGTTAAAATTTTTTAAGCTTTTTATTTGAAAATAATTTCAGATTTATAGAAAGGTTGAAAAAAATCAGTGAATTCACATATATTTTTCACTCAATTGTTGGAAATACTATAATTTTATAAAACCAAGTTATTTTTATAAAAACAAATCAAAAAAGCTTTTAAAAAATATTTATAGGTGATTTGACCACAATTGTCATTTAGAATTGAAGTAATTCAAGCATACAACTCTGTATCCAAGGAGCATGCTTCCTGGTACAATATCCAGTCCCAACCACAGAAGGCACTTTTCTTAATCAGAATTTGTTGAGTTGCAGAAAATAGGGAAAAAAAAAAAAAATCAAACTTATTTTAAACATTTTTTTTACTAATAAAATTAGAACTTCTGAATATAGAGCAGTGTTATGTGATCCAAAACCTGAAATTGAAATTTTTTATGTGCTTCTTTTTTCTCCTTCCTTCCTTTCTTTCTGTCTTCCTTTTTTTCTTTTTTTCTTTCTTTTTTTTTTTTTTTTTTGTTAATTCTTCAAGATAGAAGAAAATGCAAAACTAATGAATGACCTAGTGGAGGTTCACTTCAACAACTAAAGATTTTCTCTCCTTCCTCAGCATCTGTGACAATATAGCTGGACTTCCATAAAGTATTTTTCCCACAGATTTTCTTGATATCACTCACTTTTTTTCCTTCCAATTTTGTGACAACAAGCTACATCAGGCTTACATTGTTTCATCTTACCTACCCCAACTAGAAGATACTGCTTTCTTTTCAACATATCTTGTAGAAATCCTGGAGATGAATTTCTCTGGTCTACCTTGGATCACATGTTCACCACTGAATCAATTGCTCTAGTTAAGGAAGTAAAATACATTTATTGGCAGAAACTGAATTTCTACTCATCCCTGAGGTTATGGGATGGGTCAACTCCTAGGTAAACATCATGGACAGAGAATAGAAGAAAACATGACTTTCCAAAAGAAAATCAAAAAACTGCTTACAAGAAGGAAAGGGAAGTTATAATAGACTAGACTAAAACATCAATATGTTCACTATGAACAATAAATACTGATGTGTAAAATGCTCCCATATACTTGTGCTTGAAATTTAAAAAAAAAAAAAAAAAAAAAATATATATATATATATATATATATATATATATATAAAAGCTAAAAATTTAAAGAGTCAGAATGGGATGCTAGGGATTGCATAGACAAGGCAGTGTTGACTCGTCATTTTGGAGCACAAAGATAAGCATTTTGTGATGGCTTTTCAAATGGGCTACTCCTAAAATTCCCTAAAAAATGAAATTAGGAGGAATTTAAAGAAACTTTGGGTTCAGAAGCTTGTGGTTGACAGAATTAGAAAAATGTCACTTCATTACAGAATTTGTTTGACTCTTATCACTTGCAACTTGGAAGGGGCTAGAGAAACACAGCAGTGGGCCAGTTCAGTACCAAAATAAAATGGAGATGATAGTTATTTGCTGATAAAATGCAAGCATTAATCAAGGTTGGGCATCAAACAAGAATAAAGTAACTTTCTCCAAATTTCTGGAATATTCATACTTATAGACAAGATAAATTGTAATGGAAAAACAGGTACATTGAGGTTACCAGACACGAAAAATGGTACATATAGTAATGGAAAAATTTAAAGTCAAAATATTCCTTACTTGCTTCCCATGTCTATCCCTTCAGAAAGAACTTGTTTTGCCTACCCCTCTGAAAAGGATGGTCCCACATTTTATGTGGCAAATGTACACTTCAGTCCTCAGCTAATTAGATCAAAAGTGGGCAACTGATCTAGAATAAGCTGGTTCATTGGCTGACTCAAGTGAACTGTCAAAAAAATTTTTCTCTAGAATTAGAATTATAAATTTAAGATAAAATAATGTAAAGCTGCATAAATATCAGAGTGGACACTATGTGCAGGTCTATAAGCTTCTGCTGTTGAGGGCAAAGATCCATTCTGTTTGCTATTTACCAGGTTTTTCTTAAATCCTTATGTCCAATAATATTCTATCATATTCTTACATTTGTTAGGATGTCAAATTCTTAGAAACTTTTTTATTATTGAGAGTCATTTCAAACATCTATATAAAGACTTTAAGTATTATAATTATATCACCTTGAAGTATATGGATATAATTTTTAATCTTTTTATTATGAAAATGTTGATTTATATATGTATAAAAATGAGTGAACTATCATATACTCACCACTCAACTTTGGTAATTTTCAGTTTTAATTAGCAATTTTTATAAATTTTAAAAATTATACTAGTTTAGCTCCCTTGAAATACTGATTCTTTATGAACTTGAAAAGTTTGGGGTATTAATTTATTACCAACCAAAAGGTAGCATCAAAAATCTTTTTATGAATTTCTAAATTTTAATTTGCTAACATCCAGGCATACATTTATGCACATTTTAAAAACAAAAATATGATTCAGCATTAAGTGGGTTACCATTTGTACATAAAATATAATGTATCTCATAATGTAAACTGATTTTCATTTCAGTACTATTTTATATCAATTACTTGTTAAAATAAGCAGTGCCATACTCAGAGACTGTGTTTGCAAGCTGTTAAATACCTTTATCTTCAACTTCCACTTATTAAAATAGGACTTTATTTACAATATTTGCTCTGGTTTTCAAATTTTTATAATAAATTTTATGAAATTTTAATTTTGTACTGTCTACATTTGTATGAGGTCCTAAGTACTTTGAAGAAGATAAAAATATAATATGAACAAAATTATCATTGCTATTATTAGGGCTGTATTTTAACATGCAGAAATAAGAAGTAAATCTCTGTGTTGTTCAATGCACTTTACTAGCAGACTTATAGAATTAAGCCTATAACAAATTTGCCATATTATAACTATGCATATCCATTAAAGTATAATGTATTTGGGAAAGTACTAGCAGGAAAACGAAAAACCAGAGAATCAGCTCAGGTTCAGCTAAAAAAAAAAACTGGTCTTCTTGGTTTTCAGAGAGGTTTTTTTTTTTTTTTTTTTTTCTTTTAGGGAATTTATTTTTAGTGCATTGTAGTGATACATAATAGTAGTGGGGCTCATTATGACATATTCATAAATGCATAAGACATAATTTGCTTCATTTAAATCCCCAGTAGTGTTCCTTTCCCTCCTCTCCCTCTCCCAACCTTCTTCATTTTATTCTTTTGGTCTTCCTTCTACTAATTTATTTTTTATTGGTGCATTATAGTTACACATAAAAGTGGAATTTATTATGACATTCATATATGAACACAGCACAGTTTGGTCAATTTAATTCTACAGACCTCCTCTTTCCCATTCCTCTTTCCTACCCCTGGATCTTCAATTTTCTTAACTAGTGAAATATGCTTTATTGCTCTAAGTTTTAAAATTTGATGTCTAACTAACCTTTCCACAATAAACAAATAAATTTTTTCTTTATAAATAACTTTAATGATAAAGGAAATATTTTCTCTTTTCCATTTATTTTCACTCATAGCTTAGAAAACATGAGCTTCAAAAAGATTATATAAGTACAAGAATTTAAGAAATCAATGATCAAGAATATTTTAAATATTTTGATTGGGATAAGATTTTCTCTCCATTTTGTAAATGGTTTATAGGAAAAGAAAAAAAAGAGAAAAATTATATGTAAGAATTACTTTTAATTTTATATTGCTTTAAAGAAGAGACTGTGCAATAGATTACCTCAAAAACAAGGGGTGGAGAGTCATAATTGTTTTCCATACAAGCAATAGATATTTATGGGAAAAACTT
Source organism: Sciurus vulgaris (assembly GCF_902686455.1). Taxonomy (NCBI): domain Eukaryota; kingdom Metazoa; phylum Chordata; class Mammalia; order Rodentia; family Sciuridae; genus Sciurus; species Sciurus vulgaris. The sequence continues at coordinate 94,524,705 of NC_136466.1, forward strand.
CAGAAAACCCATTCTGAACATTTCACTAGACTTTGTATATTTAACAGGAAACTCTCTTTCACTCTGTGGAACTGTTGTCAAGTTCAAAGCCCAGGAATTTTCAAATTGTATCTCTGGTGAAAAGCAGGTCCATAGGTGTGCACACATGCTTTCTGAGCATTTGAGATGTGGTTTATGCCACTAACAACTCCAGTTTTAAGTTTAATATAACTAAATTTAAGATTAATTTAACACTTATTTTGTATACATGCAGAACAACTTGGCATGTCAATCTACTTTTTCAACTGTAAATTTGATGACATTAATATTTCATAAAATTTGTTACTGAAAAAAATCTCCTGCCTAAATTGGATGTACTGAAACTGTAGAGTACAGAAGAGGAAAAGAGTGTAAAATATATCATTGATTAAAATAATTGTATGCGGTAGTGACAACATTTTTTGATTAATATTAAAATTTCATCTGTTCCTTTTTAGTTTTTGAGCATGATTACTAAAAAAATTTAGAATTATTTAAGTAATTCAAACTACTTTCCTACCTGAAAGTAGTGATGGTCTAAGCTTTGGGTCATTTGAGAAGAATTTAATTGCTCAGCAATATCAATTCTTGCTTAAATTACTACTAAAGCATTCAATTGAGATAATGACTGAATAAAATGGATGTATGAACACTGGAGTTCAGGTGAAATTATTTTTGTTATGTAAAAATAAGAATTGGAAGTACTTGAGGCTCTGTCATCATCTCTACAGAATAAATTTAGAATTTTGTTGCTGATTTTTAAAATATATCCAGAATTTTTGATTTGGAAAAGCCTTACCTCATCCACGTTGTTAATTTTGCCGAGAAGAAAACCTGTTGTGTTTTCAAGGTCATTCAGAAAGTAAATGACCAAGCCAGAATACAATTTAGTTTTTAATTCTTTTGCCTAAGTCTAAGTATAAAGAAATTAAGAATTTGTATAATAATTTCACAAGAAAACTATCCCATAATGCACATTAAAAAATGGTTCATGTTAAGATTGTCTTAAAGTTCTATCTGCGTATAAATGATCAAACAAGTCAATTTTAAGACAGAAATATCTTTCTGTCAAAGAATGCTTTACTTACTTTGTAATTGATCTGTGGTTCTTTCCCACTTTTCTTGAGTTTTATTGAAAAATGCATTTCTGTACCATAAAAGTAGTATATTCAATATGGCCATCCCTATGAATACACGAGGAAAGAAAGGGTTAAAATTGGGAGCAAACTTAAGGTATAACTGAATTCAAAAAGTTGCTGATGTGAAGAGCCAGGTCTCCTGGGGAACAACATACAAGCTGCACCATTGACTTGCCAATTAATCCAAGGAGCTGCATGGCCATTAGTTCAGGAAAGAGATGCTTACTTGCCTGCTTGCCTAGAGGTAAGAGTTCGGTTTGCAGCTGCCAACAACAGGATGACAGAAATAAATGGGGGGAGAAATTAGGGCTAAGACCCTAAGTATTTCATTTTCTTTCCTTGGCTTCAAAGGAAGACCCAAATGTCAAGCAAACCATAGTTATCTTACATAGTATGCAGAAGATTCATTTATCCTCAAAGACTTCAAAAGAGAAATAATTTTCTAAGAATCTTTAAAATAGTATCACTATAGGTATATTCTACTAATTCCAACAGTAATTCTAAAACAAATCTTCAGGCTTAACAATTAAAAACCTGAATTTTAATATCATATCACTTTCTATATTATCTGAATCAAAGATACCAAATTTCGTGAAGCTTTTAAAACTCTGTGCATTTATTATTATGTATATATTATTCATATTCAACTTCTTGTACACATTGAGTTTCAATCAGGGTTTGAGATTCTTTTAAATGCCACATGATTGATTTTCCTATGGGAGCTTTCCGATATAAATGATACAATGAAATTCACTGTATTTGATTCTAACACTGAGAAATTGCTAGCAGCTCTTACCTGATATGAAGTTAATTAAGAACATCCTACAAAAAAATAAAGAACATCCTGTATTTTATAGTAATTCACCTGGTGAAGCAGGTAAATATGTTCAACTGAAAATAACCAACTAAATAATTGAAATTTTGAAAGTAACTACTCAAAATCACAAGAACATTACATTATGTCATGTAAGGTAACTAAATGAAGTTATTAAAATTAGATATAGATAAGTATTTGTAGCTCCCTCTCACCTACAGTTGCCAAAAAAAAAAAAAATCACTGCACAATTAACATGCCATTTCTAATATTTTAAACTGTTTTTTTTTTTTTTTTTTTAACCAGAGGTGTACCACCTTATTCTGTGTCATTTCCTTTCTTAAGCTGTGGCCTGCTTTATGGCACAGGACTCAGTGATGAAATCTGCCTGTGTAGAATGTAGCTGAGCACCACTTTTCTTGTGCCACCCTCTCCGCTTTTAGTCGGAGAGGAAGGAGTCAGACAGTCGACAGCTTCATCATTGCTTCCAAGTTCAGGTTGGCTGGGCTCCCAAATCTCTAGGGGCGTGTTGGCTGCCAAAGCAAATTAGTCTCACTTTATCTTTGGGGCAGTGACCCTGCTAACTTTATTGGCTGTGTGGGGTTTAGACCTACTGACATCAGCTGGTGACACATTTTTAAAAATGCAGTTAAGATATTGATCCTTTTCTAACCCCAAAATGGCAATCATGAAAGAAAAAATTTTAAAAACTATAAGGTAAGAAGAAACCAGTTAGAATACGTGAGAGAAGTCAAGGTTTAAATTATAGTTAAAAGAGGCAGGAGCACTAGTTAAAAATGACCCTAAGAAAATAGTGACCATCAGCCTAAATTTTAAATATGAAAATTATTAATGCCATTGAAGAAGCAATAGATTGCACTGAAATGCATAGTCCTAAATATATATATACACGTGTATATATATACATATTTTTTTAAATATGATTGGGGGAAGAGAATGGAATCAAAGAAGCAATCAAATATGAGAACCACTGAAAAGTTGGACAGATTCAGTAAGTTAAATGAAGAGTTTATGTGATGCATACAGAAACTCCCTGCCCCAATAGAAATGTATTAGATAAGCTTCTCGTTCATGTCTTCAGTTTCCCAAGTTAGCAAGAAAGTTGGAGGGTTTTGTGTGTGTGTATGTGTATGGGTGTGGTTTGCACATTTGTGAAAAAGTAAATAGAACCCTTCATTTATCTCAAATATGAAATTTTGGGGAAATAGATGGTGGAAAAGTATACATTTTTTTAAAAGTTGTATCCCATAAAAATGATTGACCACAAGTAGTTTTTGTCCTCACTAGACATGTTCACAATAAATCTAGGATAGAAGTATGGAGGGCCTGACCACCACATATTTTGATTTGGTAGGTCAGAAAATGGCTCCAAGAAATCTTCCATTCTAATATCACTATATCTACTAGTAAGAGACAAGACATAGTTTAACCACTACAGCCCTAGAATACTACACCATACTTAATATGTGATAAAAACTTCATAAATTATAATGAATTAATGAATTACTAATAAATGAAAAAGTAAAATGATTCTGGTGCAAACAATCCATGAACCTCACCTTGAGAAATACAATATGAAGTCTGTGTTTTATGACTTTAAAGAATGGTGAAAAATAACATCTGTTGCCATGACAGACTGTTTAGGAAATATTACTTTTCCTTCCTCAGTGATGAAACTTTTCTTTTTTTTTCTTTTTTTTTTACTTTTAATTGTTAACTCAGACACGTGCTAAATTTAAGGAAATGGACTGTAAATTTACTTAACTTCACAGTGCTTTATTTCACTATAATCTTTTCTTTTTTTTTTTTTTTTTTTTTTTTTTTTTTTTTTTTTTTTTTGGTGGCGGGGATACTGGAGATTGAACTCAAAAGGTACTCAAACACTGAGCCACATCCCCAGCACTATTTTGTATTTTATTTAGAGACAGAGTCCCACTGAGTTGCTTAGCACCTCGTTGTTGCTGAGGTTGGCTTTGAACTTCCAATCCTCCTGCTTCAGCCTCCATTGTACTCTTTTTTTTTTTTTAATTTCTTTTTTTTTTATTAAAAATCATAAATTTACATAGGGCAATGTTGTTTGATTCATTTTGTTATTTTTTCCCTTTCCCCCCCACCCCTCCCACCCCTCCCACCCCTCTTTTCTCTCTATACAGTCCTTCCTTCCTCCATTCTTACCACCCTCCTTATCCCTAACCCTAACCCTAACCCTAACACTAACTCCTCCTACCCCCCATTATATGTACTCATCCGCTTATCAGTGAGATCATTCGTCCTTTAGTTTTTTGAGATTGGCTTATCTCACTTAGCATGATATCCTCCAATTTCATCCATTTGCCTGCAAATGCCATAATTTTATCATTCTTCATGGCGGAGTAATATTCCATTGTATATGTATGCCACAGTTTCTTTATCCATTCATCAACTGAAGGGCATCTAGGTTGGTTCCACAGTCTGGCTATAGTGAATTGAGCAGCTATGAACATTGATGTGGCTGTATCTCTGTAGTATGCTGATTTTAAGTCCTTTGGGTATAGGCCAAGGAGTGGGATAGCAGGGTCAATTGGTGGTTCCATTCCAAGCTTTCTGAGGAATCTCCTTACTGCTTTCCAGAGTGGCTGCACTAATTTGCAACCCCACCAGCAATGTATAAGTGTACCTTTTCCCCCACATCCTCGCCAACACCTATTGTTGCTTGTGTTCTTGATAATCGCCATTCTCATTGGGGTGAGATGAAATCTTAGGGTAGTTTTGATTTGCATTTCTCTTATTACTAGAGATGTTGAACATTTTTTCATGTATCTGTTGATTGCTTGTAGATCTTCTTCTGTGTAGTGTCTGTTCATTTCCTTAGCCCATTTGTTGATTGAATTATTTGTATTCTTGGTGTAGAGTTTCTTGAGTTCTTTATAGATTCTGGAAATTAGCGCTCTATCTGAGGTATGAGTGGCAAAGATATTCTCCCACTCTGTAGGCTCTCTCTTCACATTACTGATAGTTTCCTTTGCTGAGAGAAAGCTTTTTAGTTTGAATCTATCCCAGCTGTTGATTCTTGCTTTTATTTCTTGTGCTATGGGAGTCCTTTAGAGGAACCTGGAAATTCCACCAGAAAACTCTTAGAACTTATAAGTGAATTCAGTAAAGTAGCAGGTTACAAGATCAATGCTCATAAATCCAATGCATTTTTATACATAAGTGATGAATCTTCAGAAAGAGAAATTAGGAAAACTACCCCATTCACAATAGCATCGAAAAAAATAAAATACTTGGGAATCAATCTCACAAAAGAGGTGAAAGACCTCTACAATGAGAACTACAGAACACTAAAGAAAGAAATTAAAGAAAACCTTAGAAGATGGAAAGATCTTCCATGTTCTTGGATAGGCAGAATTAATATTGTCAAAATGGCCATACTACCAAAAGTGCTATACAGATTCAATGCAATTCCAATTAAAATCTCAATGATGTACCTTACAGAAATAGAGCAAGCAATTATGAAATTCATCTGGAAGAATAAGAAACTTAGAATAGCTAAAGCAGTCCTCAGTAGAAAGAGCGAAGCAGGGGGTATCACAATACCAGATCTTCAACTCTATTACAAAGCAATAGTAACAAAAACGGCATGGTATTGATACCAAAATAGACAGGTAGATCAATGGTACAGAATAGAGGACATGGACACAAACCCAAATAAATACAATTTTCTCATACTAGACAAAGGTGCCAAAAATATGCAATGGAGAAAAGATAGCCTCTTCAACAAATGGTGCTGGGAAAACTGGAAAACCATATGCAACAGAATGAAATTAAACCTCTATCTCTCACCCTGCACAAAACTCAACTCAAAATGGATCAAGGACCTCGGAATCAGACCAGAGACCCTGCATCTTATAGAAGAAAATGTAGGTCCAAACCTTCAACTTGTTGGCTTAGGATCAAACTTCCTTAACAGGACTCCATTGTACTCTTTTAATCTCCAGTCATTGTAATGGATTCATGGATTATCTGAAATCCCTGTGTGTGTTAATAGACAAAAAAAAAAAAAAAAAAAATGAATTTAGTGAAAATAACTAAGCTGTGACATGACAAGTTTTGCAGCAGGCCTGCTAACAGGACTACTTCTGGCATTGATTTCAAAGTCTGTTCCATTGCAGGTAAAAGACAGGGAAAGGAAGAGTTAAGTAATATCAAGCTGCTAAAAAGAGCTTTCAAAGTTTGGGACTTAGGACTCTGAGGACCTAATGTTATGTCAGATCCCTTTTATAATATGATTTAAGATACAGTGATATAATATATTAATATATAATATAATATGATTTAAGATACCTATCAAAGGTCATGGGTCATTTCAGTCTCCTAATAAGTCCTGCCTTTTAGTTCTTAAAAGCTCTAATAATACTGAACCCCAAAATGGACTCATAGTATAAATAATATTGTTCTGGGAAATATTTTAACCAAGAAGCAAGAAATTACATAAAAGTAACAATAGTAAACAACAAAATGATTGTCTATCTCTTATAAATTTTTGACAAGGGGCCAGAAGTTGCCATATCATGTTTAAATTTAAAATGTATTACCTAATAAGAGATTTAAACTTGAAGATAAAGAAGCTATGAGGATTTATAAAGTCAGAGGTAAAGTCTCATTTTAAGGATCAAGGAATTCTTAGAGGGGACACTTCAGTGACTTGCATGTAGCACACACCAAACAAATACAAATAGGAACAGTATTATGGACATACTCTGCAATCTGCCTTGAATTAATTCTATAGGCATTTATTGCTAACAATTTTAAAGTAATTTTAATAATAACCCTGAATTTTAAACATTGCTGACAAGTATATTCACCATCAGACTTCTGCCTAATGCCCCACAACTTTATTTTCAGTCATGTTATTTAGAATCTCACATCACTTGTTATTTTCTCAAAACCTGATATTGATGTCCATAAAGTGCATAATACATAATGTTTTCCTATTATTCTTTCTTATGCAAGATAATCATGTTAGATTTCCTCTGCATATGTCTGGAGGCAATTTTACCTAGGATTCATTACAGGCCCTGGTCATCCAGGGACAGATAAAGGCAACCCAATTTGGTATAGAAAATCTGTACCTTGTAGAATTCTCAATATCACATCAGGCACAGAAACATCCAGCTTTGCCTTGGCATTATCATTTTTAAAAAGTGGCAAAGGATGGATACATGTGAGCTACCTGTCCTCTCTCTTTTTCTTTGTAAATTCTAAGGGTCTTTGTAGGAAAAGACCAAAGATTATAGTGATGGGACTTGGGTTAGTTTAAATTTCCCCTCTGAATCTCACTTTTATTTAGACACTACTTGATTGACATATTGGGATGAACTTAGCCCCATTTTGATTTCTAGACTTCTGTGAGTCAATGGTTTAAATCTCTCTGTTAATCTGACATATCTGACATCTGAGTTGACCACAGTTGGTGTGAAAGAAGAAATAAACTAAGCATTAGCCAACTGAGATGGAAAGATAGAGCATTCTACACAGAGAACACTAGAGGCAAACAAACTTGAATAAAGAAGATGGCATTGGAGATTTTTTTAAATGGTGAGTTTGACATGAAATGATGCATGCCAAGAAAAAAATGAAATAATGTTAAGAAAAGTTCAGACAAGATCAAGGGAATGGAGACTTGTATTTTTATGAAGTACCTACAAAGTCTATCCTAAGTTCAAAGATAGTATATGTCCCTTCCCTCTTCTCATCTTTGTCCTTCAGTTGTGATAGACATGTACAGGAATCGAATGACTTGACTCATAACCACGAAACTGACCAGCACACGTCATCCAATTGGAGATGAAAGACATCACTGACAAGGTACAATAATGGGATCAAGGGACATATCAAGGAGATACATTACTCTAAAAGATTTATTTCTTTGCAGATGATCCTCTTCAAACCATCTCCATGTGTTTACCATATGGATTAATGATTTCATTTGTCTTAATACTGAATTATCTCAGTGATCTCCAACAGATTCTATTTTAAAAATAATTTGTCCATTTTCCATAATGTTGAATAATCCATTCTTTACAGGATGCATGTGCCGATCTAACTCAAAAAAAAAAAAGGAAGAAAGAAAAAAGAAAAGCACAAAGTTCTTTCAAGTGTATTCATAAATATGCTATGCTGTAAGAAAACCTATGGATGATCGTGACGGTTTGACATATTTGACTCCATGGAAATGTTGTAGGTCAATTTATAGGGGCAATGACAAAACAGTCTTCATTTTACCCTGAGACTCCATGTTACATAGGAAACACTTCTCCCATGGGAACACCTGCCTCTGTACCCATCATCAATTGCTTAGCATGACATGTTTGGGAACACAAAATGGCAGTTCTTATACAATGAAAAAATTGTTCTTTTTGATTCCTATTTTCCTAAACAATGTACCGTGTCAGCAGTGATGTCAACAATGATTGTCTAGATGTTAGTAACCATTCTTTAATTTCTACCTAAGTAAGGTCATTTTGATCCTCTTTCCCCTCTGCTAATGATTTTAGTTCATGATGTTAGTTTATAATTTTAAATCATAGCAACAGACACTTATGATTGATTAATTGATTTGTGGTATAAAAATCCCTGCAACCCTATGGTGGGGGCTGTTCTCCCAATAGCCATTTTTGGGGCATTGTGTGAGACAGTCAACTGGCAGGCTAATAAAATCTCTCAAATTTGGACTTCTCAGTGGTGATCGGTCTGTTCTTAAGTTGAGTACCACAACAATGATCTCTACTAATAAGGATTGAGTAACTTAAGGTCTTTTAGGTTGCATTTTGCTGCTGTTAGGCCACACTTATTCTTCACAGTGCATACATCAATTTCACAGTTTTTCTGTACCTGGTTGAAATGACAGAATAGAAATACTCCCAACAGCAAAGTAAGTATGCTGCAGGCCAAGCTTCCAGTCACACAGTGTAGGTGTGAAACTAGAAGTATTCCTCATTGACTTAAGATAGAATAGTTTAGTGTCAACGTAAGCAGCAATCATTCTGTGCTTTGGGATAGAAAAGACCCTAAAATTACTTTAAACTTAAAACAATCATGAAATGCTAGGTGAAAAATACCAATGCATTATTTTTCCTTGGAAGAACCTCTATCTTCCTAATACTGCATTCTTATTCTATGTGTTAAAGCTTTATACTTAAATGGCCAACATAATAATGGGTCTAAATCTTAAAATGTAAATTGTTGAATTGGATCCTGACACTTCCGTCTCTCTTATATTGTTACTTTTCCATTCTTAAGGCATAGTTTCTTGGATAATGCAGAAGTAAACTGTTTTTTAAATTTTGTGTGCTGCTTAAATTAGCATAAATATTTGCATTTACTTCAAGACCCATTTGGCCTTCTGTGCTTTTAAGGTCAAGAAAAATCGTTTCAACACTCCATGAGACACATGATCAAGTGACCTCTACTTTATAGGAAATAGCAAGTTACTGCAAGCTAGTAAACAGATCCAATCACTGTGGGAAAACATTCTAGAATACACCTACAATGGAAACTGAATTTCCATTTTTAAATAATATTTTAAAGGTATGTGCTCAAACTAATGTGATTATAGAAATAATTATATAAAAAGTTATTGAGAGAGGTTGATATGGGGAAAGACTGTGTTGATTGTTAGCAAGGCTTGGTACTGGCCGGATGAGTAGAAAAGAAAAAAAAATAACCAGCAAAAATTAAGTTTTTTTTCTGTTTGATTGGGGATGAACGTAGTACAAACAAAATGATAAAATTAAGTGGAAGGGATGGTCTGATAACAACAAAGCCAAATTTGTTTCGAACACATGAAATGTGAGATATTTCCAAAGAAGTCAAGTAGAAACACCCTAGGCCAGACTTTTCCTCTCAGGTCCAGATCCGAATGCCTATTTGATATTTCCTCTCTGTTATCCTAGACTTAGCAAAGCTCCAAATGAATAAAACTTTGTTCGTGGTCATCTGCTTTTCTCCAGTATTTTCCTAAGTTTACAATGACAAGTGTGAAACAGGTGTCACAATTTATTAGCAAATATATTTCAATTTCAAGTAACAAATTATTTCTTAGTATACATGTTCTGAATATTTTATTATTGCATGAGATTTACTTATGCTGTGTGTGTGTGTGTGTGTGTGTGTGTGTGTGGTTTATCTGAAATTTAAGTTTATCTGGGATTCTTGTATTTTATTTGGTAACACTTTATAGAATTGAAAATTTCATCATCGAACCTTCTTTCTACCACTGCCCTTTCTACATTAACTCAATCCACCATTAACACCTATGATTTTATCTCCTAAATGTCCTTTGAATCATGTTTAAATTTCCTTTTGACACCCACACACACAGGAGGACAAGCCACCAGAGTCGTTCACTTAGACCAATTTGGGGGTGTCTTTACTGTTCTCTGGTCTTCCTGAAGTCTTTTCTCCAATCTGCAGCTAGTATTACACTTTCAAAATTAATATATTTCTTTTATACCACACCATACCTCAGGCAATTAATTAAGGTCAGTGGAGGGAAAATAGAAAAGGGAGCAACTGGAGTTCAATCAATCCACTAAGGTTTGAGCCACAGTTTTATAAAACTACAGGGAGGGAAAATAGAAAAAAAGAATGAGTATTGGCATCTAACGGTGATTTGGTATAGAAAAAAAAATTGTAGGTCCTTCAACCCTCTTCATGTTGCAAAAATACATTTTTACCCAGAATTCAAAACAAAAGAAATATCTGGCCCATATGCAGTGTGTAGACATGATTCTCTGTAACATGTTTTGGTCTATAAAAGGAAATATTATTTGTAATTATAAGAATTTCTTAATACATGGGAAAAAAGAAAAAATGAACAGCTATTTAGCAGACCCTGTGTGTGGATTGTCCCCAGGTAATTTTCTGGAAAAAAGTAAAATCTGTCAGTTGTCAGTCAGTATGTAACAGAAGTACACACACACTCACTTTCTATCCAAATAAACCTACATTTTTTAAAAAATGAAAGTGTTTTTCCACTGTTACACAATTATAGCAAAGGGCATTAAGCCAGAGAAACTCATTAAAATGTGTCAAAAATTTTGGTCAAATAATGAGAAAGACTTGAGACGGATTTTTTAACCACTTTAAAACATAATAAAGAAAATTTGTGTAAAACCTTCTTGGTGTATTTTCCCTGGAGTGTTGTGTGTCTTCACACAACACACATCATTCATGCACTTTATGTGATCATGTCCTACTACGATTTTTGAAGAGCCATACTGCTTTTCAGCTTCTTTCATCAATTTTTCATGAACTACTATTTTCCCTTTGCTCTTTCACTTAATGCAACATATAGTATCTGAGTTAAATAAACTAACAATAGAGAAAAATTCTTAAAATAGCAATTACATCAGATGGTGCTGTCTTGAGACACCTTTCTTCTTCCACTTCTTCTTTGTATAAGGTCTTCAAAGCAGATCCTTTGTGTGCCTTAATAGTTTTCAACTACTATTTAAAGAAGCCAGCGAAATAACTGAGAGGCCACCTTAGGAAAGACAGCTCTGCCTCTCTCCTAAAGGGACCTACTCTTTGCTACAGTCTCATTGCTTTATATGCTAAGAATGGAAAGGCTGTGAACACTACTGGGGAAAAAAAATGTTCATTTTGGAATAGTTTCTTAAGCCTTTCTCAAATTGAACCAGAAATGAAAATTCAGCACTGCACCATTTTTTATCTGCTTACATATTGTTATGTGAATGAAGAATTATTGCGGAGAAAGCATCTTTACTTTTACTGCTATTGCCATATGCTTTCTGTGAGCAAATATATCGTTCATTATACTACTGTAAATTGGTGTGTTTTAAGATGTGCTTTTTAAAAAACTGTATTATACCTTGAAAGTACATAATAACCATGTTAAACAACTTTATTTTTCCAAGAAATGGTGCATTTTGTGTTATGTAGTGTAATCACTTTGTATTTAACATGAATTGAACAGACAGTCTCCTTCAGATGAACTTTCTGGTGACAAACTTTGAAATTGACAGATTTAAGCTGATTTGGGGTTGTCAAAATATTATATAGCTATCTGCACAAAATATGTGCAAATCTTTACAGATGGTGGACGACTGGGTTTCATGGCAGCTAAGTTAGTATATCCATTGCCAGTTAAATTAATAATGTCACAATTTATCTTCCAGCAATGTGTAAATGACTTTTAGCGTATCAATAACTAGCTTACAATGATGTCCCTCTTTACTTAAAGTTTTGTGCTTCATGTAAAGTAGTACACATATAACCCAATATTTTGTTATAGGATATTTTAAAATAAACTGAACATCACAGACTTGAGAAGAATCTATTAACAATAGAAGAGCTAGTCAGTTATCAAATTTCCTACTAATTACTTTACATAACAATAGTGATTCCATGTTCATAACTTTCATCTTACTATGATTGGTTTGAAAGTGAACATTCAAGAAGACTCAGATATGCAAATGAACTCATGTAAAAACATTTCTGAAATAGCCATTATTGTAATGTAGACAGTTCAGTGATTTGGAAGATATTATACAATGAATATTAGATTAACTGAACAACTCCTCATGGCTGAACTTAGCCTTTAGAAATGGCTATTGATTTCATGATTTCCATCAACATCACCTTTATTATTCATGATAATACCTTAGTTAGGAGAGGACTTTAAAATCTGAAAGGTATTTTTACCTATAAAGTAATCTCACTCTCATTTTATTTTCTATTATAAGAATTTAAAATATATGAATATTAATTTCTTTATATTTATTAGCAACCATATCAGTTCTACTCACTTCTACTGAAGATCATTTTGAAAAAAAGGAAACTGAATGATAGGAGCTTCAAAAGGAAGTTAAAGGGGATTGTCTAGGAAGAGATTCTTGAAATGGAATCTTTAAAAAGAGAAAAAAAGATATTCAAATCAGAAAAGTCACGTTAACCTGGAGAAAGAAATGAGTAGAGAATAACAAGTGTTTGGGTACTTGGACAAGAGTAGTACATGCAACATGCAACCCATGTTACTAGAGATGCAAGTTGTGAAATATCTACTCAGAGAAAAATAGAAGACCGTATGAAGTGATAACAGCCATTTTCGTAGCTAAAGCATCAACTTACTATATGTCTTATTCATATCAAAAGGTGGAGTTGGGAATCAACAAATTAGAATAATAAAAACAATAAAACCTCGGGTATTTGGTGGAAAGACTAGATGTAGTAGAGATTTTTAAAAAACTATTCAGGGTTCTTATTATGTTAAAAATGAAAAACTAATAAATATATAAGCATCTTCTGTATAATACAGAGAGAAAAGAACTAAAAAAGCTAATAGAAAGTATAAGATGAATGCAAATGGTATTTAACCATTATTACTACCTTAAATTTTATACACTGTCATTGATATTTTATATTGATAAAGTAATCTCATGTGCTGGCTTTTATTTTTTTCTGTAAAAGTATTGATTATGTCTCTAATTCTGACAATTCAGAAACTTTTAATTGTTAATTTAAAACCACTAAGAACATTTTGTTAAGATTCACAACCATCTTTGCAATATAAAATTCAGTCTCTCATGTTTTTCTGTATGGTGCTTAGATTGTAAGTGGAAAGGAAACACAGTAAAAAGAAATTAAACTAAGATGGATGTGATCCTACAGTATGTACAATCAGAAAAATGAGAAATTATACTCCATTTATGTATGATCTATCAAAATTTATAAATTCATTCTACTGTCATGTACAACTAACTAGAAAAAATAAAAAATTAATAATAAATAATTAATAATCATCTCATTAGAGTTTTAGACCTGAAAAGTTGTTTTCCACTTGCAAGACAAATATATTTATTCAACTTCATTTATAGTTTGTAGTTAAATTTTTGATGTCTAAAATTGTAAAAAAGTATACTGGCATCATATATGTTCAAGTGCAAGTATTAATGAATGATGATCAAGTAAAAGAAACTCAGTTATTTGATCATGTTCCTATTACTACATAAATTGTGCAATTAGTGTTAAGTTGTACAAGGGGGAGAAATTTGATCCTAAATAATTATGATGCAGCAAATATATTTGACATGCATATAAAAGTAATCCAGAGATTGTTCTATCTGTATTTGCCATGTGTTTTTTAATTTTTATTTTTTAATATTTTTATTTGTTCTAATTTGTTGTATGTGCTAGTAGAATGCATTTATATATTTTGATAGATCATACATAAATGGAGTGTAATTTCATTTTTATGATTATACATATCGTAGGATCACATCTGTCATGCAGTCACACATGTACCTGTGGTAATACTGTCTGTTTCACTCTACTATCTTTCCTAACCCCAGACTCCGTTTCCCCCTTCACTACCCTCTACCTGATATAAAGTAACTCTATTCTTCCCTAGCTCCGCACCATTGTGAATTAGCTTCCACATATCAGAGAAAACATTTGGGCCTTATTTGTGATATAGAGAGTAAAAATTGGGAGGAGTAACCTTTTATTTTCTAAGATAGGGAAATATCAATGAAGGCCCAAGACTAACAAAAAATCTGTAAGATTTGTTGCTACTTTATCATTTCCTGCACCTATGAAAACAACACAAAATTTAATTGTGGGTAGACTGAAGTGTGCATTTTTCATACCCCTTCCCTTCTGACCCTGAAAAAACTTGGGCTTTCGTCATCCTTATGTCTCATTCATTTACATTTGTTTTATGTTACTTATAATGCTTTGAAGAAAGCTGTGACTTTTGACAGCTGAAAATGAACTGAAAGAGAGAGAGAGAGAGAGAATGCTGAATTTAGAAATGCAAATTTAACCCAACATGAACAGAAGTAACATTCAAATTGATATAGGTTCACAGTAAAATATTGCACATTGAAGGTGCTACCTGTCAATGAATATCCATATTCATTAGGATATGTCTCATCACAATTAAAGGGGGTATCATTATTGGTCTCATCATTCGAAAGTAAAACCAGTTTATAAGTAATGCAGATTATTGTTTTAGAAAATACTAACAGAGCTGCTACTTTGTAGTACAAAAAAAGACTGGGGACACTACCAACAATTTTCAACAGTTAATTTTGCTAGCACCGAAAATTGAATGATGTGATGCATCAATCATTGATACTACAAGGGATCACATGGATGTGAGGGCTATAGAGTGAAGGTACAATGTCATTGCAATCTCCTTCAACCTCCCTACCCACACCCTGGCAAAACTGATGATAGGTGATCTATAACCATCATTAAAACTGAAGAACTGAATTATCAAATGATTATATCTAACTGAATAGTAGGTTATTCGATTCCTTGGTGGTATGACCTTGGTATGTTTCAGGAATAATCACAACACATACAATTTTAAAAGAATTACAACTAATTAAAAATGTCTGATATAGTCTTGCTTATCCATATTAAGGAAAAAATTAGTGACATATAAGCTCATTGAAGTTTCTTAAATAGTGAGTTATTAATAAAACTTTTAAGATTTTATTGTAAATCAGAACACATCCTAACATGAAGGTCCATTTGATATAGTTTTCTCACATGACCTAGTGCAAAATTTATTCACATATAAATATGAATAAAACACATATAAATATAAACATTCATATGTATGTATGCACAGAATATCTTATTTTTAGGATAATCCCTGGGAATGCTGGGAATCTCTCATTGTTTGTGTTCTAAAAGTAATGACAGAGTGCTTTTAAATATACTCTTTTTTAAATAGGAAGGACCAGAAAGGGATAGTCCAGAGGGAAACCAGCAAGGTTCTAACAGTTATATATTAATTCAGAACTAGGGAAGGGGAGTCAGCCAGTAGAGGCGTGGAGATATTGTGAAAGGAGTGAAACATTGCCTCTGGGGTAAGAGGAGGAGAAACAGCCATAAAAATTTAAAGGGCACTAGGAATTTACTCAGATGCCAAAGGGAATCTGTGGAGGAATTTATTGGATTCTCTGCATGAGAAATTTAAGTTCAAATACAGTATCTCTGGGCTTTATTGACTGATATGCTAAATGCATAGGAGATGTCTTTTGTGTTTTCTCTATAGACAAACAGAAGTATCACATATTCAAAAACAAGCAATTCCATTATCCCCTATATATAACAGAATTATATGTTTGTGATTCAAGATACAAAATTCTCTCAATTTGAACTCTTTACAAAAAAAAAAAAAACATTTTGACAGAAGAATTTGTGGTAATGACATACCAATACAATTTTTTTTTCTATATTTATATTTTTTTATTGTAAACAAATGGGATACATGTTGTTTCTCTGTTTGTACATGGCGTAAAGGCATACCATTTGTGTAATCATAAATTTACATAGAGTAATGTTGTTTGATTCATCTGTTATTTTTTCCCTTCCCCCCACCCCTCCCACCCCTCTTTACCCTCTATACAGTCCTTTTTAAAACAAGTTTATTTAGTGAAATATTACATAGTTTTATGAACCACTTACCTCAGTTGTAGAATAACCCATAAGATGATATAACGTTTGTCAAAGCAAACATTGTACCCCACCAAGTTAAACAAAGAAGAATTTATTCACTACTATTGTATTAGAGGAGGAAGAAGAGAACTCAGTCTGAACTCAAATTCACTGAAAGAAAGGGCTAAAAAGCTTTTTCTAGTTGGGGTAGTATTTGAGGAGGGGTAGATTATAGGCCACCTGTGCATACTAGCCATTTTACCCAAAAGAAAAGTAAACATCTCACACCTCCATGACAGAGAATAGTTTTACAACTTGGAGAAAATGGCTCACTGAACTTAGACTCCTACTATTCAACACCTGTTGGGGAGGTAGGAGTTTTGTCTCCCTGATGGGGACATTTCAAAGGGATGGCTTCCAGGTTATTGAGAAAGACATTCTGTAGTAAACCTGGCAAGAAGCTTTTAAAAAGGATTTGTATCACAAATGGACGGAGAAAGAATTTACAATTACAGATTTTCTTAAGTGCTTAATATAAGGAAAGGGAAATCACAGGGTTAGAGTCAGAAAGAAGAGAACCTAAAATTTAGTTCAGGGAAACATTAAGACTCTCTTGGTCATGCTAAAAAAGCATTTCATTTCTTTCTTTTATTTTTAAATGATGGAAATAGTGTAAATCCTACTTTTTTCCTTTCATTTCATATTGATTCTTACATTAATTATTAATATTTGAATGTATAAAATGTAAAATCACAAGTGAAAACACATTCTCAGGTTACAGGGTAGTTTCTGGATCTATTTATATCTTCAATGAATCCACTACATTGGGAGGATTTTAATGGTACAGTTATTTTTGTGCTGAGAAAAACAAATATAAAGAGCAAACCAACAACCTGGTTCTTGAACACTTCAAAGAGATGTAATTTTTTTTATGTGTGTTTACTTTTTATTTTTCTCCCAGCTTTATGAAGATATACTTGATAAATAAAATTATATATACATTATGTATATTTATGGAATACAAGACATAATGTTTTGATGTACACACATTATGAAGTGATTGTTGTATCTGCTTCTCAAAAGCCCCATCAATGTAGTTGGAGAAATAATTTAATTTTCAGTAAAGCCCTTTAATAAACATAATATTAAAAATCAAACCATTTTTTTCTTCTTTCCAAATTAAACTTTCTACCTAGGTATAATACATTTTTGTATTTTAATAACAATTTATCTCATAAAACAATTTTAAACACAAACTACCTTAAAAGGAAGTTGAAAACTTATGACTACAAAAATTATTGTCAATTATAAAATATCCTAGACTGCATGTCAGCCAAATTCAAGTTTGTTACTTGGATTTGCTTTTCTCTTGACTCCCAATGTATGAGGAGCGAGGGTGAAGGGTCCATAACACCCGAATATCAGAGTGGACTATGGGATGGGCAGGAGCTCTCAATCTGCACAAATCTGTCTGGTACCAGCTGTTCCCACATGCCTTTACTAAGAGATATTCTTCTATTGGGTCCTTTGGAAATCGTTAGATACATATAATGAGAGATGTTGCAAAGTTTTATTTTGCATATAATTTTTGACAAAGAATGGAGATTAAGAAACAATATTCCAAGCCAGTACCTGGGACAAAATAGGTATTTAATAATCACTTGTAGAATAAATGATTATCCTCACTTGACAAATTTTAAGGAAAATAAATAAAAGAAAAAAATTTTATTTCTATTCAATAAATACTTGGAACACAGTTGTGGGCATCCTCACACATCATAGAAAAAATTCTCAAAATACCAGAGAAAATTAACTTAAGGAGATTAAGTAGGTTTGTAGAGTATAATTGGAGAAAGCTGAAGTATCCTCTCCCACTGTGAATAATAGGATGAACAGAAAACAATTCAATTGTTCTTGGGAAATGAAAGTGGGAATGGATTAGAGTGGAAAGTGTGGATACCACCTATTCTGAGTGACCCATAGTTCTTTCAGATTCAACAGGGGCCTATTTTTATAATCAGTATAATTTAGTCAAGTAGTAGGGTCAAAGTCACATTAACGAAAGGGATGTGCCTTTTTGTTTAGTTTTGGTTTTGGTACTTGGGATTGAACCCACAGACAATGTACTATGAGCTTCTTCCCCACTCCATTTTTTAATGTTGAAATGGGGTTTTACTAAATGCTGAGACTGGCCTTAGACTTACCACCATTCTGTCTCACACTCCCAAGCCACAGGGATTACAGAAATGTGCCGTTGCACCTGGGGGGGGTGTGTCTTTTTCATGAGACCTGAATGTGTTGACTATTTTGACGTGCTCTTACTTTTAAGTAATGCCTGCAGAAATTTAACAGGGCTGCTCTAGACTGTCTGTATATTCCTCCATGGGAAGAATTTGACTCCATCAAAAAAGAAAGAAAAAATTCTGTAACTGAAGTCTATGAAAGTGAGGACACAAGAAACACAGGCATATTCCAGATGAAAGATGGTTCTGGCGATACAAATATTTTAGAGGTTGGAGAGAGTCTTAGATGACGAGGAGGAGGATGTGTGCATTCATGTGTGTGTGTGTGTGTGTGTGTGCAGGGCAGGGAGAATTCAGAAGCACTCTTCAAGATCTGGAAGGGACTATAAACTCCACTCCTCTGAGAATGAATTAGGTCATAAGACCAATCTTGACCTTCTATACTTTGTCACTCTGCCACATATGCTATCAAGGTTCACTCCTAGTTCAATCTAAAGAAAAAGTAGATGGGAATAGGACCCTTCCCCAATCTGCATCCCTGTGAAAACTTCACATTGAATAAATAAAAGACATCTCCACGTTTACCTTAGATGTCTTCTAGAAAGTCCCAAATAAAGGAAACTTTGGGCTACCAATAGCAAATGAGAAGTAAGAGGGGAGGAGTAAGCCTGAAAACAGACGGTGTTCCCTCTAGCACGGCATAACCAGCCCTGGCAACAATTTCCCCTTTGCTTTCTTTCCTCTTCTCCACTATTCTGTCTATATTCCAGTTTTCCTCTCCCTGTCATTCGGTGATACTCCCTATTCTCGACCACTGTTGATCTGATTTAGACAAAGGATAAAAAATGAATGACCCATAGTTTTGGCCTTCCTGGCAGTTACTTATATTCCCAAAAGAGCTTGTTAACACAAAAGAATTCAGTTGCCAATTGGAGGAAAATGTGAACAAGAAATGTATGCTCTTCCTCCTCTTCCTTTTCTCTCTCCTTAACCCCCATCTCATCTCACCAAGCCAGCCCAGCAGGGATTATGGTGCCTCTCAGCACCTCTTAGAGACAGACTGCTCACCAGCTCTTCCTCATGTTCCCAAATACCTCAGCACAAGGAATGTAGAAATTATGTATGGAAATTATATAGAGGAAAAGGATTCATTACACAGTTACTCAGAATTATGTAATATAAAAGATAACATGAAATCATTTTTGAATATGTATATAGTTTTACATTTAAAGTAAGGATAATAAGTCAAAATCAATTATAAGAAAATAAACAAATACTTTTTTTCATTAGTTCAAAAGGACACAAACCAAGGGTAGATCCTAGGAAATTTCCTCTCATAATATGTCAACACTAATAGCAAATGTGAAAGCACTTTGGAAACTATAAACTATTCCTGTACTATCTTTTTTGATTTCACCAACTCTTCATTTATTTTCAGTTTGGTTTTACAAACAGATCTTCTTTGCTCAACTATCCATTCCAAGTGCATGCCTCTCAATATCTATTCCTAGTCTGGGAGATACCTTAAGTCTCAAGAAGCAGCTGCATACTTGAGCCAGTTGAGAAATCGAACATTATTTCTAAAGAATCATTAAAAATTAGGTTTATATCCTCCTCTTATCCATCATTGTGTACTGCTAATATTTACTGCTTCCAGAAATCTTTTGTTGTATTTCAATTCCCCAAAAATGCTTTAATTTTTGTTTCCTTTCAATATACTATTCTACAGTTTGCTTGGTCTATTTTGCTGGAATGCCAAAGTGCCAGGCATTGGTGTGAAACATGTGAAAAGATTGACAAATGCCTTGAAGTTTTCTTCATTCTCTAATTTTCTCCTTCTTGAAGACATTCAATATGGCATTGGCGGTCCTGCCAGCAGACTGGCCATTTAGAGTTCTAGAGCAGAGCTGTCTCCTTTCTTGGAAACTGAGGGCTTCCTGGAGAAGAGACTATTGGAGTGGCTCTCCTGTTCTACCTTCATGGTCCCATAGAAATAGCAATTTTCTGAGTCATCTTCTTGTGGAGATGGCCACCCTAATGCTCCAAGCTGAAGCCCCTGCCAGCATGTACTCTGGTGCAGTAACACATTGTGGGGTATATTCCTATGGGTTTTATCTTCGACCACACCATTTCAGCATAAGATTTAACAGAAAACAAATATTCCCAGGACTACAGCATTAAGCCTATAGACTCCTGATAGAAACGTTTATAGTACTTTTTCCTGAAGGTGATGATGCAGTTTAAAATCATAAAGATATATAGCCCTTCATTATCAATTTTGATTTTTTTTAACTCAAAAGGCAGCTTGTCATT
This sequence comes from Sciurus vulgaris, assembly GCF_902686455.1. Lineage (NCBI taxonomy): Eukaryota > Metazoa > Chordata > Mammalia > Rodentia > Sciuridae > Sciurus > Sciurus vulgaris. Next base: position 94,545,707 of record NC_136466.1, read on the forward strand.
AAGTATTTTCAAAATGTATCAAGACAATACCAAAAGGGACACATTTTATTAGAGAATAACTAATAAAATTATGAAGAATTCACAAATGACAAATGTGTAATGAAGTGAGTGTAGACTTATTAGAATAGATCACAACATATGAGAACATAGATGCATAGATGGCTCTGAAATAATAATGGAAAGCTTTCTTTCTACATGATATTTTAAGAATATACATTTGAACCAGGTGTGGTGGCACATGCCTGTAATCCCAGCAGCTCAGGAGGCTGTGGCAGAAGGATCGCAAGTTCAAAGCCAGCCTCAGCAAAAGTGAGGTGCTAAATAACTCAGTGAGACCCTGTTTTTAAATAAAACACAAAATAGAACTGGGGATCTGGCTCAGTGGTCGAGTGCCCCTAAGTTCAATCCCCAGACTCAAAAAACAAAAACAAAACAAAACAAAAAAAAATATATATATACCTTTGATTTGTAAATTAATATGTACCAGTGATAATAATGTTTATAATCTCCCTTGAGTTTTACTTGCACTAAGAGTTTAACCATTACAACCCTCCTAGAAGTTCAGTATGACTCTTCTTGTTTTGCATATGTGGAACAAGGATCCTGAGAGATTGATTTAAGTTTCCCAAGTCTTCCAGTAAGTAAGTAGAGAGTGGGATTTTCTAATTCAGGTATCATGGCTCCAAAGTCCATGCTCTATGCACTACAATATTTTCTCTCTCAGATCTGACAGACAATTGACTGTGTGGTGAGAGAAACCTGACTGCATGAAGATAAAAGGAAAGCGATATTGTTAGGTAATGCATAGGGAGTGGGAGCACAGTAATGGAAGCAAAAAATGTTTTAAAAAAAGTTGAGTCAAAATGGTAAATCAATGCAGATATCTCTCAGATAAGTCTTTGTATTTGATCCAAAGGATAATTCAACAGAGTGTGATGTTGTCAAGCCTGCATATTTTGCAAATAGTTCAGACGACTGTATATAAGACTACTTTGAAAGGCAAATTATAGTTGGTGAAAATCTACTAGAACTATAATTCATTCTTAGGTCATGGAATCTAAGTCTATAAAAGGAAGCTGGATTAGATCATCTGTAAGATTCCTTGCAAATTAACATCTTATATTCTTAAAGGCAAAGAAAATAAAACCTACAATAAAGCCATTTAATAAATAAATTTGTGCTTTTTCAAATTGTGCCCTCTGGGATCTGGCTCAGTGGTCGAGTGCCCCTAAGTTCAATCCCCAGACTCAAAAAACAAAAACAAAACAAAACAAAAAAATATATATATATATACCTTTGATTTGTAAATTAATATGTACCAGTGATAATAATGTTTATAATCTCCCTTGAGTTTTACTTGCACTAAGAGTTTAACCATTACAACCCTCCTAGAAGTTCAGTATGACTCTTCTTGTTTTGCATATGTGGAACAAGGATCCTGAGAGATTGATTTAAGTTTCCCAAGTTTCAACTAATTCTTTTTGCTGCTGTCATTGCTGCTGCTTGGTCAAGATTTTGCCTTTGTGTGAAAAACCTTAGAGCACCTTTAGCGATCAGCAGCCTGTGCATGAGTTCCAGGGAAGCTTTCCTTCTTTTGAGCAACCAATTTTTCTTCAGAACAAGGAACATTTTGTGATGGTTCTACCCACAAACCAATGTAAAAGTAAGAATGCAGAAATATATTTTTTAAAACCATAGCTAAAGAGGACAGTGAATGCTGTATTTCAATTGAAAAAGACAAAGACTTTGCCATGAGATCAGCTTAAATGATTCAACAACTTTCTCAAATCTCAACTTTTGTGAGGTTGCTTTATTACGAGAATCAAAATTAAATAAGAACTATGTTAGTGCAATGCTTAGATGCTCATTAAGTATTCTTTTCTATTCTATTTAAAGACCAAAACATAAAAGATTAAAAAAAAGCAACTCTTTTATTTAGGTAGCCAATAAAAATTCTATAACTAGTGCTTATACTGGAATAGAACAGAATAGAATGGACCCCTTCAGAAGCTTCTGAGGCTAAAACATTTCTATTACAGCTACTTTTGCAGATCTGGTTGCCTTTGTATCTACTGCATCATGCAGAACTAGTGACTGAATTTGCACTCTAAGTGACTCTTATAAAACAAGCATATAGAATATTTATCTGTTATAGTTAAGGATAAAATAAAAAATTCTAGTAGGGTTTTTTAAAGAATATAATTAAAGAACTATACACAATATAATTAAATATGTATTGTGCATCAAACATTGTGCCTTATGATAGGAAAGATATAAAAGGATTCTGAATTACAGTCCATGTATTCTTAAGATTTAAATTTTTAGTGGAGATATTTAACAATTAGAATGCCTTTATATTCAGGTAACAAAAGAAAAGCCAATTCAAAGTAGCTCAGCAATATGTAGAAAATCACTAAGTGCATTAGGAAGTCACGAGTCAAGGTAGCCAGAAACTTGCTGAATCCAGGTACTCACCGCTGTTAATAGAAATATCCATTTATCCAATTTACTGTTTTCATATGAGTTAAGATATTTTGGTACATTTGACAAAACTTAAAGTGCTCTGAAATTAGTAACCTATTTCTTGGTTTCAGTGATTGCATCATAGTTACACAAGAAAATGTCCATGCTTTTAGAAAATTAATGTTAAGGCAGGGTATAGTGGCACATGCCTGTGATTACAAAAATTCAAGAGGTTAAAAGAGGAGAATCACAAGCTCAAGGTCAAAATGGAAAACTTAGAAAGACCCTGTCTCAAAGTAAAAAATAAAAAGATCTGTGGAGGTAATTCAGTGGTAGAGCACCCCCTGGTTCTATCCCCAACATGTTGAAGAAAAAAATAAGAGAAAAGAGACAAGATATGTTGAAGGATAGAATTTGCTATATTTACTTTTCTATTATCTAACCATTTGTGCTACCCACCCCCAAATTCATACATTGAAATCTTACCCCAATAAGACGGTATTCAGATATGAGACTTTTAGGAAGTCACTAGATCATGTGGATGAAGCCCTCATAAGTGGGATTAATGGTCTAATCAAAGACACTTGAGAAAGCTCCCTGCCTTTCTGTCTTCTGAAAACACTTAGAAGGGCACAGCTATGAGGCACAGGCCCTTTCCAGACATCAAATCTGGTGACACCTTGATCTTGGAATTCCCAACCATCCAAACTGTGAGAAATAAATTTTTAATAAATCTATTATTCAGTCTATTGTATTTTGTAATAGCCACCCAAACAAAGTAAGTCAGGGGTCATAAGTCACCAGCTGGGCAACTTAATCTGAAATAGCTCAAGGAAAAAGTATTCTTTGTACTCTTACAACTTTTTTACATATTTAAAATTAGTTCAAAATAAATAATATTTTAATACAAAATGTGAACAGAAGTGACAGTAAAGAGACAATATGATATAGAAGTTATAGCATAAGATATATTTGCCATTTTCACTTGCTTAACGGTTAGTTGAACACTCATGGTTCCAGGCACTGTGCCAAGAACTAGCGCTATAATGGTTTGGATATGAGGAGTCCCCAGGAAAAGCTAACAATAGACAATGCAGGAATATTCAGAGGTGAAAGGATTAAATTATGAGAGCTGAAGCCTAATCTGTGTATTAGTTCATTTGATGGATTAATAATGTGACTGGACTAACTGCATGGTAACCATAGGTGGGTAAGACATGCCTGGAGGAATTAGTCCACTGTGAGCATAACCTTGGGGCTTATATTTTGTCCACCAAGCCCTTTCCATCATGATGTTCTGCCTCACCTCTGACAGCAATGGAGTTGGCTGAGCATGAACTGAATGTCTGAAACCATGAGTCAAAATGAACTCTTCCTCTTCTAAGTGGTTCTGGTCAAGTATTTTAGTTACAGTGACAACAGTTGACAAACAGGACAGAAATATAAAAGGACAGAGCCCTTGCCCTTGTGGAGCGTATAGTATAGTTGATGATACAATGAATCAAATACACAATCAAGATATCATAATTATGTCTTGGAAGAAATATCAGTGCCATGAATATACCTAGTTAGGACCTCAGATACCTATTTTATGGGATAGGCATCCTGTGAGAATTAATATTTTAACTAAAGCCTAATGCTAGAATAAGAGTTATCTAGTGAGGTGACTGGGAGAGGATGTGCTGGAGAGAAGTGATCCAGATACAGTAAGTATGTAAATGAATATGTGAAAACAAGTAACATAAAGTAACATGGTTTGGCAAACTGAGAGTACTTTGTTACCACGAGTCATAGTCATGAATTTTTCTCACATTTAAAAATCATGGAGAAAATCATATTACTGTAAAATGGTGTTTAAGAGATAACATAAGTTTTCTATTGGTTCAGCTTGGATTATAGTTGAGTCAAGAAATAAAGATCAGGTAACACAGTATGTCATGTGTCATGTTAAGGATGTGGACTTTATCCTGAAAGCTAAAAGTAATCATTTAAGAATTTTAAGTGAAGTTAAAAACAGGATTTTAAGTGAAGAAATGGTGGTTTAATCATTTGGGTTTCATCATGAGAAATTCTGGGATAATTTAAACAGGAGAAGATGATGGACAAAATACAGAAGAATAAAAAAAGTGCATGGATTCGAGAAATCTGTAGAACTTGAGAAATAATCAAAAACTACGGATGAGGCAAGTGGCAATTTTAGGTTTGAGCTACTGGATGAATTGTGACAATATTAACTGTGATTGGAAGCACAGGAAGAAAAATGGATTGGTAGGTTTGTGTATGAAGATGATGAATTACACCGTAGGGAACGTAAAATTTTCTTATTTACAAAGCATCTAAGTGCTGATATACATAAGGCCATTGAATACATAGTGGTGCAGAGTTAACTCTGATGCATGAGCTGAGTGGAAAAGAGAGTATTGAGAATTTTGGTATACACATAACTAATTTGTATTGAAGGTAGATATAATGTGGAAGAAGGAAATTTTACTTGAATAGCTAAATGAAATAGAACAAGTTTATGGGGAGTGTGGGATATCAAGGTGGGACACAATTTGATGAACAACAGGGGCAGAAACTGGGATCTAGAGTAAAAAGAGATACCCTGAAAGTTGGAAAACAAGTTAAGCAATCGATTAGTAAATGGGTACTAACCCAAAAATGGAAATACTGCTGAACTTGAGTTTATTGCACAAAGTATACCACCTGTAGGAGTATGGAGGGGGCACAGGGGTAGGCAGAGAAAGAATGCTTGATCAAGTCCAGGGTAATGTGAATGACCTTGTTTGAACCAATATGCACTGTTTCCTCTATGCCATGGGAGCTAGCAGAAGATTTTAATTGTATGTTCCAAATCAGGGACTTTTCTGGAATGCTCATGCCAATCACATTCAAGTGGATTAAAAATGTCAGAAAAGCCATAGGTTTGTTGATTGATCATTCTTATTTGTTCTCAGTGGCCACATAGGATAGCAAAATGATCCAATTCACCAACAGCAGGAAAAACATCTTAATGTATAGAATAACATCTGTAGTTTCATGTGTTCTGAATGATGAGTTGACAAGAGGGTGGACGAGTGTGCAAGGCCCTAGAGGAGAGTTGGGTTCTGAGGAGCAGCCTGATTTTAAGGAAAGTAGTGAGCAAGTGGACTTTGTTTTTCTTTACTTTCAGACAATGACTAGTTTCTGATGTAGAAAGGTCTACTTTGTAATAAGGAATTATGAGCAAACTTCAGAAAACTTGTTTCTTATCTATGTCAAAGTTGATATATGTATAACCTTATGGAAGTCACTTTTGACTCTAAAATTCAATATCTCAAATTTTAAAGCAGGACTAATACTTTGTACCTCTCCCATAGAGTTTCATGAAATATTCACAATACAGTGTGAATACAGATTATTAAGAAATATGAGACATGTAAACTCTCTTAACAAATTAAGTTTATTTCACAAAATCGACATTTACTAACGTACTTAATTTTAAATTAAGCATGACTTCTACAAATTTAAAGGGCATATTTAATATTTGCATCACAAAATATATCATAAGAAATACAAAACCATCCTTCAGATTCTATATTCACTTTGGAAGCATATTCTATAAAAGAAAATATATTCTATACTCCCAAAGAGAATGCCAGAAGAATGAGTAAAGCAGTCATGCTGATCTTACCTTTTATATCAACAACAAGAGGAATAAACCTTCATGCTTTCGGCCAGTTTTGAATATAGGAAAGCAACTGGGGCCTTGAATCTTCTTTCATCACCTTAGGGTATGACACGATTATTCAGGAAAAATCAAATTGACTTTATAACTTCGGAAAGATACATTTACAAAAAACGAACTGAAATGAAAAACTGTAAATTATGGTTCTCTACTTGAGCAAGCCAAATAATTCACCCTGATCTCAGAAATCTCCCCTGTGCTTCGAGGATGCAGTATGATTCGTGTAAGAAAAAGGCTAAAGTTAAGTGATACCAATCAGTAAGGGTTTCATTATTCTTTATATTTACTTGTTATCCCCATTTCATTTAAAACCTAAGAAGCCAATTGAAAATTTTTATATATACATATAATATATAGAGAGGGAGAAAGCTCACAAGATAAAAATGTATTTACACCAGATACAATTGTGAAAAAATATTCAATAATTATTACATTATTTAAATCTTTTTCATCCACATTTTATGTCACAAATCTAAAAGTACTGAGTTTTGACCAAAACTGTGATCGTTAAAATGACCTGCATAGAAAAAGTGCTTATTTGTACATATATGACTGCATGACTGATGTGATCCTACAATATGTACAATTAGAAAAATGAGAAATTATACTCTATTTATGTATGATTTATCAAAATACATAAATGCATTCCACTGTAATGTATAACTAATTACAACAAATTTTAAATATTAAAAAGAGTTTGGTTAGAAAAACAAAGAAAGTGCTTATTGGAAAACTATTGCCCTAATTTTCACATTCTAAACTCCACATATTTTGAATGTGCCAATAACAGCACCATGGACCTTAACAGGAGAAATTAGGCTCTTTCTCTGGAGAACAGATAAGAAGTTCAATTAAAAACTCCCTCCCCACAACACTTGTTGATTCAAGTGCAAGGACTTGAATTCCATAGACATTTGCATCCATGAATAAGATTACAAAGAGAACATACCCTCTTCCATTTTCACTGACACCTCTTCAAATATTGAGTGAGTGACTTGCTTGAGAAAATTCTAAGTTATAGGCTCAAATAATTTAATACTGCCCTCTAGAGGCATTATAATAGCATTAAATTTGCTCCTGGTGTGGTTTTATTAAATTTTATCTCCCTAAATTTAAAAGTGTAAATTCCCAGAAACTCTCAAAAGGGTAACATGGTAGCTAACACATTTTCTAAAAGTTACATCTGTTTCAAATTTGAAACTCTAACCTTATCTTAAGAAATTCAATAAAGCTCAATAAATTAGTATTTTCTCTAAAATTAATCTTGTCATCAATTCTAAACCATTACCTAAGTGGAGAGATGTACATTGAAGGCCACTGGTGTGCGATTTTTTTTGCAGAACTTGGAAGAACATGAAGGGGAGCAGTCAGTAAACAAATTCCGCCACATACCCTCCCCCACTAAAAAATCTTAATTTAAAGCAAGAATTTAGAAAGTGAGAACTATCTTTTTCTGCCCAAGGAAAAAAAGTAAAGTAGCAAACTAAAAGCATTCTCTTCAAGGAATGAGTAATAGGCAATTTGCTTAACATATGAGTCAGTGAAGAAGAAAAATAAAAGACTGTTTTTAGAACTGAATACTTGGAAGACTTTCATGGATAGATAAATAGATTAAGCAAAGTAAATTTGGATTTACCATAACAACAGTTATGAAATATATTCAGAAAGAAGAGAATATGCAAGTGTTTGGGATTTCTGTGAGAAAAAATATTCAGATAACAGGAACTTTAGATACTGAGAGGAAATCAATAGGAGTTTGAAAACTAAGAAGCTGCCAAGAGCTGTCATAAAACATCTGGCCATATGAGAAGTAAAGGACTGGTCACAGGAATTTTGTTTTTAAAAGAAAAGTTCCATGTTTTCTGCATCGCCCTGAAAGAAGAAATTTTACTTTATAATTTTTGTGTCAGGAAATGGTGTGTAATGCCTGCTGCCTTTCCCATTGGCAATCAGAAAATTATTTGGAAATAAAATGCAGATCCTATTTCTTCCAATAAGAACACTATATTGAAGTGTTTGTATTGAAAATGTTGGCTGTTATCAATAACAAAATAATAAATTACTAACACTACTGCATTAGATAGCAATTTTAAAGAAAAGAAAATGCTTGTTAAAACAAATTACTTCACAATTATCTGCAAAATAAATTACTTCCACTCATTTTTCCATCTTGTGGTTTGTAATCAATGATCCATTTTCATATCCCAGAAGCCTATAATTTTAGTATATCAGTAAATGTGCATGGATCGAAGTATAATTATAAAAACAAGTATTTAGAGTTAAATTTTGTTGATCTCAAGGAATTCATGCTACATACAGGTATATATTGATGAATGTTTATATACATTTGCAAAAATGTACTTGCCCATGTAGAGACCACATAATTAATCTAATTTAAAATTTAAATTGCACATGGACAATTTACAATTTTTCCAAAAAGGAAATAGCTTGTTAAACGAAAGTACTTAATTATTAGAGAAACTATGAGAATTTAGAGAAAATGTTAATTTTGCATGAAATTATACTTGGAACTTTGGCTTGTGTCTAATTTTATAGGATAATATTCAGGAAATATGAAATATTCATTTTGGAAGTATAACTAAAGTTCATACACGTATGTTTTATTCCCTTTCTTTCTAGATTGCCTTAACTAACCACTCAATTGGTTTGGATAGTTCTAAAAATGTTGGAATAGCTATACAGATGAAATTAGGAATGAAAGTTGGTATTGAGTACAATGATAACATCAAGTACAATGATAACATATCATTTATTTAATTAATATTATTTATTTAGTGGAGCAAATAATAAAAATAAAAGCCAATCCAATACAACCTGAGCAGCAAAATAGTGTTAGCAAATACATTTAACTATGTTTACATATAAGTAGATAAACACCTAAGATGTAATCAAACTGGAGACGTTTTGCTAATTCTCTAAATTCTAATTTAGAATTCTCTAAAAGCACAATGAAATTATTCATCTAAACTGGGTGATTGTGTTGACAAAATAACCTGGGTGTGGGTGTGGGAACAGACATTCATTTGTTGCTATAAACAAGCAAATTAGAGAGTGTATGGCACAGGGAAGAGAGTAGGGAAGTTCAAGAAAAGCCTAAGTGTCCTTATTCATAGCTCAACAATTTTTACATATTTCAACAATTTCTTAAAGGAATAATGAATAAAATACATCCATCAAGACAATCTACACTTTTCAAAAATAATTTTTCAAATTAAATCATGAAGAGATTTTTGAGATGCTACTTCTTAAAGCAGTTATTTCATCTGAAACAGTATCTGTAAACCAATAAACTAAAATTTGAAATATAATTTTATACTTACAAATATAGGAGAAAACAAGACAAAGAGATTGTGAGAACTATATGTTTGAGGGTGGAGTAATTGGTGCTGATGCATTTTCTTGAAATTCTCGTGGATCCAGTTTTTCACAGGAATATGTGTATAATAACATTTCAACTTAGATAATGTTAGAAGTAAGCATTAAGACAAGGTGCTAATTCTGCAGTGATGCTTCAAGTATTGCAAATGTACTCCGTGTTTAAAGATTTATGCAAGTGTGTTTTTATTTAGAAAATAGAAGAACTGAAAGTTAATTTATTTTTAGACAGTCATTGGTTTGTCTCATACGTTCCTTTTCAAAATTAGTATACTCTGATAATTTTTAGATTATCACTCTGGGTTCTTCTTATTAGTGAACAAAAGATATTCATTCAAATAAATAAATAAACTATAACATTTTAGGGGACAATTTATTGGTATAATTTCTGTGTTAAACTTTGAAAAGTATCTTTCTGAATCTTTATTAATGACTGACAACTTGCTAAATTTTGCAGGCTACAAATTATTATAGTCAGCTTGGAACTTTTTGAAATACATGTACAGTAGGAAGAAGTTTGCAACTAGTTCCAGAAGGAAAGTGCAAAGTTTTTATCACTCTTCCAGATTTAGATTATTAGCAAAGCAAAGGATATAGAGTTGAAAGAATGTACAATTATGTGTACAGATAAGTTAATCATTTTTATTAAAGAAATGCAGACATGCATTAATGACACTTCTATTTTCTTTGGTTTTTCTTTTTCTTTTTTTCAATATTGGGGAATGATACTGTGGGTGCTCTACAATTGAACCACATCCCCAACTCTTTTGTTTTATTATGTATTTATTAATTTATTTTTGCAGAGCTGTGGATTGAACACATGCTAGGCAAGTGGATACAGGGCCTCACACATGCTAGGCAAGTGCTCTATCATTGAGCTATATCCTCTGTACACTTTTTAATTTTATTTTTAGTTTTATTTTGAGACAGGGTCTCACTAAATTGCCCAGGCTGAACTTGAGTATCTGCCTCAGTCTTCTGAGTAGCTGTGCCGTATGTCCATTGCATTTACAATGCTTCTAATTTCTAGAGCATTAGAATATGAATTTATGTTTTCTCATCCTCCCTCAATATAGACACACACACACACACACACACACACGCACACACACACACACACGCATGCTTATTTGTCTGTGGTGAAGCAGATCTCCATCTCCATAAAACTCAAAAGATCCAATTTATGGCACAGTAATTTGTATTTTTTAGAAACAGCCCGTGGTGGTGCTGATGCAACATTCCGAAGCCATACTTGAGAAATATTGCATTTTCTTCTGTGAGTCACCTGAAAACAAAGATCACAAATAGTTCCAAAATATCAGTCATCATAGACACATTCACTTATACTGATCATTATGGAATTCTTTTGTCCTAATCAGTAAATGTTGCAAGCTATGAAACTCTTTCTCTTCTAGTCTAAGATCCTACATACTTTTCTTGTAAAACGTATGAGTTTTTGTGTAACATTTTTCCCTTTTTCCCTTTGCCTCTTTTCTTCTCTTTCCAGCTATTGCTATATGTGGCTAGCATCTTGCTTTTATAGCACTGCCAGTCGGTGTATTATTATGACTTCCTTATGAAGCACTGGACACAGATTCAAGTTCTGGATCTGCTACTTGAAACAGGGAAAGATGGCAAGTTTCCTGAACACTCTCAGCCTTAGAGTTGTTCTGCATATCAAATCAAAGCAAGTGTGCCAAAGAAATTTCTCTTCTGATTTTGTTACAAATATTGTTGTATGATGGTATATTAGGATTCTCCAGGGAGATAGAACCAACAGGATGTAGATAAAGATGATAGATAGATAGATAGATAGATAGATAGATAGATAGATAGATAGATAGATAGATAGATAATAGATCGATCTGGAGGGACAGTAAGAGGAACAGAGACAGGGAGAGATTTGAGGAACTTTTAGGGAAATTAGTTAATGCAATTATGAAAGATAAGATGTCCCATGATAATCTGTCTAAAAGCTGGAGAACAAGTAAAACCAACAGTATGGCTTATTCCAAGTCAGAAGACTTAAAACTGGGTGGGTTCGAGGCCACTGGTGTAATCTGGAGTTTTGGTATCTAAAGACAGGAGAAGAAGAGTGTTTTCCAGCTCTAGGAGAGGGATTCACCAATTTGCCTTTCTTCAGTTTTTGTGAGGTCCAGGCTCCTAGCCAACTAGATGGTGACCACCAACATGGAAGACAGATCTTTTCCACTTAATTCACTGAAACTCACGTGCCTATCTCACATGGATACTACCTCACGGACACAAATGGACAAGTAATGCTTTACCAGTTTTTCAGGTATTCTCTAATCAAGTAGATACCTCAAGTTAACCATTCCCAATGGCTACAAATGTGACTGGTTTAAAAAAAAAAAAAAAAAAAAGATGATGGTAATGCTATTTGGCTTTTTAAATCTAAATTTTGTATATGTAAGAACCTCTTTCTCCAAAAGTCACTATTTCCTCCTAATTTTAAGATCACACACACCAAAATCACTTGACTCACTGTTTCTTAAAGTTTTCTTTTTCTTGACTTTGGTAATATTGCTCTGCCCTAGATTCTCACTTTTTTACACAAAAAGTTTCTTGTCAGTGTCATTGTCCTCACAATTTATTTTAGCTATCTCTTTTTGTTGTTATTTCTCTGTGAATTTTTTTCTTGAATGTATTTTTTGCAAATACAGAATTTCCTTCTCCCAAAATGAAATATCTACCCCAGATTTCTTGCTTGAATTCAACCTTATAAAATATCTACTGATCTTCTCAATTTGTGTGCATCCCAAGATACTTCTTATTAAATATGAATCATATTCTTTACTTCCTTTTATGTCAACTTTCTCTGTATCCAATGTCTGTGAATGGCCCCATGAACTATCCATTGTAGGAACAGTCCTAGCCTCTTCCTTTTCACTTATCCTCTGTGATAAGTAAGGGTTATCCCAAGAAACAGAATCAACAGGATAGAGAGAGAAAGATTGATTTTCAGGAATTGGTTCATCTTGGCAAGCCCAAAATCTTCAGAGCAGGCCAGCAGGCTGAAGACTCAGAGGTGCTGCAGTTTCAGTTCGAAGGTGGTTTTCCTGGCAGAACCATCTCGTCTTCCAGCAGGCCAATCTCTTCCTATTAAAATTCTCAACTGTCTTCAAGTCACCAACCAACATTATTATGGTGTACAACATCTTATTTTGTTATGGTCAACCATTCATTGTAGAATGGTTAAATCAAAATAATTACCAATGCAATCATTCACATTCTTATCTTTTCTTTATATGTTGACAACATATAAAATACAACCTCTCAGTAGTTTTCACGTATGAAATACATTGCTACAAACTGCGTCTGCCAAGATATGCAATAGAGCTCTTGAACTTCTCTCTCCTACTTATTTGAAATTTGGTATCCATAATTTGATTTATGGTATACATAAATCAAATATTTTTCTGAGACATATAATTTGCAAATAAATACTTTCTCTTACTCTGAAAGTTGCCACTTCACCCTTTAATCAGCCTCCTCCAACTCTCCACAATGGCCACTGGTAAACACTATTTTACTGTTTCTCAAGAGTTCAACTTTCTCTCACTCTACATAGAAGCAAGAACATGTGATATCTGTATATTTGTGCCTGACATATTTTACTTAAATCATGTCCTACAGCTTCAGCCGTGTTCTTGCAAATTACAGAATTTACTTCTCTGTGGTTGAACAGTACTCTCCTGTGTATATATGCTACATTTTCTTTATCATTCACCCATTTTTGAACACAGGTTGATTCCATATCTTGGCTATTGTGAACATCACCATTGTTTATGGATTGAAAAAACCATAATAAAGACAATTCATAAATTCAAATCAATGCTGTAATAAACAAGAGAGTGCAGATATTTCTTTGATACACTAATTCCATATTCTTGTAACTTTTATTCACAAGTAGGAATGCTAGATCATGTGGTAGTTTCAATTTTAATATTTTGAGGAACTCTATACTATTTTCATAATGAGTGTATTAATTTACATTCCCACCAATGGTGTACAAAGTTCCCTTCTCTTCACATCCTCACCAACACTTCCCATTTTTTATCTTTCTGATAATAGTTATTTTAACAAGTATAAGGTGGTATCTCACTGTGTTTTTAATTTGAAGTTTCCTGAATATTTTTTCATCTACCTGTTGACCATTTGTATGTCTTCTTTTGAAAAATATTCATTCAGATTTTTTTCTCATTTTTTCTCAAACGAGTTATGTGTTTTCTTACTATTGAGTTGTTGTGCCTTATATATTTTGAATATTTTTCTGAGACATATAATTTGCAAATAAATACTTTCTCTTGCCCTGAAAGTTGCCTCTTCACTCTATTGATTGTTTTCTTGGCAGAACGTTTTCAGAGTGTTGCATTACCATTGGTCTATTTTTAGCTGGTATTATTAATAATAATAATAGCATTTACAGCACTAACTTTATTTTTCTTGTATGTCTACATTCATGTTTGTTTATCTTGCCACAGCTAAAAGACAGATATGCTAGTTAACATGATTTGAAATTGACATTAGTTTTAACTGTTGGTGGTGTAAAATCTATGGGTTTGGACAAAAATATAATGATGTGTACCTACTGAAATACCATACAGAGAGTTTTCACTGCTATACAATTCCTATACGCTGCCTGTTCACCTCTCCCTTCCTTAAAACCTCTGGAAATGACAGATCTTTTTGTTCTCTCCACAGTTTTTACCTTTTCTAGAATATTCTATAGATGTAAACATACAGTGTGTATACCTTTTCAGATTGGCTTCTTTCACTTAATAAATGTATTTAGAATTTTTAAAAAATTAACATGATGTGATCATTCTACATTGTATACATAAATCAAACTAGTGCACCCTGGGTAAAGGGTGCACTATCTGTATTTGCTGTCTTTGCAAATTCCTGTGAATTTATCTTTTGTTTTGTTTTGTTTTGCTTTCTATTTTCTTTTTATTTCTTTTTACAGACTGCATTTTGATTTATTGTACACAAATGGGTACAACTTTTCATTTTTATGGTTGTACACGATGTAGATTCACACCATTCACACCACATACATAGGGTAATGATGTCTGTCTCAGTTCATTATCTTTCCTTTCCCCCTCTGCCCTGATTTCCCTCTACACAATCCAAAGTTTCTCCATTCTTCTCTTTAAATTGTAACTGCTGGATGATTTGTCCATTGCTCAAGGAAGTATATAACAAATTAATATGTTTTACCCATCCTTCTAACTCCCCCTATATGGTACCTCACACATAGTAGGAAATAAATACATGCTACTAAATGAATTAAAGAACTCCTCAGACACTACAGACGTTTTCTGAAAAATAATCCAGATCTAATACCAGATATATTGGACTTCAAACAAGATTAGGTGGATTTTCAATTTGATTTTATTGAAAATTGTGATAAAAGTAAACCAGCATTCACACGGGTTTGTGGAAATTTTTATATTAACTTTTGTGAGCATATATCTGTGTATGTATGATTACTTCTATTATTAAGAATATTTTAGTAAATGATTACTAAATGAAATGTCACTAAAATAAACCCAAACTTTGTCCTTTCTAGGTTATTTGCAGATCAGTTTATTCAAAATCATTTAGTGCATTTAACTATTTTTCTTTTTAATATAAGAACAACACATTCAATTTATAAAATCTTCTTGTCTTTTGCAATTTGTTAATCTTTTGGCCATATCCATCTCCTAGAAAAAAGAATTCTTTAAAAGGTTTAAAGAAAATTTTGTCAAGTACCCAACTTTGCCCTATGGTAAGTATTTAGGGGGACAGTAAATAGTAAATGAAACAGAGCTGTCAACTTTCAAACTCTTTATCAAAAAAAATAAGAATAATAACTAATTAAAAACATATGTAATTTCTTGTGATTATAAAAATCAAGTTATTTTTACAATTTATTTACAAATAAGTGATTTTTTAAAGTTATGTAAGGGACAAAAATACATTTGTACTTCCTTAAAAATGCCAACCTAGAATGTATATATTTTGCAAACAACAGCCTTTTGTAATGACTCTCATCCCTATCTGCACACAAAAATCACTTGGGAAGCTTGCCAAAGGTACTAATTCCTTGCTTTTATCTTCAGGGATTCAACTCTTCTCAAGTCAGTGATGACATGAGTTTTTTTTGTTTTTTTTTTTTTTTTCTCCTTTTTAAACATACCAGATAATTTTAATGTGTGTAGTCATGGTGAGAACCAATAAGGTTGTATTTTTATTCTTACATAAAGGTAATCAGTCATGGAGACACTACTAAAAATATGATTTGCAGACCTTTATTGGTCCTCAGATAAATTGTTAGATGCATAATTTCTATTCAAAGCTTTTATCTCCATGATGAATGTACATGTAAAATCTTTGAAAAGATATCAAGAAAATTGAATCCAATAGCACATTAAATGATTCACTATGATCAACTGAGATTCATTTCAGGGAGGCAAGGATGGTTCAACATAAGAAAATTAATAAAGTGATATCAACAGAATGAAGGACAATAATCATCTCAATAGATACAGAAAATGCATTTGAGGAAACAACACCCCTTCATGATAAATGTAATGAACATATTAGGCATAAGAGAAACATACTTAATCATAATAAAGACATGATACAAAAAAAGCAACAGCTAACATCGTACTGAATGGCTAAAAGCTGAGAGCTTTCTCTCTAACATATGGAGCAAGATGAGATGTCCACCTTGTCACTTTTATTCCACATAGTGCTGGATGTCCTTGCCAGAGCAATTAGGCAAAAAATTAAGGGCTTCCACATTGAAAATAAGGAAGTGACATTGTCACTCTTTTTAGGTGATATGATAGAAAACACCAAACACTCCAACAAGAATCTATTGGAACTAAAAACAAATTCAGCAGAGTTGCAAAATCAGCATAGAAAAATCAGTGGAACTGTTACACATTGATGACAAATTATCTGAAATAGAAATCTAGGAAGTAAGTCTATTTCCAATAACTATCAGAAAAAAAAGGAATAAATTTAACCAAAAAGGTGGAATATCTCTACAATGAAAACCATCAGGCATTGTGAATGAAACTGAAGAGAACACTCACACACAAACATGGAAAGATATTCCATGTTCATGAATTAAAAGAAGCAGTAATGCTAAAATGTTGATACTACGCAAAACAATCTGCAGGTTCAATACAATCTCTGTCAAAATACAAGACATTCTTCAGAGAGTTGGAATATAATATATTGAATGAAAAATACCTTGTAATAGGCAAAGTCATCATTAGCAAAACTAACAAAGCAAGATGTATTACTCTGATTTCAAAGTACCCTACAAAATTATAGTAATAAAAAAACCAAGGTGGTTCTTGAATAAAAATAGACACGTATATCAATGGAATAGAATAGAAAAAGCCCAGAAACAAACTCAGGCATGTAGCCAACTGATTTACAACAAAAGTGCTAAGACTATGCACTGGACAAAATACAATCTTTCCAAAGAGATGCTGGGGAAACTGGACATCCACATGCAGAAGAATTAAACTAAAGTCATTTCACCACCTATAAGAGTCAACTAAAAATCAGTTAGAGACTTAAATATAAGATCCAAAATTATGAAAATATTAGAAGAAAACGTAGAATGAAAACAACTTAGTGGTAGAAAATATTTTAAAAATATAATCTGAGAAAGGGTTCATATCCAGGATATATAAGGAATTTGCAAAACTTGATAAGAAAGAAAAGTAATCCTATTTTAAAATAGGTAATAGACATAAACAGACATTTCTGAAAAGAAAATGTACAAATGACCAACAGGTATATGAAAAATGCTTGACATCACCAATCATTAAGGAAATGAAAATCAAAACAACGAAGAGATATTACTCCATTTCAGTAAGAACAGCTATTATGCATAAAATTAAAAATAAGAAGTGCTAATGAAACCATCGCACATTATAGATGAGAATGTAAATTTTTACAATCATTATGGAGAAAATGTACATATTCTTCAAAAAATTACAGTTACCATAAAATTCAGCAATTCCATTTGTGTACTCCCATGTTCACTGTAGCACTATTCACAATAACCAAGAAATGGAAACAGCCTAAATATTCATCAACTGATGAATGGAAAAAGAAAATATGGTACCTGTACACAATGGAAATGAAATAAAAGTCTGTCAATTGTAACAACATGGATGGAAGAAGAAATCATTATGCATGTGAAATAAGCCAGGCATAGAAAGACAAGTACAACATGATTAGTGTCTTGTGAATATACATGTTGGTAAGATTCACTGTGGTATATTCACTTATGTACATTGGAGAGCTAGATTAGATTCGTTACACTGTTCTTCCCTTATCCTGTCCCTTCTCCCTCTCCTTCAATTCCACCAGTCTGTCTTCTGTTTTGATGAAATACCCTCTTTTTCCTTTCTCTTTCTTTCTTTCTTTCTTTTTTTTTCACATTATCTTGCGCTAGCTTCTGCATATCAGAGAAAACATTTGACCTTTGAGTTTTTGGGTCTGGCTTATTTCATTTAGCATTACATTCTCCAGTTCCATACCTTTACCAGCAAATGCCATAATTTCATTATTCTTTAAAGCTGAGGAATACTCCATTGTGTGTGTGTGTGTGTGTGTATGTGTATATATATATGTGTATATATATATATATATATATATCACATTTTTTTTATCCATTCATCTGTGGAAGGGCCCTAGGTTGGTTCCAAAGTTTGATTCTTGTGAATTGTGCTGCTGTAAATATTGATGTGGCTTATTCCTACAGTATACTGATTTTATATCTATTGGATATGTACCGTGGAGTGGTAACAGCTGGATCATATGTGCTAGTTCCATTCCTAGTCTTTCAGGAGTCTCCATACTGCTTTCTAGAGTGATTGTATTAATTTGCAATCTCATCAACAATCTTGGAGTGTACCTTTTTATTACACTCTTGCCAACTCTTGCCAACGCTTACTATTAATTGTAATCTTATCTGCTATTCTGAGCAGATAAAAAAATTTCAGTGTAGTTTTGATTTACATTTCCCTAATTGCTAGAGATGTTGAACATTTTTTCATATATTTGCTAACTGACTGTATTACTTCTCTTGAGAATTATCTGTTCAGTTCTTTTGTCCATTTATTAATTGGGTCATTTTGGTTTTTATGTGTTATAATTTTATGAATCAGTCAAAATATGTTTACAAAAATTCAGTTGATGAAGACAAAAATATTAAAATATAAGACTTCCTTAATCTAGAAAACATTTGTAGACTATACACAAGACCACATAGTTTTAAATATTTGCAAAAAATCTGGAATAGACAACAGGAAAAGATACCCTAATATCCAGCATGTAGATGAATACGTGCTCAACCTCCTTAGTCAACAGAAAAAAAGCAAATTAATGTCACGTTTAGATAGCCCTATATACCTCCTACAATATCCAAAAATCATAAGCTTATACAGGTTGATGAGGATGTAGAACAAGTGAAACCTCTTTTATACTCTGTGACAAAAAAAAATTGGCACAACTGCTTTGACAAAGGAAGTAATATCATCTCCATATGTGATCTGGCCCAATAAGATCAAAATAGAACTGAAAAATTCTTATCACCTCATATGATATCATAGCATAATGCATATGCACAAGTCTCTACTGATGCTCATGCAAACAAAGGTACTGTACTGTCTGTTTTGTAAAAATACAGCACACACAATTATATAGAGTACATAACACTTGATGAATTAATTAAAAACTATCCTATTGTTTGTGTTACTTACTCTAGTTTTTATCATTGTTTTACAGTGTGCTTCTAATCATATATGTAAAACGGACTCAGGCAGGTCCTTCAGGAGGAATTTCAGAAGAAGGCATTATTGCCATAGGAGACAACAGCTCCATGTGTATTATGACCCATGAGGTCTTTCCAATGAGAAAAGAGGCAGAAGTGGAAGATGTGGTATTGATGAACGTGACCCTGAGTAGGCCTAAACAACTGTGTTTCGTGTCTTAGTTCTTAACAACAAACTGTATGAAGCAAAAAATAAATAAAAATATTCATAGAATAGAAAGAGGTTTATACAATAAGTATATAAGAAAGAAAAACTTTTTGGACAGCCATAAGATGTGTTTGTGTTTTAAGTTTTTATAGAAGGGCAGAATTTGTTTAAGAAATTAAGTTTATGGTGTAAAAAATTACTGTAAGCTAAAATTGACTCAATAAAAAATAATGTTTTGTTAATTTAGTGTACTCAAGTGTATTCAAGTCTATAGTAGTGTACAGAAATATCCCAGGACTTCACATTCATTAACCACCCACTCAGTGACCTATTCCGAGTAACTTCCTTCAAACTCCATTAATGTCAAGTGTCCTGTACAGGTGCAGCAATTTTTAAATCTTTTATACCATATTTTTTTACTGTACCATTTTTCTATTTAGATATATTTAAATATGTAAACACTTATCACTGGGTAAGAGTTGCCTACATTATTCAGCATGCTGTACAGATTCATACTCCAGGAGCAAACAGGCTATACCACAAAACAGTCATATATAATGAGTGCTGTCATCTAGTTTGTGTAAGTACATTCTATGATGTGCACACAACAAAACTGCCAAATGTTGCATTTCTTGGACTGTTTCCTCATCTTTAAGTGACTCATGTATTCCTATCTCAGTGATTATAATCCAAATTATAATAATCAACAAAAATGCATACATGTGTGTACTAAAACATGCATATAAGATGCAAAATAATACAAATAATCTGAATATTTACTCATCACTGTGATTGATTTAATTAGTAATTATTTATGGTATATTCATACTGTG
Organism: Sciurus vulgaris; assembly: GCF_902686455.1. Taxonomy (NCBI): domain Eukaryota; kingdom Metazoa; phylum Chordata; class Mammalia; order Rodentia; family Sciuridae; genus Sciurus; species Sciurus vulgaris. The sequence goes on from NC_136466.1 coordinate 94,566,148, forward strand.
GAGCATTTAAAAATCCTATGTATAGGAATAAGGTTTCTAACATAGTAGAAAAGATGATCTGAAATCAATTCTTCCATAAAGTGACAAAACTGCATGCAAAATTTGCCTAAGTCAACCTTTACAAAATTCTGGAAATTTATCAGAAATCTACAAAATCCCTGGAGCTTTTTTCAAGAAAAATGGCAAATCCCAATGTGAAGAAATGTTTTGTGGCATTTTAAATTGCCCTATTCACATTACTTTATCCATATATCCATAGTACCTGACAAAAACAGCTAATAGCCTTTGAAAGGGGTAGGCCAGTGTCGAAGATCTTCAAAAGGACACATTCCTAGAGAATTTTTGCAATATGATAACTTTCTGGAAGTCTCACTTACAGACTTGTCATTGTCCTCATTCTGAGCTCACACTGTGGGAAAAGGCACATATATCCCCAGAGCATATTTTGGAAAGAATCAGTGCAAATAGTTTAATATCACAGTTGAGGCATAGATAACAGTTGGAGCAATTAAGAGACTATCCACAAAATTCACAAGAAAAACCTGTAGAATTCAATGTTTATAGGCAGCTTTAGAAAGTTCTGACACATTCTGGGAAACCTAGACTACTCTATTTGTTGAGGGTTATGCTCATGCCCAGAAAATATCTGAGATGGCCATAATCTATTATCTTTAAGTGACCTGGAGGTTTTGTGTAAGAGGGTAGTCATAGTTTTAAACTACACAGAGCAATAAAGATTTGCCCAAATATAACACACACACACACACACACACACACACACACACACCACAAAGTGTGGAAGACATGTTGGTTCAAGTGGGCACTCACTGATCACTAAGTTGACTGAATAAGAACTCTATAGGCTGAACAATATGGGGTATACAAAATTTACAGAATTAATGTAGGAAAATTAAAAAACAAGAAAGATATCAATAATTAAAATCATAAATAACAAAAGCAAAGCATGTATAAATGTTTGATGCTTAAAATAACCACATTATATTTACAGTTCAAAAATTTGCATTTTTAAAAATGGAAAACATAAAGAAATAGGAAAGATAAACATATTCAGGGACACACATAGCAGTCAAAAGAAACTGTCCCCCAGCATCTCAGGAGACTGAAAGGCAGGAGGATTGCAAGTTCAAAGCCAGCCACAACATAGAGGCACTAAGCAACTCAATGAGACCATGTCTCTAAATAAAGTACAAAATAAGACTGGGGATGTGGTTCAGTGGTTGAGTGCACCTGAGTTCAATCCTGGTGGAAAGAAAGAAGAAAGAAAAGAAAAGAAAAGAAAAGAAAAGAAAAGAAAAGAAAAGAAAAGAGAAGAAAAGAAAGAAAAGAAAAACTGTCCTTGAAGAAAAAACAAGTATTGAACTAAATAGAAAAAATGTTCAATTGTAAATTTAGTAGTTAATTTAACCAAAGTAGTATAATTTGTATTTTAAATTTATAAAATATTGTTGAAAGAAATTAAAGACCTAAGAAAATGGGAAGGCATCACACATTCATAAATTCAAAGATTTTAATGTGGTTAATATTTCATAAATTGATCTATAGATTTAATTGCTATCAAATCTCAGATTCCATTTTGTGCAAACTAACAATCTGATTGTAATATGCATATGGAAATGCAAGGGGAAAAAAATAAAGTTTGATGTCACAAGTTTTCTGATTCCAAACATGCACCACTATTACAGCATTGAACAAAGTAAACTCCCTGTGTAAGCATAGACATATAGATCAATAGCATAGAATCGAGGATAAATAAATAACCTACACACTAACAGTTGATCAATTTTCAATGGTAAGGCCAAGACAATTAAATTTAGGAATGAATACTGCTTTCAACAAACAATTCTGAGTCAAAAGAATATGCGCATACAAAAAATAAAGTTGGGTCCTCACTTCACATTGCAGGATCATCCACCAAGTCTCATGGGACGAAACCAGTTCATCCTCCTTTATGGCTTATTTTTCTTAACTGGAACATGCTGGAAATGCAACTTCTTGAGATAACAGGATGTTGACTGGAACAACTTGAACTCTGTTTCTAGCTCCTCCCCCACAAAAAATAATAAGGAACATTCTTGAACACTTAAGCCCAGACATGTATCCTTGGAATATAAAGGCGGGTGGGGTGCTTTCTGTAGTCCCTCAGCTGCTATCGAAGTAGAGTATAAGCAGAGGAGAAAGACACTCCTTCTGGCCCAGGCAGCTTTCCTGAACCTAAGGAAACCAGCTGGAACTGAAACCTAGGTTTCTGAGGCTTTTGTGCCTACCTGTAATAAAAACCTTTTCATGTAATCGTGTATGTCTGAGGTGAGGGGTCAGAAAAGTTGCTAACCAGTACACAGTGATTCTAGTTCATACACATCAACTACAAAAATTAATTCCAAATGTATAATGGACCTAAATGATGTAAGGGCAAGTTTATTAAACTTAGAAGAAAGCAAAAAAAAAAAAAAAAAAAAAAAAAAAATTTCTTGTGACCTTAACTCTTTGGGTTAGGCAATAATCAATCATTTCTTTCTTTTTTGGTACCAGGATTGAAGGAATTGAACCCAGGGGTGCTTAAACACTGAGCCACATTTCTAGTCATTTTAACTGTTTTTATATTTATTATTTTTTGAATTTTGAGAAAGGGTCTCTCTAAGTTGTTTAGGACCTTGATGAGTTGCTGAGGCTGACTTTGAACTTGCGATTCTCCTACCTCAGCCTCCCGAACCGCTGGGTTTGCAGGCATGTGACACCACACCTAGCAGGCAATGATTTGTTACACAGGACTCTAAAACACACACACACACACACACACACACACACACACACACACACACTCAAACCAACACACATAAAATTAGGTAAATTAGACTTTGTTAAAATTTTAAAATTTTGTGCTTCAGGGAATACCATCAGTAAAAGAGAAAAGACATATACCTAATAGGAAAACATTTGCAAATCATATATCTGATGAGGAACTTATATCAAGAATATATTTAAAAATTCAACTTATTAATAAAAGTACAAATAGTTCAATGAAAAATTGGGAACAGATTTCAAAAGACATTTATTCAATAAAGATAAATCTTCAATCTAAAAATGATAAGACACTTAGTAGCATTAGCCAATGAGAAATTCAAATCAAAACAACAATGAAACACCACTTCATACTCACTAGAGTGGCTAAGATAAAAAGAAGACAAACAATAACAAGAGTTAGGATATAAGAAGAAAATGGAATTTTCTTACATTGTTGTTTTGATTCTAAATGATTTTAGAAAACATTTTGAAAAATAGGTTGGAGATTTCTCAAAATATTAAACATAAAATTTCCATGTAAGCAAACAATTTTACTTACAGATGAATACCCAAGAGAACTGAAAAGACATGACAACACAAAAATCATATATACAACTGTTAATAGAAGCATTATGCCAAAAAGTGGAAATTAACCAAATGTCCATCAAATGTAAATAGATAAGCCATATGGTATATATTGATATAACAGAGTATTATTCACCAATAAAAATAGTACTGATACATAAAACACGGATAAACCTTGCAAACAATCACAAAATATCATAAACTGTGATTTCATTTTATATGAGATGTTCAGAAAATGTTCATTCATACAAACAGAGATGGATTAGTGTTTGTCAGGGACTGGTTTCAAAGGGATTTAAGAAGTGACTACTAATACAGGATTTCTGGGGTGATTAAAAATGTTCTATAGTGCTGATGATTTCATAACAGTGTAACTACAGTAAGGAACTGAATTTTAATTTTGTTATAGTTTATAGAATGTGAACTATAGCTCAATAAAACTGTTATGAAATGGAAGAAAAATATTAATTTTATCTAAGGGTCAGTAATTTAAAAATAATTTCAAATACTTACCTATGATTATAGGAGGCAAAATGGAGGTAATATCCGGGGGGTAGCTCAGGATGGTGCGAGAGATTCCTGTGTGCAAGTCTTATTCTCAATGGTAAAATGTATTATGGTTACACGGTATATGTTAAATTGGTAAAAATTATGAAGCTGTTCACTTAGGAATTGTGTGTGTATACACATAAATATGTACATATATTCAATATAAAATAATTCATTTTTGGATAAAAATATATAAGGCACATTGGACAAATAAAATGTGAACAAATTTGAAAATGCAGAGAAGTCAGAAAGTCTGTGCTTCACTCTGTAGGAAACTCTTGCTGAAGACTTTTTTGAGGCCTCAGTAAGAAAATTTAAAGGGAAGAAGGAATTAATGTTGAAGATTTATGGCATTAGAAATGCTCACTGTATAAAATTGTGCAACCACTTTGAAAAAATGTCTTGGTAGTTTCTCAAAAAGTTAAGTACAATAATGTACTACTCAGTTAAAAATATGCCTCAGTATCCATAGCAGCATTATTCATAGTAGACTCAAACTGGAAACAAACTAAATGTCCATCAACTGGTGCATAAGTAGACTAATTGTGGTGTACCCATACAATTGAGTACTATTCAGCAATAAAAAGAAATTACTTACATTTGCAGTGTCATTGGTGAACCTCAAAAACATTACGCTCATTTTAAAAAGTCAAACAAAAGAGACCATACATCATCTGATTCCATTTAAACAGAATGTCTAGAAATGACAAAATTGTAGAGACGGAAATAAACTAGTGGTTGCCTGGGACTGGGGATATAGATAGGAATTCACTGTAAATGGGTACAAGGGATCTTACAGAGAAAATAGAGACATTCTAAAATGGGCCTGTGCTCTATTTAAATTACTTAGTAAGTATGCTAGAAATTTTATTGAGATGGGTGAATTTTATGTGATATAAAATTAATCTTAACAAAACCGTCAAAATACATATAGTAAAATTTATAATCTCCTCTGGTTTGTAGGAAAAATGATTAACATTAAAAACTAAGCAAAGTACAGTATAATAATTTTTCACATCTGATTGACTCTGCCTAGAATTGATTCTATACAGATTTTATCAAGTCTTAACTTTTGGAAAAGTAATGTATAAAGCTGAGTAATGGCTAAGAGCACCATCCAAAGAATCAGATGAGAAAAAAATCATATTAAAAGTATTGAAATATCAGATGATCCTCAGATGTTTCAATACTAGCACTAAAAATTAGAAGAAAATAAAAGTGTTCGAATTTTGGGAAAAAAATGATTTCCAACCTAGAATTGTCTAACTCAGCTAACCTATCAATCACCTCTTAAAATTAAATTAATACATGTTCAAATACGAACGCGTTGAATGTTTTTGTGGAATATTTTGATTTCTCTTTTGCCTTTTGCAGAAAACTATTGAACAATTGTTATGATTTAGATATTAGGTATTCCCCAAAAGTTTATATGTGAGAAAATGCAAGAAAATTAGAGGTGAAATGATTGGGTTAGGATAGTTTTAACCTAATCAATACATTAATCCCTTGATAGGGATTAACTGTATGGTAACTGTAGGCAGGTAGGGTGTGGCCAGAGTAGGTGAGTCACCAGGGAGTGCTGTTGGGGTTTGTATTTTGTCCTTGGTGAGAGTGGAGTGGTCTCCGCTTCCTGATACAATGTCCTGAGCTGCTATGCTCTGCCACACCCTTCTGCCATGATGTTCTACCTCCCCTTGAGCCCCAAAGAATGGAGTCAGCCATCTATGGACTGAGGATTCTGAAATTGTAAGCACCAAATAAACTTTTCCTCCTCTAAAATTGTTCTCATCAGATGTTTTGGTCACAGCAGTGAAAAAGCTGTTGAAAACAAGAATATTCTACATGAAAATAGAAAGTAAACCTAAAAAGAAGAAAACATGGGAACCTAGGGACCCAATATGTCATGGAGGCCAAGGGTTTTGTCAGGCAGTGATTAAGTATAAACTTGGAATGAGAAATATGAAACAAGCTTTAGAAGAGTTCAGAGAGGAGCAGAAAGACAGAAAGGTCTGTGAGGTACATATCCAACTCTAATGTACTAATATATTTGATTGTATTAATAAAGGTTTTATAATTCTGTTGGAAACTCAGGCAATATTAATTATTAATACATTTTGAGAATCAATTTAAATATATTAAAAATCAGTTATACTTTTAAAAGTTTATAAGAAAGGAAATATTATGACATATTTTGTGATTGATAAAGTTTTATAGAAAAATAATGTAAGTTGAGGTTATTTATTTAACCAGAAATTTTAATATAACTATTTGGAGGATAAAAATATTGAAGTTATATATGTGTTCATCTTATTTTTCTTTTAGAACTATGTGTATAAATTAATCTGATTTTTAAAAGATAAACCTTAATAATAAAATAGAATAATTTAAAACAGAAACCAAAAATCAGAATACATAATGACAAAGGTTGCTTGGGCTATTGTTTCTGACAATTTCAGCATGTTTTATTTTAAACAAAATATCAATTTGATTTAGCTTATTTTACATGAATATGGTTTATAAAGGATATTTTGTTTCGCATCTGTCAATTCTTTTCTTAACAAAACATGTAATAACCTAAAACCACATTCTATATCATCTTCTATACTTCATGCTTGACATTCTCAACAAGACCATAATGAAAGATAGTGATTTTGGCAAAATGAATATAAAGCCATCATTTTTCTGGAAGACTTATTTAATTCTTTGATAATCAGTCACTCTCTTTTTTAAGTAGTGTATAATTTGTATGCAATAGCATTCCCCAATTTTAGCATAAAACTTAATGACTTTTGTCAAATGCATGTAGCACTATCAACACCATAACATCATGAAAATCATGAATGCCTATTGGTTCCTTTGAACAACAATAATCCTGTTAACATTTGTTCCTCAATTGTGAACTACCAGTCAACTCATTTGTTCATTAGATACCAACATCTTAATGACTTAATGTAAACCTTCATCATTTGTACAACTTGTAATTTCACTTTTGTTTATGCAGCACAATATTGTTCAATTTAGCAAATAGCACTGCTAAAGAGAAATCATTAAAGAAACTTTATCATGATCTCACTTTCCTCAAATCAAATCCCAACCCCCAGTGATAGACAAAAATTCAAGCAGTTTCCTTGATGTCTCTAGTTTCTCCTTATGGAGTAAGTTGCAATTCATGATTTAGTTTAAAATATCTAGATACAAATATCAATCTAACTTAAAACTTGATTTAATTTTCCACTTCCAGCCTTGTTAAAAGAGAATTCCTGTTGTCTCTTAAGGCAAGGACAAGATGGGCATAGGGTCTTCCTTCCCTTTCCTTATGTGGTGTTTGTAGAGCATTTTGATGACACTTCTATTACAAACTGGATTTTCTGTCAGTTCCAATCTGGGTTACAGCAAGAAAAAATTAGAATATATGTGGAAGAGGCAGGGAACTGAAGGGGACGAAGTTTTCTCAAATGGTTGTTCCTCTTATAAGATGGTTTCAGCATCTTGGTCAGGGAAATGCTTAAATCTGATACTTTTCAATTTTTCGAGTTTTTTCAGAACATCTTTGGTGGGTTTATCTAACATTGATGCCAATGTTCTACATCATCAGCTTACAGATCCTGTAAAGGCAAAGGTATAGTTTTAAACATGAAACCTTGTACAACTTTTCTAGTTCACCCTCCTAACTCAGGAGTCTACTGAATGTACTACTGTTGGCCTAATCTTCTAAAATACCACTCTGGTAATATCATTGCATCATTGACACCCTCAAATGACTCCCTATTGACTGTGAAATAGAGTTTCTATTGCTTGGCCTGCCACGGAGCTCTCCAGGAGCTGATCAACACTCTTTGCACCAGAATAACATTTTTTTACAGCCTTGGCAATTCTCACAATCCTTATGTGCAAAAGTGACAAAGTCTCTTTCAGTTCTAAGTACATGCCCCACACTTTCCCTACCTGTGACTTGATTATGTCTGACTGAATGACTGGTATACATACATGCCCAACCCTTCCAGGTATGCTTCCATCTCTGCATTTCTAAATTTTACTTGATCCTCAAGACCCAACTCACACATTGACTACTCAACCTTTCCTGATTTCTGCTTCAGGAAATTTCTGATTCTTTCCTTCTAAATTCCAGCTTATCTGTACCTATTTTATGGTACTTATTTTCCACCTAGAGTTTCTTTCTTCCTTCCTTTCCTGCCTTCCTTCCTTTCTTCCCTCCTTCTTTTCTTATTTCTACAGTTTCTTTGTGTGAGAACAAAATTTTGTATATCCTTTTATCTCACAGGAAGATAATTTAGGGCTTATACTGATAGCTGTACAATAAGATACAATGGGGAAATTATAATTTCTATGAATTTGCTGTATCTTGCCCTGTAATAATATTAAATTTGCATACATTTCAAAGTAAGACATGACAAAACTTAATCTTACACTCTTCTAACCTTTCATTAGGCTTTTGCTTTAAAGCCTATATGCATTAGCATTCTTTCAAGTAGCACATTAAAACTATTGGTATTGTTGACAAGAAAGTATGATGTCTAACTTTGAGAGAAATACATACTAGTGTTAACCATATTTAACAAAATAGATTAAGCTATAGCTAATGGCTCAAATAATTGTTTCAGAGTAGTAAATCATATTTATTATTGAATATAATAGGAATAATGAAAATGTTAGTGACCAGACACTGTATTTTGTGCTTCTCATTCATTCCTCACATTATTACCTGTGCAACAGTCTGTGTGATAGGTACGTGACTACCCCTATTTCACAGATCAGAAAACAAAGGCTTGGAAAAGCAAGATAAGGTAACACAACTTTTCAGTATTGGAGTAACAGTTACAGCAAAGCAGTCTGTTATGAATAGCAGTCTGCCTTACTATCACAATATATGAACTCTAATGTTACATTTCTAGATCATATTCCAGAATACAAAACTGAAAAAAAAAAAAAAAAAAAAAAAGGAGTTTCTGAGAATAGGCCTTCATAATATTGAAGTAGGGAAAGGAAAATGATTTGAAGTCACACTAATCCGGTTTAAAGTCCCAGGTCTGCTACTTGTGAGAAATGCTACCTTAGGTAATTTACTGTCATTCTCAATTTCCATATGTGCAAAATGGGCCATTGTAAGGATTAAACAGAATGACACATATAAAGGTGCCTCACTAAAAGATGTGCTTCATCAACATTACAATGTCAATATTCCCAAGAGTAAGTTTTCACTAGTGTCATTGGCAGAGCCTTGTCCCTTAGCTCTGCTGCCTGTCCACACTCACCGTCTATTTCCAACACTATTTTTTTTTTAATTTCCAACACTATTAAGGTGAATATTTTATAAAATTAATGTGCAGATTTTTTAAATGCTATTGTAAAATTATGAAAAGAATAAAATATTTTATATTGTCACCACTTAGAGCTGACTCCTGTTGATAATTTGGTATTTATCATTCCAAACTAATTTCTATTTTTATATATTTATAAATACACAAATGTTTTATTAAAAATGGAATAACTAAAACTTGCTTTTTTATTTGATAATTTATCATGTCTCCTCTATATAAACACATATGCACTTCTCTTTCTCTCTATGAAAAAGAACACAGCAGAAAAATATACAATCTATGCTTATGAATATCTATTATAAATTTTTGAAATAACTTGAATTTTTAACTATATGGGAGTATAGTTTCTAAGTCAAAATTATATACCACTTTATGGTATGTTTCAATTGCAGTGCTATACAATAATGCTGACTTTTTCACATTTAAAATATATGAGAACTAATATGAAAAATACTAATTTGATGGAAGAAAAACCAAAATTTTATTGTTCTAATATATGTATTTTGCTTACTAGTGATATTAAATATTCCCCATACTTTTACATTCAATTTTTCACTTATTACTCTGTCCTTCATGAAAATTAAACTGATTCTTAAACTAAATGTTCCTACATGCTAGCCTTTCAAAGATCATTTCTTACTCTTACCATGTAGCGAATAAATTTTTCTAAAACATCAACAACAGAATAAAACATTTTAAAAAGAGAAGATAAGGCAGAGTTAAAATAAAATATCCACCAAGAATATAGAATACTAGAGCTACTCATTAAATATCATAATAAGGATTATATTGAATTATCTAAAACATTTAATAGAAATACATGAAACTGTTTTAGATTTTTGATATATCTTTACCTATATTGTTCACACTTAATATCTGAAAATTTAATATTAGAGTGTAAATTTCACTTATGTGAATGATTTATTCCAATTGTGAGAGGTAAACAAAGCATTGATTCATTTTATTTTATTGTTGTAAGATTGGTTTGTATATAAGCAACTTTATGACAATAGAATATAATATTTAGTATATGCCAAAATGATATTTGAACTTCTCAATTCCCATACATTTTAATACCAGTATAAATGAGAATATAGTATAAACTGGCAGCTTCAAATTATTTATTATTAACTTTAATTTTTCACCTAACATTTCTTCTTAAATAAACATGCACTTGTTTTCTGTAAAAGATTGGTTGATTTTTCTCACCATTGGAAAAACAAAGTCTAGGGTCATGCCTAGTATGTAGTAGAAACTGCAGACATACTTGTCAAATAGATAATGTTAAAACAAAACAAAGGTTTTAATAAGGACAAGCATGCTAAATTCAAATGATTATAGTTAGTTCAAAACTATTTAGTCATTATAATCGAATAGTTGAAAATATATATTATAGATGTCATGAAGTGTGATAAATTAATTGCACTATGGATATGAAATGACAGGGTGATCCAGTGAGAAACATAATAGTCTGTGACTCAAATATTTAGGTTTTGGTTCTGTGGTTCCTAAATAATTATGTGGCTTGAACAAACCATTCACCTCCCTTAGTATCCTTTTCTCCAGCTGTGAAATGGTATACTAGTAACTTCCTATGTGGCACAGAATATTGTTGTAAAAATGAGATAATAGCTGTGTGCAGTGGCACAGGCCTGTAATCCCAGCAGTTCAGGAGGCTGAGGCTAGAGGATCGAGTTCAAAGCCAGTCACAGCAACAGCAAGGTGCTAAGCAACTCATTAAGAACCTATCTCTAAATAAAATAACAACAACAAAAAAATGGACTGGGGATGTGGCTCAGTGGTTGAGGGCCCTGCAGCTCAGTTCCCACCTGGTGTCCCCCCAAATAGATAATATATATATATATATATATATATATAGAGAGAGAGAGAGAGAGAGAGAGAGAGAGAGAGAGAGAGAGAGAGAAAGGAGAGAGAGCGGTGTTTAGACCAGTGGAAAATCGGAACATACAGTGGCAGAACACCTAAGTCTAACAGTAATACTTTCAACTCTGAATAGCATTAGATAAAAAAGATAATCTGAGTGATTTTCCAAAAATATTAGGTTTCCTTCTAAGAAGTAGTGATTTGAAATAGATTACTTCTGAACATTTGTCTCATGTTCTGGATTCTGGCCAAAGGTCCACAGATTTTCTGAATAAGAATAGGTTGAGAGGATGCAAGTTTAAAGTCTATGATTGTTTTTCCTTACAAATCACTTTCATTCCTACTTGTTCCATATAAATGCACATGTAGTTGACACAAGAAATCAGTTACAGTCACTGCTGGACCAGTATTGTGATCTAGAACAATTATTCTTAATCTCTCAAAGTTTCTCTTTTCGCATCTGAATAAATGAAAGTTAGCTATAGATTATTTTCATAGACTTTCAGAATTAAAGTTGTAAATATGCTTAAAATATGGAGGCATACATATACGGGAAAATCTGCAAATATGCATACAATAAGCATTGAGAAAAGTAGAAATTCAGACATTTCCTAGGTTATTTATTGAGTAATGTCGAATGAATATAAAATTGCCAAGTACTGAGCTAGACTTCAAGGATACCAAAGTATATCACCAAGGCTTTCTCTCTCACAAGAGAGGTTATTTAAACAAACAATATTAAAGTGAGTACATGGTTTTGTGAGTGGGTTACAGAACATGCTCCAACACCTCAACTTTATCATTTAGACTTAGAACTTTTGAATTTAGTGATTTTTAAAAACTTAAAAATTATTTCATTGCTTTTTTTATTTGCAAAAAAAAATTAACTTTTAAAAGATGTTTACAGATATTCAGAGATAGGTTAATACAAATATGTTCTATTACTAATAGAATGAACTTCTGGCATTGTCCAAAACTTTAAAATAATTCAATCTGGTCCTAAACATATTTCCAAAATTGTCTGATTTAAAGTAAGTGTATATTAATTGACTTTGACTTTATTTGCACCCGGTAGCTAGTGCCACAAAAACCAAATTTTAAAAATAAAAATTTTAACCTCTTAAAAATAAAGTTTAAATTTCATACTAAAATGTCTTGTTTAGTAAAGTTAATTCTTTTTTACTTTGTCTATGCCTTTATTTTGCCAAATATAACAATTTTGCTGTTTTATGGATTCAATTCTTTATTTAAAAGTATTGATTAAGTGGGGGCCACAAATGGACAAACACAAATTTTCCCTAAGGACTTGTTGTAACTATAATTCAGCCATCTACTGAATAGACAATATTGACAATACTGACCTCACAATAACTAAGTAAAAAGAGAAAAACCACCAAATCCTCACACGTTCTTGCTCCCACTTCATTCCTTGCAGTTACCCTGTTACAAGTTTTTGAGATAACCGAAGTAAGACCTAGAGAAAGAGAATTTCTCTCTTTTCTCATTTCAAATGACAGGGTCTAAGAAAAGTCAAGCAATGCCAGAAAGACTAAGTCCACCTAAACCTAAAAACAGAAAAGCAGTGCTTGGACAGACACAATGTAGACTACAGCTCAATTTTAAAGGGACACTTTTCAAAATGCATATCTGTGGAGGAGAAAATAGGATGATTTAGAATAGGGTGCAAAAGAAGAACACTCTGGAAAATTAGAGGTGAAGGAGGAAAATAAGAGATATACACCATGACAAAAGAGATATATAAAATCAGCAGACTCACAACTCAACCCCACCAGACTAAAACAAAATAAACAAAGTACCTGGACAGTGTTTTACTAACAGATTACGGTAACATTGTAACTTTAAGATAGTCATCTTGTAAAACACCTGAATAAATGGGCTAAGGAACTGGGCAGACACTTCACAGAAGAAGATATACAGGCAATTAACAAATGTACGAAAAAGTGTCCAACATCTCTAGTAATTAGAGAAATGCAAATTAAAAACACCCTAAGATTTCATCTCACTCTAATTAGAATGGCTATCATCAAGAACATAAGCAACAACAGGTGTTGGTATGAATGTGGGAGAAAAGGCACACTTTTCATTGCTGGTGGAGTTGCAAATTGATGCAGCCACTCTGGAAAGTGGTATAGAGATTCCATAGAAAACCTGGAATGGACTCACTTTTAACCCAGTTATCCCACTCCTCAGTTTGTGGTACCAACCTAGATGTCCTTCAACTGATGAAAGGATAAAGAAACTGTGGTATATACACAATGAAACATTATTCAGTCATAAAGCAGAATAAAATTATGGCATTTGCAGGTAAATGGATGGAATGGGAGAATATAATGCTAAGTGAAATAAGCCAATCCCAATAAACCAAAGATTGAATGTTTTCTCTGATAAGTAGATGATGATACATAATGGGGGTGAGAGACTGAGGGCAGTAAGAGAAGAAAGGAGGAAATTTGGATTACGTTAGAGGGAAATGAGAGGGAGAGAGGTGGTGGGCGGAAAGACTGGACTGAGACAGACATCATTACCCTATGTGCATGTATGATTACACAAAAGATGTGAATCTACATCGTGCACAACCATAGAAATGAAAAGTTGTACCCCATTTGTGTACCATGAATCAAAATGCAGTCCATTAAAATAAAAAATAAAAAAGATGCTCAATATATAAGAATAGCTAATTGCAAAAAAGTAAAAGGGAACCTGCTTGTGTTAAAGATTCTGACTGCTCTAAAAATAAATCTGGGCCAAATTAAAAAATAAATAAATAAATAAAGTTAAACAAGTCCATACAAGTTATTGCAAAGAAATCAGGGGAAAATACCACGTATAGCACAATGATGTACCCTACCTTCATAAGTGATTACAGGACCTGTGTGATTCTGTATTATGTACAACCAGAAGAACGAAAAGATACACTCTATTTATATATGATGTATCAAAATGCATTCTACTACCATGTATAACTAAGTAGAACAAATAAAAAAAAACTTTAAAAAATGTCACATGTAAGTAAACTGTCCCCAACAAAATAAATATGAGGAAGGAATAAACAATAATCCAACATGCCAAATATGTTTAGAAATATTCAATCAAGCATTTGAGACTATTAATAAACAACTTGAACTAGAAAATAATAAATGAAAAATAAATAGATATAAATAGAGAAAAATGAAAAAGTTTATAGAACTCAGGAAATGGAATAATAAAACATTACATCAAAAAAAAAGAAAAAAATTTATAAGATGCTCAAAGTAGATTAAAATAAATAATAATAGACACTGAACGCAGGCAGGAAAGCAAATAAGAAAATGAAAATAGTATCATGAAAGAAATAAAAAGGCTTGGAAACAAAGTAAGTGAAATGGAGGATCAGCAGAGAAGAACTGCTATTCATATCACCTGAATCCCTTTAGCAGAAAATCAAAATAGTTGATAGAGCACATATTTAAAACTATAATTCATGACAAAATCCCTTTTGTTCATATCATTTGTTGAATGACAAGTCTGTTTAATATTTCATTTGGGTGCTTTCCTTTTTATTTTGGAAAAGGCAAACATAATTTACCCAAATTATTTTAATTCTCCATGTGCATAAATCTTTATGTTTTTCAAAACATAAAATATTTTACAATGTTTCCTGCAATTCTGTGAGCTACTTAGAGGATGTGCTACTCTTATTGAGCAGATGAGGGCTTAATAAACCCTCAAGATGTATGTGAGACATGATGCACAGAGACCTTCTTTAAGGTTTTCAGCTAGGCAAGTACTGATATAGTTCTACTATCCACATGTTGAGTTCTGTTCCCTAATACCTTTTCACTAACTCAAAAGGAGTCCATGCCTGTCAATTGGTAAGCATATATTGAGTTTCTATAATTGAACCAACTCATAGGTTAACTCATTTCTCTTCAAGGGTCATTTCTGTGTTTCCTACAGTAATATTGCTCCTATTGCTTTCATGCAGCTTTGGTGTTCCTGTTTTTTGTTGTTGTTGTTGTTGTTGTTGTTTCTTGGTTATCTTTGAAAAAAGGAATGCTCTAAACAAAACTTTTGGTAACTTATTTTCACAGCCTATTATTGTTTTTTTTTCTTGGTGGTTGTCTGCAGATTCATCTACTGTGTCTTCCCCTTGTAGAAAGATATTTCCCTACCACTTTCCTTTACTATAAACTAGTATTACCAAGTAGAAGGGGAGAAATTGCTTCATATTTTTCTTGTAAAAAAAAAAAGTTATTCAAATTACCATAGTTAATAAAAATAGGTGTTTTTTTTTTCATGTGGCTGAGTCAAAATGATTACATACAAACACACAAAAACCCAAACTAAAATATCTATATCCAGTATTTCTTTCTTTGTTCTTTCTGTTCCTAGGAAATTTTTTGAAAGCCACATTACAATGACATAATAATGGGTCTCTATTATAAGAGATCAATAACTATTGTCACTAAAGATCAAATTAGCTTACATATATATATACATAGACACATATATGTATACACATACTACATACTATATATAATAAGATAAAATTAGCCACTGTATAAAAATATACATCTACATCTAAAATTTAAGATTAGAAAGGTTTTACATTTTATTGATTGACAAGCATTTGTTGACACTTGGCCATGCCTTTGGAGGAGCCCTAATCCAATTAATGAGGACTCTACTCTCATGATCTAAATACTTCCCAAGGCCCTACCTTCTTCATATCATCAGATGGGTGTTAGGATTTAAACATATGAATTTTGGGAGGTCACAATCATTTGCTAGACTGTCCTCAGGCTTGGAACAATCACTGTCTCAACCTTACTATTTCCCTTTCATTGGTCACTTATTTCGTGAATTGATACTCAAGCTCCTCTTACCCATTCCTTCCCCTCCATCACCAACAGCGTGCTAGTCCTCATTACTTCACACTGGGACTCCTGACTCAATTCCCTATTTTTAGTTTGTTTCTCCCCAACAGTTTATATGTATTAAAGCAGATCAAGCTCAGTGTGGCCCCAAATCATCAGTTGCTGCCCACTTTGTGCATATGATACGAACCTAAATTGGAACTGAAGACCCTTGTAGTTAATGCCAGTCTGCCTTTGTTAGTTTCAACTTTTATGGAAAGCCTTCTCTGTGTATCTGACCTCGGTTTCTCAAACCAAGTAACTGCAGCACGTTTTTGTCTTAAGCTCTTGTGAAAAGGACTAAGTCAGAATAATTTCAGTTGTCAGCAACTGAGTACTCTAAAAAACAAATGACTTAAATAGTAAGTAATTTATTATGTCACACACCAAGAATTCTGGAAGTGAATACTTTTTCAGGTGTGGTTTCTTAATAACTGAGTGATACCAATTACACAGGTAATTTCCAACTTTCTACCAAGTCATGTTTGGTTTATTAACCACTCTTCACAGAACAGAGTTGTTTCAAGCTCCTAACTCTTAATAAATTACTTAGTAAGAAGAATGGGGTCACTCTGGGTAGTTTAAAGAAATCAAGATTCACCCACTGTAGCTAGGGAGGTCCTTCTCTTGACAGAGAAGGGCACCACAAAGATGAATCAGGGTTCAGCTGTCAAGAAGGTAATTTAAAAATGGCTGTTAGAGAAGCTAATGCAAATTTACCACAAAGCGCCTCCCTCCCCCAGCAATTTCTATCTCAACTACACATTTATTGATTAATATTTATAAAAGCTATGTTGATTTTAGCTGTAAGAGCTATAGACTACCTAAAAAAGATCATGTATTGGCAAGCTGTAAAATTAGTGAGTTTTTAGGCTTAAACATTTATCACTATTACTACCACATTAGAGAAATACACAAACATATACACAACCAACAAAAGAGAAGAGTGTGGTAAAATTAAGCTCTACTCACAAGATATGCCCACCTAAATTAGGGCACTAGATGGGCTGAGTCTGAAAGAGGAAATTGGATTTAAAGAAGCAGATGGTAGGCAAGACCCCAGTAGAAGTACTAGATGGGCCCATGAGAACAATTTAGTCCCTCATATGGGTCTATCCGCAATAGCACTGTTTCCTTCAAAAAAAATGGGAAAGCACTTTCTTTCAAGATATTTTTCTTGGTAAGGCCAACTATCACTTCTCTCACATTTATTCTCTCATTCTCAAGACTGTGTTTTAAGAAAACTTTAGTACTCTCCAGAATATTCCTTAACTCAGTAAAACCTGTCAGAATGGGATCTTGTCAATATGTCTAGCTACAAATAGTGAGCCATTATTTTTCTATCTCCTTCATTATTATTCTGTATGAGAATGTATTATACAAGTAATATGAGCTCATAGATACCTTGAAGAATTATAAGAAACTTTCTTGTGTGACAATAGCTTACTAGGTAATTAAAAGTAAGGAATTCAGAAACTAGAAACTAAGTACAAATGATGCATTTAAACCTCTATAGTAAATGTTCCCGTTAAAACACAACTATAGACCAGCGTGGTGGCACACATCTGTAATCCCAGTGACTCAGGAGGCTGAGACAGGAGGATCACATCAAAGCCAGCCCTAGCAATTTAGCAAGGCCTTAAGCAACTCAGTGAGACTCTGTTTCTAAATAAAATTTTTAAAAGGGCTGGAATGTGGCTCAGTGGTTAAGTGCCTCTGGGTTTAATCCCCAGAACAACAGCAACAACCACAACAACAACAACAAAAAAAATCCACAAATATAAACAACTGAAAAAATGATCTTTCATTGGATTGCTCTGTCTCCAGCTTCCCTATTTTTTGTTCCTTTGCTCTTTTTATTTTTCCCCCTGGGAAACCCAAGTGCACACCCAAACTTTAGATAAAATTCTGGAAAAAAAAAAAAATAGAACACTTCTACTCCAAATAATAGTAATATTAATGTCTGCCCACTAGTTTGAATTTTTTCCTACATACTAGTTATTGCTATATGCAAACAAATGTCTACCTTCCATGTCTCTAGCCTACTGAAATTATACTAAAGTATCTGTAGCAGAGCCAACTTTGACAGTGTGAACCAAAAATATGAAGTCTAGTAACCCAGACACTACATGCCTTTGAGTATCAAGAGAGGCAGTTTACATTAACACTGCAAACATCCGTAGTTTTCTCATTTCTTCGACGGTGGATGTCTCCTTTCTATGTCTTCCTTAATAGTCTTCCATAATTCCTTATCTGCTTACCTGACTCCACACATCAGCCTGATCATGAGACACTATTGTATCTAGTAAGAATTGAGGGCCCTTACTCTGGGCCAGACACTACAGTGGACATTTGCAAGCAATTGCTGAAGTGAACTGGATGCTATTTGGACTTAAAATATACCATCAACTCCACCTACCTCCTGGTGAGAAGCAGTAACTGTAGTCTTGCTGTATTACACTCATTCAGGGCTATCTCACAGCAAAGCTGCCTACTCTCCAAAGATTTGTAGTTCCTGCAATCCACAGTCTACAAATGTCAAAGAGATGTCTGGGTTATAAAGATGTCTGCTGCCAACAACACTGGAGAGAACCATCACACTGTTCTCTGATGCATAGGCTCAGCCACTGTGCATATAGTGTCTGGCACAATCCTGTCATACCAAAAAAACCCCTCTCAAGGCCCAAAGTATTTCTTTCAGTATTACTTTCTTGGGTATCTCCCTAAAATTCCTGTTATTTTACATTTTTCAAAAATATAATTATAAACAATGAGACATAACCTTGACTTCTCACAAACCTGGTTCAAATCCATTTCCATCTCATTTCTGATCATGGGTCACAGCATCTTTCATCTATACAAGAGAGTAAATTATAGAAGTAAACCTTAGTTGCTGCATAATACAGAAGACTACTTTCATCACTGAGTTGTTATGAAGATCAAATACAGTAGGCTCTAATAGAGTCTCTAGCACACTCTAACTACTGAATAACTGGTACTCTTTTTTTTAATCCTAGGAGATCCCCAAATGCCAATGAAATTCAGTAATATAGAAAATTTAAGAAAAGAACAGGGCTCTTTCACTTTCCACCAAAACCTTCAGTGCTCTGTACTGGCCAAACAAGGTACTCAAGAAGTGCTGTTGTAACAATTCAATAGCATTAATTACAAATTAATTTCAATACATGAGATTTTAATTCTACTGGAAGAATGAGGAATAGATAATGTCATGTGGGGTCTATTTGAATTTAGAAATATTTAAGGAAATTTTAACTTGTTTTAAAAATTATACTAAACATCTTTATTGACTATTGTGTATCTTAAAAATGTATATTGAAATAGTAGAGACAAAAATTAAAGATATCTTCACAATAATTAAAAATGTAAACCCACCAAAAACTTTCCATATGTACTCACAGAGGCATATATTTGAAGATATACATATTTGCATTAAATTTCTTCACTTATAGATGTTCTGTTCTTCAAGGCAAGATAAGGTTTCCAATAAAACAGAAACATATCTTAATAACTTCCTTTAAAATTATTAATAATATTATTGGTATTGTTATTGATTACATGGGAAATAAATAGGAATTAGAATAAGTAACTGTTTCACACATATTCTCATATATGAATACCATAACATGTGATATGTCTAGCTAATTTATACTCATTGAATGGGGTTTTCTCTTTGTATCTCTTTTTTCTTTTTTTTTTTTTTTTTTTTTTTTGAGGGGTGGGGTCCTCATTAAGTCTTAAACATCCAGATGAGACAGAAAAAGAAAAGAAAAGACTCATAATTCTAGAAATTAATGGCAGAGGAGTGGGAAGAGATCAAAAGAAAAATACACGGGCCATCTTATTGACTGAAGAACTCTCTCAAATGTGGAACAATTATGTTTTAGAAAGTGTAAATCATTGAAAAGGCTAGGGAGTTCCCAGTGAAAACAGGACATGTCTGTCAACTTTCTTTATTAGGGTTTTTAAAAAATGTCTTCTAAATATATATTTGGTAGCCACTTTGTTACTGTTCCCCAAAGTGAGAAAGGCAACCATACTTTAATTCGAGAGTTAGACCTCATTCTGTTATGTAGGGATACTTATCAAAAAGGAATTTTTTCTACATTTTAAGTAATAAATATAAACCTGATTTATATATTTGCCATCAGTTATTTACCCAATGATATATGTATTGCACTGCCCTAACTATTCCAAACATTCAATATGAATAATAGTGCATCCTCAAAATTGAACAATCTTATTTAATCACCTGCTACAAAACATGAAATTTCTTCTATTTTCATTTCAAATCTAAGACTTATTTCACTTTGTAAATAGAAGCTTAAGCAATATTCTTAAATTTAATTCTCCATTTCTTAACAAAATATTTAAAGTAATCCAGTATAATATTAGTATTTTTCTATATAGGCAACATAAAAGAAGTTCTTCTAATATTTTTTAGTTAATAATACTCTATAGAAATATGAACTATTTTCCTCCAATGCAATCACTGAAATGTATTTAGGCAGCATTGCATTTAAAAATGCACTGGATGATTTCTCCACAGGGCTTGCTTGTCACAGAGCTTTGTTAACCTACCCACTACAGTACAGTATATCAGACAACTTTGCCTTGCATCATCAATTAGAAAAAAAAAAAGCAATAACCAAAATAGTTTGCCTTCCAAATTCCTAGCTATCCCAATGCTGAAAGCCAATGATGTGTAGAAAAGAAAACCCTCATAACTCCTTGCCTGATAAATGAGTAGGGAGAATTTGACAGATCAGAACGAGATGAAGCAGCCTAAAACATTTGGCACAATGTGCGTCTGGCATACAGAGACTGCCTGTCAAATGCCTATGACTCCATACAGCAGCTAGGGACCCTATGGAGCAGCAGATGGGCCATTAAGGTAGTATTAATGTAGATGCCATCAGTTTTCAGTTCTGACTGGGACATACTCTTTAGAACTATGAGCAGCTGCTGCCATTTATTGTGACAGCTTCCTGCTAACTTTTGCCAACTGGCACAATCTGACTCTTTGTACCTGAGCTATTAAATGTGTGACTTCCACCATTTTATTCCTCCAGAGAATGCTTTTAATAATCCTCTAAAGAAGGAACGAAGCATTTATCACCAAAGTGAATATACATACCATGCAGTTCTATTGTGCAAGACTTCTGCCTTGTGTTCTTTACAGATCTTATATTAATACATTCTTATTAAAACTAAACATGAATCTTACATGTATGGAAGTGCTAAATTGAAAATTATTACTCATATTAATTCCAAATCTTTAATATTGATGTATTTAACTATTAAAAAACCAGAACCTTTTATCTTTTGAAATATTTTCCCCTAATGATCAAATTTTAAAAGTCACAATGAAACAAGTAATAAATTAACAAACCAAAAGTAAATTATTTTGCAGTTCTTTAAGTATAAGTAAATACATTTTATCTCAAAAGGCTTAGATACACCTGGTGGTTTATTTAATATGAATAAAGAAATTTTAAGCATATGAATGGATTTAAGAGCTCTATATCTGAATAATAACATCTCTACTATAGATCATGAACAATGCATTATAAATGAAGGTAATTGTGCATTTATCACCTGCAGAATAATTTCAACAGTATATGCAACCAAACTATTGGCAAAAGCAGCACTTTGCTGCCTTCCTTTCATCCAGTCTGACTTCGAGGGATACGTTGCATCATTTTTGATTATGTCGAACAAGAAAGCTCACAGTACAGCACAGCATACGGTTTGTCAGACAATAAAAACTGCAGCAAGTCATTATAAAAATGGCTGGCAGACATATTCATTATGCTGAGCTAACCGTCTTTCTGCTTCAAATATCTCTACAATTGGACCAATAATCTATGCATGAAATTTCTAAACAGATCTCATCCATTCAATACTATATTTCATAGGAAGTTCTGTCTGTGAATTTATGCATGTGCATGCACACACACACACAAACATACACACACACACACACTAAATCTTAAGGCAGTTAAACTTCCTAAGTTCATTTTTATATGTGCAATGAGAGTGCATCTATCAGAAAGCAAAATAAAGTTTCAAAGATGTTGACATTAATAATACAGCTATTGAGCTGCTTTTTAAGATTTCAATATATGATAGAAATAGTACAGAAATTATACGTAAGATACCCCTTGTTACATGTGAAGAAAACATGTGAACTGATGGACCAAAGAGGAATTAGAAAAATGACAAAATACTCTCAGTAATTCCCATATTTTCTTTCATGAACAAAAATGTGACATCTGGCAGAAGTTCAGAGACTGCCAAAAGTATGTGTGTGTGTGTGTGTGTGTGTGTGTGTGTGTGTGTTTACATGCATTTACTTGCTTTTGTATATCATTTTTAAAGGAATTGAAAAATGTTTATTATTTCAGGGCAATGACAAAGGACTAAGTGTGATTTAAAAGAATGTAAAGAAAAGCAAAATTATTATATTAAAATACAGAGCCTAAACATAAAACAGGTATTAAATTTTTAACATATTATTTTAAACATAGTAGTTGCTATATTAATGTCCTTAGAAGTTTTATGTTTTGTTGTGGGGTTTAAACATTTCAGTTTCCAGGTTATGTATTTTATTTTACTTATGGTATTATCATACCTATAAGAAAATATGAATTTTTTGTTGTTTAACTAATTTAGTTATGTAGTCAATTTACTGTAGTAACTTTCATAAGCCTTTTCTAGGTTTACAACAAGTACTTTTATACAACTCTTGAGAAACTTTGCAAAATGTAAAACAGGTTTTCAAAATCCTCCATTATTTAGTTTGATTTAGCATTTGTTCCAAATTAAAGATGCCACTATAGTGGCATTATTTTCAAAATAACCTAAAAATGCATTTGAAATAATTTGACTTCAAAACAGACCACTGCTCATATTTAACACCTGTAGCAGCATTGCCTCAGCAGAGTATTTAACAGGGCTCTGGCAAGAGGGTTACTCTGCTTCTTCATGGGGAAACCAAAGCCCAAGAAGGGAAACCACCACAGTGTCTCTGTTGGATGATAATGAGTAAGTCCATGGAAACCACAGAGCCTGTAGACAAATGCCTTTTAGAGGAATTGATAGGTTTACAATACTATGCTGTTATAAGTACGGCAAGTGATCACAGAGAACTACAATACGTGCATTTCCAAGGAAGTCTAAATTCAAAAATAGCCAAGTGAAGTTTGTTACTTTAATGCTCCTATTGTAGAGTGGTGATTATATTTTAAAATGTATGTTTCATGCTTGTTATCTTCAAAAAAAAAAAAGTCTAAATAAAATACTTTTACCAAAACTAAAGGACAGGGGTTAGGGATGTACCTCTGTGGTAGAGTGGTTGCCTAGCACACAAGAGGCCCTGGATTCAATCCCTAGCTCTGCAAAAACAAAAACAAAAATAAAAACAACAACAAAAAAGAATGAAAGGCTATCTGTCTGTTGCAGCAAATTATCATAAAATTTTTAAGAAATATAATTCAAATAACAAAAATGCTGTCTTTTGAATTTAGTGATAATTATTTTTCCTGGGGATTTGAACCCACGGCCTTGTGCTTGTGAGGCAAGCACTCTACCAACTAAGCTACATTCCCAACCCAATAGTAATTATTTTTAAAGTAGCAATTGTGAAAAAAAGTTACAGTAGTAATTTACACTTCATATTTTCATTAAAAACTTTAAATTTCTTGAAAAAGATGTTGTCTTATTAAGAAATCTTATTTTGGCACTCTGGGCCAGAAAATATGCTAATATTTTCAAGAGCCACATATTAGAATGTTTATTAAATAACAAAGAATAAGTTACTTTGTCTTTCAGGTCCTTTCTGCTGTGATAGTTGCATAAATCAATGCAGAGTCATGTGGAATAATGCTGTAACATCAATGAATAAACACGTCTAGGATTTTCACCTATTATATTTTCAAAGACAGAGGTACTGAAAACACTGTGGTTAAAATCTATGCACAGAATCTAGACTCTTAAAGCCTCCAAGGTATTTTCCCACAGAGGAATTACTTGTATTTATTATCTGGTTCAAACTGCTATTGTCATTATGATATGAATAAAAATATTTCATTGAACAAGCCACAGAATGTAAAGAAGTAAAATCTAAAAGCCTAATGGTGAAGAAACAATAAGACTGATGATTTTTAACAAAAACATAAAAATCCTTATTGTGACTTTTTGAAAATCAGCAAAGACAGACTGGAAATCAATCATTTCAAAATAAATAAATTATCTCCCTTATGCTTTGGTTTTGTAATCAATAGGAACATGAAAGACTTCATTGTTCACCTGGATATTTGTAATAAATTAAGATCATATGGCATTTGATTATGGTCTTGGTCTAATTGAACTGCTATGTCATAGTACCATAGGATGACTTAAATGAAAACATTTATTTCTCACAGTTCTGGAGAATAAGAAGTCCAAAATCAAGACATTAGCAAATTCCATGTCTGTTGAAAGCACTCTACCTAGTTATAAATGGTCATTTACTTGTTTTGTCTTTTTATCATCAAGAGAAAATTTATCTTTCTCCCATCTGTTATAAGGACTTGAATCTCATTCATGAAAGCTGTACCCTCTTGACCTAATTATCTCCAAAAGGCCCCACTCCCTAATGCCATCACATTGGAGTTTAGAATTTTAACAATATGAATCCGGGTGACACATTCAGTCCAGAACAAATATTAAAAGTAACAAGCTGATAGTCTATAATATTGCATGAGCCGAAACTGTGGAACACCTCTATGATACATCTAATCCATAAGTTGGTATTTGTTGATATAAAAAATATGTCCAATGACACAATTTTAAGAAATATGCTTCTCTTTATCAGTATGTACACCTTTGTGAATTTCAAAAGCAATATCCCCTGTGATTAAGTTAAAGTAAATTGAAATAATTGGAAGGACAATAGCTAAAATTAGAGACTTACTTAGAATGAACAGTACAGTGGTAATGAATTCTCAGAAAATTAAAAATGTTAAAATGTTCATTTCTTCTTTGCCTTCTAGCTTTCATGGGAGTATTTCATCTACAAATGGGTTATTAAAAAAACATACAGGAGCCGAGTGTGGTGGCACATACCTATAATCCCAGTGACACAGCAGGCTCAGGCAGAAGGACTGTGAATTCAAAACCAGCCTCAGCAACTTAGTGAGGTCCTGAGAAGCTTAGCAAGACCCTGTCTCTAAATAAGAAGAATAAAAAATAAACTGGAGATATGAATCAGTATTTAAGTACCCCCTGGGTTAAATCCCCTGTTGAAAGAAGAAAGAGAGAGAGAGAGAGAGGAAGGAAGGAAGGAAGGAAGGAAGGAAGGAAGGAAGGAAGGAAGGAAGGAAGGAAGGAAGGAAGGAAGGAAGGAAGGAAGGAAGGAAGGAAGGAAGGAAGGAAGGAAGGAAGGAAGGAAGGAAGGAAGGAAGGAAAAGGGGAGGGAGGAGGAGGGAGGAAGGAAGGAAGGAACTTTAGGTTAAAATTATGCTCAGTTGCATTTCTTACTTTGTTCTTCACTCTCTGTTCTTCACTCTCGTCATATAAGCACAAAAGCAAAACTTCCCCAAAATATATAAAGGGATTTTAGTCATGATACTGTTTTCACTTGCATTTAAAAACTGAATTGTGAAAAACTTTGTTTTTTTTAGGCTTTGAGTGATTTTCCTTCCCCACAACCAACAAAGAACACACATAAGTACCAAATGTAGATTAGAGGGGAACAAAATTGAGATCCACCCATTCATCTTTCACCAAACTTTTATCTTTATCCATCATTTCACATTTCTGCTTGTATCCTTCATGAAACCTTTAAAAACCAACTTAACTGGTGTCAGTATACCTTATAACTGGATTATGTACAGAAAAAAAATCTTAAGCAGTGCCTGAAGCCACTCCAGTCTTCCTCTTAACCCCCGTTGCATACTTATCAGGAGGAAGTAAACATGGAAACATGAAACTTCGCCTAATTTTTAAGGCTGAAACTAAAGAACGACATAAGCTCATAAGGGGTGTTCATTCTGTCTTGAATAATAATTCTTAGTTTTGTAGCCTGTTCATGTTTCATTATAAATACAAGGGTTCATGGTGTGTCGTTTTTTCTTTTTGAGTGTCGGTTCCTTGAGGGAGAGTAGAATGTGCTGTGTGTAAGGTTATTTCACTTGAAAAAAGTAGAATAGCAACTGGGGAGAAAAGAAAGGATGACATAAGCAATGTTATAGGACTTGCTACATTGGAAGTCAATTCCTGGTAAAGAAATATTGAAATAGTTCTTACATTCTCATTCTGGAATGGAGTATATAAAAGGAAGGACAGGAAGAGGGATCCGGAGGCCCAGAAAAGGTGATATGGAAGAAGAGTAGAATCACTACAGTAAAGGAGACATGTTTTAAAGGTTCCTAAGAACTAAATGCAATTTACCCTAACTTCAGTGACAATGAGCATATTTTAGAATACAGTGTGTTTAAGATGAAGGCCAAATAAATCAGCCTAATCATCTATACAAGGATATATATATGATAGGTTATGCTTCATATTCTTTAAGATTCAAAATTTCAGGCTTGTTTAGAAGGAAGGTAATTACATAGAGATCTTTAGAGAGCACCCCAGATTTCCCTGCTTATAAAAAGCATAGTTCTGCGAAGCATTAGCAGGAAAGAACAGCCCGATCTGGCTTAGAGATATATGTCCAAGTAATACAGAGTAATTTCGTTAAGAGGAGAATATTTTTCAAATATACCTTCTGGAATATTATAAGATATTTCATTTCTGTTTTACCTTTTAATTGGTAGAATTCAGTTTCATTCAGAATACCAGTACTCTAACATAATCTTCCATTTTTACTTCCATTGCCTGAAGGCTAGGACACAGTAAGTGTTATAAGTGAAGGGTAATGCCAGTAATATTTTCCTGATGATCACATTCTTAAAATTTTCTGTCAGTGATTAAGAATGTTTAAATAGTATGACGAATGCCAAAGAAATATTGTGGACTTTATATAAATACACTGATTTCACAACAAAGAATTAAGTAAATTTACTTCAAGCCATGCCATCCTATCATTTCTTTTTTTATTTGTCTATTTATTTTTATTGGTATAATTATACATAATAGTGGGTTCATTATGTCATATACATACATGCACATAACATAATTTGATCTATTTCATTTCCCAATACTTCCCTTCCCTCTTCTCCTCCCTTCTGATCTGCTTGCTCTTCTCTACTTATCTCCCTTCTATTATTATTATCATTATTATTATTATTTAATTAGTACATTATAATTACATATATAAGCAAGATTCATTTTAGTACATTCATACATGGACAAAGCAAAGATTTCCCATGTCCTCCCTTCCTCCCTGCCTCTTGATCACCTTCCTCTACTCAATTGATCTTTCTTCTCTTCTCATGAAATCCCTTTTTAAATTTTTTTTTCTTTCTTTCTTTTTTCATCTTTCTCTACATTCTGCATATAAGAGAAATCATTGAACTCTCAACTTTCTGAGTCTGACTTTTTTCACTTAGAATGATGTTCTTCAATTCCATTCATTTAACAGTAAATTACACAATTTACTCTTCTTTGTGACTGAGTAAAACTTCATTGTATTTCCCAAGTCTTCATTCATTCATATATGTGTATATATATATATATATACACACACACATACGCACACATATGTATGTATGTACACACGTGTGAGTGTGTGTGTGTGTGTGTGTGTGTTACTAGAGATTAAAACAGGGACTTTGCCACTGAGCTGTATCCCCAACACTTTTTATTATTTTTATTTTTGAGATAGGATCTGGTTAAGTTGCCAAATCTGGTCTCGAGCTTACAATCTTCCTACTTCATCACTGGGGTTAGAAGTGTGTACCACCACACCTGGCCATTCTCTCTTTTTGAATATAGAGATAGCACTATTTTCAACTGACTTGGAGGTCATCCCATAGTGACTGTGCTATGGTGGCTAACTAAAAATCTTTCCTCCAATAACCATAGATTTTGTTTCAAAGGAATTATTTTGAAATAACCAAAAATATATGTGAATTGTTGTCTAGATTTTATTCCATCCAAAAAGAAATTAAATGTTTTTGTGTAAAATACTTGTCTCCATTTTGGAACATATTTATGCCTAGATGTACATACTGGTGTGCGTGTGTGCGCACGCGCACGTGCACACAAGCATGAATGACAAGTAACTAAAAAAGTTTAAAATATTTTACTCAATCAGAAATTCATTGAGGCATGATTTTATTTTTGATGGAAAATCAAAATATCAAGTTTTAAATCAAAAAGTATAATATGGAGTTTGTCCTTATATGTCAAAACCGCAACAATTTTTCATGAACATTCAGGTAGTAATTAAATTTATCAAAATGCAGAATGAGAAAATGATACTAATGTCAGGTAAAGTTTTATATGCAAAAGTATTTAGTGTATCATTTTATATAACAGTGAAACACTAGGAAAATATTAAATGCTCACAATGTTAATAAAATATACATATGTCATGTATCTATAAATGTGTGCTAATAATGCATATGTACAAATTATAAATAAAGATATTTTAGAGTCAACAAATTCATATAGTATGAAATAATATTAAATGGAATCACAGGATTCAATTTATGTAAAAATAGATGCGGTAATGATTACATAAGACAAAATATACAAGGGACCTACACCAGCATCTTTGAGTGATTATCTCTGAGTAGCAAGATCATTACTGGTTTTCACCACTGTATTTTTTTTTTCTGTATACTTATTCTTACTGTGTTTTGTACAATAAGAAGTTATTTGTTTTATTTTTGAAAAAATGGTACATTTAAAGTAATAACAAGAGCTGGAGCTATAGCTCAGTGGTAGGGCACTTGTTTTGTATGTGTGAGACCCTGGCTAGATCCTCAATACCACATAAAAATAAATAAAAATTTTATGTCCATCTACAACTAAAAATTTTTTTAAATAAAATAAAAAAGTAATAACAACATGTTCCATATCATGTTTACTTTATGAAACTAGATATATACACAATACAAAATTAGACAAAAGAAAAATTTTGGAAAAAGAAAAGATCTCCCATTTTTAAAGTAATTAGGTCTTTCAAAATATTTGACAAATCACTTTCTAATGTCAATGATGTTTTGTATTTTAGATTCTACATTCATAAATTTCAAAAATAAGGGTTTGTGAATGTAGCTCAGTGGTAAAACATTTTCCCAGCATGCACAGGGTCATAGATTTGATCCATAACACTACAAAAATAAATAAATAAATAGTAAAATTTAAGATGATTTAATAAAAGTAACATTAAAAATGAAGTTTATTCCAGACAAATGGAAATAGCTTTTACTTTGATCATTGTTAGGAAGAATAACTATGTTCACAAACCCTGAAGATAAGTAGAAATATAGCATGATAAATCAAAGACTACAGGCATAGAAGTTATACATACAAATCATCAGTAATATTTATGTGTATATATTTATAAATGCATATGTATATATATATATATATAGAGAGAGAGAGAGAGAGAGAGAGAGAGAATGTGTGAGAGAGAAACTTAGCATTGATAAGAGTTATATCATGCCTTTAGACAGAAAATTTAGTATAAGAACAGTTGTTTGGTGCCAAAGTACCACCATATTGTTTCTAGGACATCAGGGACACTTAACAATTGAGAATTCTATGCCAACTTGCTCTCTGATTTATGCTCTAGAGTAGGTCTTCTCAGATCTTCTTGAATACCACTAAAATGGGTTCCCATTTTCCACTTGGTGCTCTTGTAAGAGACAGTGAGCTAAATAGAACGCGCTGATTCCTCCTGAAGGAAAAGGAGGTGGGAACATTATTTGGCTCAATGGACATTTGTAACCTAAAATTCTTTTTCCTCGGAAAGGAAGTCCATTAAACTCAGGTGGGGGAGATATTTGACTAGTAGGATCTCATTGCATGAGTCAATTTATGTCAAGTGAGTTACCATTTTCTCTGTCTAAACATAGGACAAGAGATGAAAACTGGAATTTATATGCACATTTACTTGTCTGAAGGTTTTCCTCTAATTTCTATCTCAGGCCATGAGGTTTTCATATACTATTATGTTACAAGTTTCCTACAGTGTGTTCCTACAGTGCAGAAACAATATGCATTTCTTTTTATTATATATGGACAAAAAACATTATCTAACATTCTTCCTCAGAAATCTAAATCAACATTTTACTCAAGTGCTTTCAACATGCAGATTCATTAAAATAGTCTAAAAGGGATCTACACTGTACCCAAAGAGTGTGTTAGGAAATCTATTCCTAGTCTTTTGGAAAATGCATGCTGTCTGCATACAGAACTAAGAAGGCTGAAGGGTTACTGTGGTCAGAGTAGCCAATCTTCTCCCTGCTGCTAAGTAATAGGGTTAAATTTTGTCTTATTTGTAACTATTAATAAGATACTGTGAAATATCCATCGCACATGTAATTAATTAAAATAAATTGAGTCACAGACAAAACAGACCCAGAAATAATGCTGCTTTTGAAGTTTGTGAACAAGTACATGTCAGTTTTGGGAAGTATAGGACTTTATAGATCAGTTTAATAAATTTCCAAATGCTTTATGACTCAAGTGATTAGGCATTACAGCTAATTACTCTAAGTATTTCTATCTTCGAGGCTTACTTCCTACTTTTACTTGCTCAACTGAAACAATTAGATTCACCAGGAGAAATGGATAATGTCTTTTCAAACCATATTTCCCATAACACTTAGTTTCCTACAGCAAATCATTAAATAGTCAACAGATGCATTTAGTTTTCAGTCTCTACACAACTTCAAGCAATTATTTTGAAGGGCAAGAGTGGTGTTTTCTTCCTTTACTACCAAATATCTTCTCCTTCCCCCAATTAGAAAGACAGGTTATTAAAGAAATTGCTTTGGTTCTGTGCAACTTGCCCCTACTTTCTGTTTCAGCATACTCAGAGTCGATATCAAATGCCATGAAAGGTCTTAGGGCAAGTAAGAGAAAAGATTTAAAGTTCACTTTGTGAACAAGAAAGTGACTGATTATTGATATACAATCTAATAAAGGAACCAGTCTGTTAATAAGGGTGAGCCCCCAACAATTATATCACCTAGGAAACTACATGCTCCAGAGTTGACAAATTATTGGGAACCCCCCTCCTGCAGCCGCCTTTTGTTTCTTCTCCAAAACATAAAGCAAGTATACTTTAGTGACATGATTTTTTTCCTGGCACCTTTCCATAGCCAATTCCATTCATGCAGAAAAAGGATGAAATTCCATCATTCGAGCATGACATCTCAAAATTCAAACTTAATGAGAGCTTTGGCAGCTTCTGTCGAAGGCAGACAGTGATTAACAAAACACTTCAGAGTACAAGGCACAGCAGTGCTCAAAGAAAACAGTGATGATCTCCACTTAATTGTAGAAAAGCCCAAAGCATCTGCCAGCCGAGGAGAGCTGGAGCCATAAGGAGCTATTGCTCAGATAGGCTGTCATCTCCAGAGATCAACAACCATATGCTCAGCTCAAGCACAAACTCCAAAGAAGTTAATTTTCTGACAAAATACAGGGATAAATATGACATTCAAACAAGTGTGCTCACTCATCCTGAACACACGTTCATCTGCACGCATCAGATTTATGCATCGTTTCAACACAAGCAAATATAATTTGTTTGGAACACAAACATTGCTGCTTGAGTACAGGTATAATTAATCTTTGTCTGCTCCACAGGTTCTTGTGTTCTACTGGTTAACCACGCTTTTCACAAACTTTTGATGAATGGAGAAGCCACTTGTTGCTTCATACCTAAACATATATCATATTCTTTCATGCTTTGAAATAAATTCAACTTATTTAATTCAACATGAAAAAGTAACTTATGGCACCTAGATTCAAAGTTTACGTATGTATGCATGTGTACGTGTATGCAGGTATGTGTAGAGAGAGACAGCACGAAGTTGACAAGTTTTATACACACAAATTTCAAGTCATCTATTATAAACGGATCTGTTATCTACAATCTATATTTCTTTCCTATTTATTTTATCTGTATATATATTGACTGATCAATCTATCATCCAAATTTATCTATCTCTGAATGCTGAGCTGGGGTTTTCAAAACCCAACTGGGATGTAGTTTAGTAAATAAGTTTTTTCATCTGGGAAGTAGATACCAGGAGAAAGTTAGCAGAGGAGTTGCTTACTGGATCCTTCAGTCCTGGTGTATTCTAGTTAAAATAACACAAAATAAAAAGCAAGAATAAAGGGAAAAACAATTATGAAATATAATAACTATTTGCAGCAAATAAAAAACAACAGTTTACACGCTAAAAAGATAAAAAGAAGAGAAAGAGAAACTCTGTGTTCTCCCATCATTTTGAAGTAGAGATACCTCTTCTTACACCTTTTCAGAAAATGCAACATGTAGCCTCAGATGGATTGGGGTCCCCAGACCATTAACTGTGTGGGTCTTGAAAGCAGGTGTTTGATTTAATATTTGCACCCTAGCCAAACAGCAGTTAATTTTTCAGAGGTGAACAAACACAGTCTGTACAAAAACTAAAGAGAAGCATCTAGGGACAAAAAAGAAAAATTAAAAAAAGGTGCTTCAGTAGCAAACTATCTCATTTTTAAAAAAACTCTCCTAATATCCTTTCCCCCAAAGAATTGTTTCTCCTTTCTTTGCCTGATCACCTTCTTCCAAGTTTGTACACTGAAGCTTAAGCATTCACTTATCTTTGGATGTAGCCACTCTATCTATGAAGAGAATTAGGTGGAAAGTGTCACTATTGTCACATCAACGCAACCATTATGGAAGTATGAATTAGCTTGCTATCTTGTAATATTATAACTTTGATGTTATTGCTCATTCATCATTTAAATATTTGTAAAGCTTTCTCCAATTATTGAAGAAATTTATGATTATGATAGAGAATTTATAAAGTGCAGGCAGGTTCAAATCATTCATAAAGCCCATCAGAAAAAAAAAAGTTAATTTTGATCAATTTCTCCTATATAATATTCTTGTAAATGAACTCACATTAAATATGTTTATTGTTTTACTTTCCTTCCCTGGACCATACTTTGTACTTTAAGCATTACCCAAAACATTATAAACTATTAAAAATACTTTTTTAATTGCAGCTTAATCTTCCATCATATAGGATGGACTGGTTTTACCATGACTCATCCTAACCATTTCTTTATTTGAAGCTTTTAGATATTTACCATTATAAATAACACTATAATGGCATTCATTATACAAGTATACCTAAAAATATTTTTACTGGAGTTTCTGTATCAATTGATATGATTATTTTAAGACTTGCTAGATAATGCTAAATTTACCTTTTCTGGACTATTTAAGACAATATTGTACCTGCATACACGTACACATGCATACATATACAAACTTTGAATCTAGGTGCCATAAGTTACTTTTTCGTGTTGAATTGTTGCTTTTAAATGACATCTTTATTGAATTTTTTATTAAACTATATTCCAGACCATATCAGAGAAACAGTCTGTGGTCTGGGGAACAAAACCAAGTGTCACCAAATTGATTAAAACCCTGCCAAAGTAAGAAAATGTGGGCAGCAGGAATATTCACAAATACATTTAAATGGAAATTTTTATACTAATCCTCTATATTTTAGAATTTAAATTTTATAGAGTTAGGGTGCAAATTCATGTTTTTTCCTTATATGAATGAGACAATAGAGTAAATAAGCAAAAGTTTATGTGAGCAAATATTAAAGTTAATGAAAAAATATTCTAGAGAAATAGACTAACATAAATGCTGATAAACCATGGGTATATTTTATCCTCTGATGAAGGGTATATATAGATATATATATAGATATATATATAATATATTAAGATTTGCATAGGCTATTTAAAGTCTAGTTTTGATTGATATGCCTCTCTTTTGAGTAACTTAGCTCATATATTCTGAATCTTAATTCACTATAGCAAGCAATTCTGAATCTAGTCTTTCAAACTTCATAAAGTGGTCTGAGTCACACTGCTTTACTCTCTTACCATCCTCACAATATTTAGCTAATTTGACTTTAAACACCATTCCATTCCCCTGAAAACATTATTTTAAGCACTTTATTACTTTGTTGTGCTGAGTATCTGAATTTTTACTTTCTTTCTCTTTAATTTGGATTTTGTCCTTCTTGAAACTGTTTTTGGATGTTGTTAGCCATACTCTCCTTTTTCTATGCCCTGTTCTTTCTTCTTCTGAGAACAACCTTTCTCTTTCCTTTAAGTTCAAATTGCTGGGTGTTTTTTGTTTATTGTTATTGTTGGATTTGGGGGTTTTGTTTGTTTTGTTTTGTTTTTGTTTGGGGTACCAGAGATTTTCATTTTTTTTTTTTTTTAATTTTGAGACAGGGTCTCCCTAAATTACTTAAAGACTCAATTACTGAGGCTGGCCTTGAACTTGCTATCCTCCTGTCCCATCCTCTGTTGCTAGGATTACAGGTGTGTACCACTGTGCCCATCTATTTGGTTTTAGTAAATGGATGGATCTGGAGATTATTGTGTTAAATGAAATTAAACCAATCCCCAAAAAACCATAGGTTGAATGTTTTCACTGATATGTGGAAGCTAAACCACAGTAAAGGAGGTAAGGGGAAGAAGAGAAGTTGGGTAGATTAGACAAAGGGGAATTAAAGGAAGGAAGGAAGGATAGGAATAAGAAAGACAGTAGAATAAATCTAACATAATTTTCCTATGTACACATATGAAAACACATAAGTGAATCCCACCATCATGCCTACCCATAAGAATGGGGTCCTAATTAGAATAAGATATAGACCATGCTTGTACAATTTTATCAAAATGGATTCTACTGTCATGTATACCTAAGAAGAACCAATAAAAAAGAAACAGTAAAAGCTCTTTTCTCCAGATTCCAACAACAAAGAATTCATGGCACACATTTTTGCATTGATAACACATATCCCGTTAATACTCTTATAAATACATCTTATCTCTTGTTATAAATAACAAACTGGAATTTCTTTGTGTACTAATTTTCACTTTCATGAGAATCCATATTATTTTCATAGTAAAAATGTGTTGTAATAGATAACTCTAAAGTGTTTAATAATCTGTAATCAAAATTATTCTTTCAGCAGTCACCTACAGTCCTGTGTCATGATAACTGCTTGCCTATCTGACACCACCATGAATTCTCTCCCATGAAATATTTAATACTGTGTCTAGTTATATGTAGCAAATACTCAGTGCATAAATTCTTCACCCTCTTTTTTTGCTTCCGTTCTCAATCCTTATTACTCCGCTTTCCATGGAAAATTGACACTTCCCTTGCATTCAAATAACTGACTTATCTTCCTCTCTGTGGGAATCTCCTTTCCATGTTATATTGTATATATATATATATATATATATATATATATATATATATATATATATATATATATATTCCTAAAAGTCAACACACTATGAAAAAACAAACAATAAAATCCCTAGACTTATGGGGAACATGGGCTAGGAACATTTCATCAGTGACCAAAAAAATATAGAAACAATAAAAATGAGAGTACGGTTTTACAAATGTTAAATGGTTAAGAATATATAAATACTAGAATAAATATAGCCCTTTCCCTTAACAAACACCTGAGGTGTGTTTATGTTTTGTGAAAATAGGAATATAGTCTCTTAGTTGTTTTGAAGTGGTAGCAGGAGGGTTATCTGAAAATAGATGGAGTATCATAACAGATGAAAATCACAATCACTATTATTCAGGATTTCATAGAAAAACCATGTATTCTTCTGCAAGTAACTGTTTTATTTTAGAAATAACTTTTAACTTTTTTTATCCTTCACTATGAAACAACAGATAATAATATGCCTTGACCTGTTCTGATACTTAAAGTTATGAACTCTTATGGATCCAACATCCCTTGATTGAGAAGTAAAAGTTTTACATATAGTAAGGGTCAGGAGGCCTGAATGTACAGGTAACATTCCATTTACAGAGATGCAAAAGACTGCAAAAAGAGGAAGTACAATAGGGAGTTTCAGGATTCCTGTTTTGTCCCTTTGAACTTGAAGTGCCCAGTAAATACCAATTAGTACCAATTAGAGTTCAGGAAAAGAAGTCTGGGGAGGACGTATCTATGTGAGAGTCATCGACATGTAGATGATATTTAAAGCTAGGAAACTAGATGAACTCAGCCAGGCTCAACTCCGTGAAAGCTGACAAAAAACGAGAAGAGGTCCAGCAATCTTGAGACGCTCCAGAATCAGCTGAGGAGATTAAAAGGAACAACCTACAGACAGGACTCCCAAGTGAAAGGTGTCTTGGAAGAAACTGAAGAAAACCTTTCAAGAAAAAGAGGGCAATCAATTGTGTCAAAAATGCTGCAGTAAAATCAAGTTAAAGAAGAATACTAAAGCAATCATTATAGTTTGCAACATGGAGGTCACTGTTGCCTATGACAACCACCAATTCAGTGAACTGATGGAAGCAAAAGTCTGAGTAGAATGTACATTTGCCACAATAAAACCCATTATTTTGTATAATTAATGTGTACAAATCAAAATAAATTTTAAAAATTATAATCAGTTCAAGAGAGCTGGGAGGAAATTTCTTGAAAGTACATATAAGATTTTGGAGGAGATTGATACCAACCAGAGAAGAACTAGAACAAAGATCAGCATTAGACATATTGTGTGATAACCAATGGAAGGCAGAACCCATACAGATGCAAATTATGTCTATAGTCCTGGAAATGTGTAGAACTCTTATGTCTTCTCTTTTCTCTGCTCTGCTCATCTGGTTTCCTAAGAATCACTGCTTTTGATTATCATCTGAGTACTTTGTATGTCTTTCAGAGTAAATTTTATAAAACACATCTAGTATGATCTCAATAGCAACACAAAAATAAATAAGCAATGACAAACTACTTTTTAAATTTTTTTTTACTTGTCAATGGACCTTTATTTTATTTATTTTTATATGCAGTGCTGAGAATTAAACCCAGTGTCTCACACATGCTAGGCAAGCACTCTACCACTGAGCTACAGCCCCAGCCCACAAATTACTTTTTATTTCTTTGAAGTAATTAGTTATTCTATTTCTGATCTATAAAAAGATCAGAAAATTGAGTGGTGGACTGAACCACACAGCACATTTTCAGGATATAAGAGAATTTTCATGGGGTTTGAAATCACATAAACTTGCTCTAGGATTCTGATCCAGCTGTTGATAATAGTTTCTATAAGGAAAGTGGGTACCATGCTATTTTTAATTCTGTCCGCACTTGAGTTTCCTCATCTTTAAAATGGAGATAACACTTGCCAGATAGATTTACAGTAAATATTAAACAAGATAATAATATTACTACTTAAACTTTGTGGGCCAGTATATAATTTTAAGACAGGATCTTATGCTGCTAAAGCTAGTCTCTAATTTGGTAATCATCCTGCCTCAACCTCCTAAGTAGCTGGGTCTGCATGCATGCACCACCATAATCAGCAGGTCAGTCTATTTTCAAATACTTTTTAACTTTCTCTGCTATCAGTTGATACGCCTAAAATGTGTTATCTGAAATATTGGTTTTCCTATTGATCAGTAATAATTAAAATGATCCCATGATATCATACATTTTAAAATATTGTGTCAAAAAAAAGAAATTGTCTTCTGAGTGCTTTCTCAGAGAGTTTGATATGTTAATATGCCCACTGAATTCTGAGAGAGGATTGTAGTATGCAATGCCCACATGTATTTGACAGAAGAATCCATTTTCACAAACATTTAAAGTACAAGATGTAAGTCTATTCTATGAAGTCATTCCAGGACTGCCTAGTTCTGTGTGCCTTGTCCAGTAACCTTAAAAGTCTTTTCAGAAGCCATGTATAACTTTTAAAGATCTTGCACAGTAATATTTTGGAGAAAAACTCTACAGCCACTTGAAGAATCAAAGGACAGCCTTCTTATACTTAGCTAAATACCTGTATTTTAAGTTCAGTTGACTTTCCATTACTTAATATAATTTCTTTATAAGTATTTTGTCATAACTATAAATTTGAAAATGAAAATCTAGATCACTGTGTTCTTCAACTTTTACTAGCACATTGAGCTTTTATGTAGTATAATCTATTAACTTGGTTTGGTTTGATAATAATTCTAAGTAAATATTTATACTCATATTATCTCTTTATTCCATACAAAGAAAACAATTCATCCAATAACTAGATAGGTCACTGTTGGAAAAAATTTTAAAAATATCCCCCAAGAAGAGAATGAATTTATAACTATAGTTGACAAAGAATATAAGTATCTGAATTTTCTTCTGAAAATAATTTCATTTATTAAGTGCATGACTAACCTTTTAAATAAATGAAATCTTTCTTTTTTCCTTATTCCTCTTAGGATTTACCTTTTCGTACTGTCGAGGAGCAAGAAGTTATTCTTTCTGTGTCTCTTGATCTTTTACACAGTTAACCAAGAGGTGAACAAACAGAAAATAAAAAATCATCACTTTCTTGCATAATCATTTGTCCCAGGACTGCAGATACATCTATGGTCCATCTTGACTACAGAAAATTGACATTTCCTATATCCACAAGTTAGCGTGACATTAACTGGGACTTCGAATTCTGCTAGTATCTCTTTCCCTTATTATTTTTATGCATTTTATGCTATTTTTAAAGTCATGCTGTTGAACATGTCATGACTGATTATGAGTGAATCCAAATATCAGACCTTTTAATATGAATACAAATGTCAGATTGCAGGCAAAACCTTGTTGGTTGAATCTGATAACAGAGAACACATCCCAAGTCCAGTTAATGTGAGAATGTCACATCATTCAGGTATTCCTGTAAAAGTACAAGTATAATGGTACCGATGAATTCTAAATGAATTTGGGAAAACAGAAATGTTTCAAGTTAATTTTGAGAAAGAAAAGTTTTGAATGTATAAGATCCACTGTAGACCTAAATAGGAAATATAAAGAAAAATTGCAACTGCATCTCCCTAGGAAATTTAAGTGTCATTTTTAGATTTTTAATCATTCATTCAGATGGGATAAATCTATGGGAAAATAACATTCATTCCCAGTTTTTTGTTATTGGTTTTTGCATAGTTCTCTTTACTGGGTAGTATGGATAGCCAGGTCATTTAAATTTTCAGTAACCCATTTCAAAAAGCAACCCCAGGTGAAGGGAACCTTTGACACTCATCTTCTAAAGTTCTGATCCAAACAGTCCACGAAAGAAATGACCAATAGCCAGATGAACAGGGAGTCCAAGGTCCTTGATACAATGAGGTTAGAGCATCAAACTCAGGTGCATGCAAACCAAATTCTAATTATCTTGGTCTGCTACAGAGAAATAGCCTTTTGCTTCTCTGTGGGCTAACCTTCAAGTTACCATT
The DNA here is from genome assembly GCF_902686455.1 of Sciurus vulgaris. NCBI lineage: Eukaryota > Metazoa > Chordata > Mammalia > Rodentia > Sciuridae > Sciurus > Sciurus vulgaris. Next base: position 94,605,684 of record NC_136466.1, read on the forward strand.
CGACTGAAAATAATAATACTTAATGGGAGCTATATAAAGACTTATTTTGCCTTTACAGCATCCTGGGCTCTGAGCAATGTCAATCCATACTTCTTTTATTTGGGCGAATCACTTTCTCTTTGAGTCTGTGGAAGAACACCAGCAGAGGGAAGGGTACTTAGTAGAGTCTCGGTGTATAAATAGCTCTGCTGAGAGCATTACAAAGGCTCTGTTGTGCTATCACACAGCAGAGCCAATAATGTACAATATGAAAAATCCCTGCCAAGTGCTCAGAGAATACAGACAATGTTTGCCATTTCTCTGATCGACTGTTATGTGTTGCAAGAATTTATAACGAAAAGTCTACCACACCCTAAAGTCTTTCTATTATTATAACAATAACAACAACATAAATACACACACACACACACACACACACACACACACACACACACACACACCCTTAAAGACATCAGTTCATTCTCAATAAAAACCAGTGGGTGGGATTGAGATTGAAACACAAACATTTCTATAGAAACAGAAATGGAATTTTCTCAAAGCACCAAAGCTGCGTATAACCATCCCTTGAAGATGTCCTTTATGCTTTCTGAATTCACATCAATTTAACCACTTGTAAAGAATTCAGACATCAGAATTTAAAAAAGAAATCATACCTTGAGACATAACGTATGTTCCTTATTTAAAGTACTAAAACAAAACCATTTATTCTCCTTGAAAGTTTAAATATTTATTTTTACAAGATGGACTCCAACATCACAGTCATAGATCTTTGTTTCTGAAAGATGGCTCACACACATATCAAGAAAATTAAATACTTGAAAGCTACTACCAGAAATTCCCTTCAGCTTTATCTCTGATATTTGAATCTACAATGATATCTACATGGCAGGAAAACACATGCTCTGAACATTCTTGATTTTACCCACTTTCAATGGGCATTTTCCATATTTATGAGAAAATATACCATGAAAGTTATCATGAGGAATTTTTTTATAATAACCTGTAGTAGCAGTGCAATAATATTTCTTAAAATTTCTTTTAGGCCAGCACAATCGTGCACACCTGGAATGCCAGCATCTCGGAAGGCTGAGGCAAGAGGATCACTGCTAAGCCAGCCTCAGCAACTTAGCAAGGCTCTAAGCAACTCAGTGAGACTCTGTCTCTAAATAAAATACGAAAAAGTAAGGGAGGGCCCGGGAAGTGGCTCAATGGTTAAGTGCCCCAGGGTTCAATCTCTAGTACCAAAAAAAAAAAAAAAAAAAAAAAAAAACCAAAGTTTCTTTTACCTCCTCATCCAAGGTTCTCCTTTGTTTCCTTCACTGTGACTTTTCCCAGCTTCATTTCCCCTCCAGTCTTTGGATGCCCTTCCTTCTTCCTTCTTTCTGCCTTTCCCTTTTCCATTCATTTCTAATTACATCCTTCTTTGCCTCTACCTCTGTTTCACATATACTCACATCTGGGCTCTTCTTTCTTAATTTCTGCCTTGCTACTCTTCTTTTGTTCTCTGTGTTCTCTTTCCCTCTTTTCCTATCTATTTTACGCTATTTATCCCCCCTCCAAAAGCATGAAACAGCGGTAAGAATTTTTTGAAATGATAACTTGTAAATTTTCTCCAATTATAGGAAACAAAATGTGCAAACTGAATCATTTTAGTGTATGCAAAGCTCTTTTCATGAAATCCAATCATACTTCACAGCTCAGTTCAAAACTCACTGTACTGTGAAATCTTTCTCTCCTTAGGAAAAAGTGTTCTACTATTTACCCCAGACAACTCTATGTGCACTTCTATTTAAAACACGTCATGTCATATTAAAGAAGGCTGTTCACATATTTGTCTGGTCTAGTAAAGTGTGAACACTTGATTGGGCAATAAATGGTTTACATATTTTTAATACCATGTACCCAAAATGGTAGCCTAAATCCATCCGTCCTTAATAAACGCAAATTGAAAAACAAATGTGTGCAGATTGTCCAGGGTTTTTAGTGCTTCTATTTCCTGAAAAAATTACTTAATCTATAAACTCTCATATTCTTGATTTGTGACTGTAGATAATTACTTCATGGGGTAGTTAAGTAATGCATTTAAAGCCCTTAGCACTGTGCATAGCACAAAGTAATTGCTCAGTTTGGGTTTACTCTTTGCTCCTTAGGCAGATGGAACTTTTCTGATCCCAATAATCTTGATACTGGTATAATTCCTCTTAAAATAAAAATTAAAATTCCCAAAACACTTTTCTTCCAGCCAACATCATCTGTAAATGTGTAGCTGAATGTCTCATTAAATGATATATAGACTCCCTAAAGGTGAAGTTGAGGACTTGAAACTTCTGTAATGGGTATCACTAGGGAGTAGGAACTCCAGATGGTTCATGGCAGAGCCAGCTGTCCAGGGAGCATTGCTTGATGGAGCTTTGGCCCACAGAGAACAGTGAAAAGGTAGGAGCCCATCTGAAAGTGTGGCTCAGTGACCACGGGTAGGATCACATATGCATCAAATATGTGATGCACCATTTTATCCATTTGTGAGCCATTTATTATCTTATTCAACGTATTGTATGATTGTAAATTATACCACTTTAAATAACAAGCTAGATAATACGTTTGTTTGGATATAATAATTCTTTTTATAGAAATCTAATTTTCTTTTTAGTATGATTAAATAAAGAAGGATTGTAATATAAATAATATCACAAACATGAAAGTTTCGTCTGAAATAAATATATCTGTTCAACAAAGCATTTTCTTTGCATTTTGCTCCTTTTAGTCTAAGGTTTGTACTATGAGTAGAGATAGGTGAAAACATCATACATTTTTTTTCCTTTCTGAAAATTAGAAAATGCTATTTCTACCTCTTTCTTCACATATCCAATTGCCTTTCCAAAAATGACCCCAAATCCTCAATTTTTTGAAATTAGCTAAGAGCATCAAGAACTGAAAATTTCTTCTCCCAGTTGCACTAAACACATAAACCTTTGTTTCAATACTAACCAAATCTATTCTTTTCCACTCATCTGTTTATTTCTCTGCTTTTGAACTTGTATCCTATGCTTTCGCCATGAAGCATAACATCTCCCACTTATTTCAGTTGAAACTCATCCTGATTTGTGTTGTAAAAAGATTTTCTATTTTCCTCAGGTCATTTTTTACTCCAGCATTACTTTCTCCACTAATCAGCCCCTATAATAGCTCCAATATTTGTATTTCCCAGGACATTCAAAGGAAGTGCTTAGCTCCTTTTCCTCTTGCTCTGAGCACCCCTTCATGTCCAGGAGCATCAAGCTGTGTGTAAAGTTCTGAGTCTGTGGAAAGGACTGCTTACTAGCCTTTATTCAGCACAAGATTATGAGTTTATTGACCACGAGGGTTTGTGTTTCATCTGATCTAGAGCTACTTTGCAGGAGCCACTTAAAATGATGTGCACTGCTAGAAAGCATTCTTTTCTCAGCTTTGAGTCCAGTTTCTCTCCTAAGTTTCAACTGAGTATTAGAGTCCCCAGTTCATTCCTTTAAATTTCATATCTGTAGTCATGAGCATTGTACCTGTCTTGCTAATTGTAATGTTATGCTTTTTTATTTAAAAACAATAGTGAGGCTTCCCTCTCAAATTCCTTTGGGGCATGTTGAAGCTTAGTGATACAAAAATAAATTAACAATGAAAATATTAGTATTTCTTTGGCTCAAACTGTTGAACATACATGACACTAATTAAGAGTTAACTTATAAGCCAATATTGGCAACCCTCCAAATATCCATATTATAAAACAAACCCTACAGAAAGGTGGTAACTGGCTTACTAACTTAATTCTAAATATTTTTGAAATTGAAGATGTCTAATGTCAAAGGAACTTAATGAGACTCTATTATTTTCCTCAAATATTCTGTCCTATTAAGAAAAGTGTGAGTATCAATGAGAACCCAATTAAGTCAAAACATTTTTTTTATTTCTCAATTTAAGTGTCATGACCATATTTTATTAGACTATTCATAGATCTGAATTTGTTTTACTCATGGGAGCTTCTGGGGAATGTGTAAAACTGTGACTTTTATCTTTGGTTTTGTCCTGAGTCCCCTGTGAAGTATCTCTCTCCCTTTCTATGTCCCTCCCATTTAAGCCCCTACTGTCCAGGCATCCAGACTACACTTCTAAAGATGCACTAGATATCTTAAGGACCCAAGCAATAGAGAATAAACAATGGACATTGTAGTCCTTCCTTTTAAGTTTTTTTTTTTTTTTTTTTCAAGACAAGACTCTAAAACCTAAAGAACTTTGAGAATCTTAAAAAATTACACTCAGATGGGTATTTTAGACTCTGACTATTACTCATGGGAATGGGTTTTTTTTGGGGGGGACAGCGGTGGAAAAGAAAATTAATGCTGCTTAAATTATAAGAAAATGTATTGCTAATTTCCTGGAAAACACATTAAAACTGTTTTAAAGATAGTTCTTTTGCTTGCTTTTTAAATTTAAATTTTATTTTTTTAATGTGGAAGAAATTATCACAAATATGCTGTTCAGCACATAAAATATTTTACAGCAACCAACCAATCAACAAACAAATAAACTCATGAGTTGATAAGCAAGAAACTAGGCAATATATAAAAGTACTATAAATTTTTTTTAATTTTTTTTTTAAAAAGGAAAATTCTAAAGAATGCTTGATTCAAAGAGATGAGGGTTACTCCCCACCTGGACACATCTTTTGGGTGAAGGGTAGAGGCTGAGACAGAATGAATAGTTTTTGAACACTCCTATACAACTTATTTTAAGCCATAAAACAGGCTTGTTTGCTGTCTCAATCTTCAAGGAAAAAAAATGTAAGGATGGATAACATTAAAAGTAAGATAAATGACAGAGGGGCAGTATCCTGAATCTATCATCAACTGTTTCCTATGTTTGTATGCCACAGATTCAGAGTGGGAGTATAATTATTAAAAGATTTTTATATTTCTCTTCATTGAACTAAGAATCAATAGCATATGAGTTGAAGGGCGAATTTTGCCAGAGTTCGAGAGTTTTAATAAATATCAACTTGCTAACTCCTGGTGGAAATTTGAATTGCTATTTACAGATGTATAAAGCAAACAGGAAAAAACATGAGTCTTCAAAAGTGTATTTTAAGTGTGTGGATACTTGATAACAAATTGTAGGTTAATTGAAAATTACTTAAAAATAAATATATCTTTAGACCATGGTCTTGTGAGGCATTTTTTAAGGTAGATCTGTATCCTATTAGTCTTTCTAATACAATCTTCAGAAAAATATCTACTGTATAGTGATACAGAGTTAATATTTTCAAATAAAGGCAAAATGTGTTAATTTTATTGACTTGGGCTGCTAACAATAATAAAGTTAAATAGTGATTACTTAATAGGTATCAGACATTGGAGCTAGAACTTACAACAAGGTTTTTATGTGTAACGTCTTTTAAAATTCTAATGATACTACTGTAAAGTAAATGAAATATAATCCTTAGTTTAAATGTAAGGTAAATGTGTTACTAAGAGATGAAGTAATTTTTCTAGCTATGAGTAAAAGGCAGAATGACTTCTAAATCCCTATGCATAACTACCATTTCATATATTTTCTGAGTCTTCTAGTGTCTAGGCATTCTTATTCATATAATAAATATTTATTGAGTGGCTTATAGGTGCCAAACATTATTTATAAGTACTGAGGTTACCAAAGTGAACCAAACTGATATCAAAGTGCATGCCCTCATTCCTATATTATATTGAGGAGAAAGATGGGGAAGAGACACAAAATAAATAAGCAGGAAAAAGAAAGTTAAAGCAGAGTAAAGAGGACAGTGTGACAGCACAGTTTGCTCTTTCATTAGGTATTCAAGTAAAGCCATTCAGTTAGGGTCCCATTTGACCACACACATGAAGAAAGGAGGAAGACATCTATGCAACTACCTAAGGGGGACACATCCAGCCAAGGGTGAGGGCAGGGCAGACGCACCACAGAGAAGGGCTGGTTCCATAGAGAAGAGCGAAGTGGTCTGTGATAGCAGAGCAGATAAGAAGACAGGCAGGAAGACAGTAGTGAGAAGGAAAGGTCCTGGGAGAAGGTTTCAAACTTCATCGGCCATAACACAAAAACTCTAAATTGGAAGTGGTTTAGGGAGCCATTTGAAGGCTTTGAGGACAGAAGCAAAATTTTATTGTTGTCGTTGTTGTTGTTTTGGTTTGGTTTTAGGCTTGGGTTTTGTTGTTGTTGTTGTTGTTACCTGAGGTTGAACAAAGGCACACTTAACCACTGATCCACACCCCTAGCCCTTTTTATATTCTACATATGAGACAGGGTCTCGCTAAGTTTCTTAGGCTCGCTCAATTGGAAAGGCTGCTTTGGACTTGTGATCTTCCTGCCTCAGCCTCCCAAGTCACTGGGATTATGGGTGTATGGAAGGAAGATATTTTTAAAAGTGATAACACTCAGAGACACACTTCTAACTGTTGTAAACGGTAGTCCTTCCATGATAGATAACATAGGAGGATAGAAAGATGCTGCTCAGAAAATCTTCCCACAGAAGAAAAGTGCTGAGTTAGACTAGATCACCATGTAGGGTCTTTTGCACCTGTGCCTGGTCCTCAGTTTCAAGGACAATCTTCCTGGGCCATTTCTTTTCTCAGTACCTCACTGATCCCCTAAATACTAAATACTAATAATCTCTATTTAGTAATATTCATCCATACTACTCTCTTTGGTTTCATATCAAAACTTCCTATTGCTTGAGTCTGCTGCAGCCATGATTTTGCTTATTCTTTCATTCTAGAATATTTACTAAGACCCTGCTACATAACAGCCACCATACTGGGCCCAAGGATGCAGCTTTGAAGAATATAAGCATGGAATCAAAACATGAATCTTCCAATCTATTGGACATAGAGTCAAGAAACACTCTCATAAATGACTACATGTACCAGGATGAGACAGGATGCAAAGAGATTATATAATTGGAATTAAATTAGGGAAGATCTCCCAGGTAATTCCCATTGAATATGAAACATGGAATGTCAAATGAATATTAAATCCAGTGGGGGTTGGGAGAGGGTAGAGAAGAGCAGGAGACAGACAGTGAGAAAGGAGAGAGAGAGATTTTAAAAGACAAGGAAAAAATCTTCAATTTGAGACAGAAGAGTCCACTCAGCCACTCGTGTGAAAGTCCAAAGAAGATAATGAATAACAAGAAAAGCAGATGGAGCCTTGAAAAACAGCAGCTACCAGAGACTAACAAGAGTAACTTTAAAAAGAAGCAGGGAGAGACTAAAGAAAACCAAACAGAGAGAAGAGAAAAAATCAGGTATTAAATCAATTAAAAAGAGATTTCTTAAATGCAATTGAGAAATTTAGAAAAAAATTTTAAAAGAAGACAGAGAAGTACCATTAGAATTCTCAAGGTGGAGATCAGTAAGGACTTCAACAAGACCAACTTTATAAGCTAATGGCAGAAGCAACCAGACTGAACAGCTTAAGAGACTAGCATTCCTAGGAATATATGCAATAAAGAAAAAAAAAAGAAAAACTTAGGAGAAAATGGCAATATCTTGAGGAGGGAATTCATTCATGCATTCAGAAACTGAAGAACCAACAAAACTTAGTAAATGATGCTCAAAGACTAGGGATGTAGCTAGTACTTGCTTAGCATATGTAAGGACCTGAGTTCAATCCAAAGTACTGCAAAAAAAAAAAAAAAAAGAAAGAAAGAAAAGGAAAGAAAATGGGGGGGAAAAGAAAGGAAGAAAGAAAATGATGCCCAACTTATTAGTAATCCAGGAAATTCAGTAACCTATTTTTTTCACAAACCAATACACTAGATTAGCAGAACTATTTCATTTTTATTATATCGAGCATTAACCATAGTATCAAGTTGCAAGTTTTGCTGTTAATGGTGTATTCCTTGGAAAATGTTTACCTTTACACAGCAAAGTTAAAAATACACATATTCTGTGACACCGAAATGCCCTAAGTTTCACACCTGATCTCCATATATGTACAAATACTGGAATATGCACATGTGTAGCACTATTTCTTAAAATCACAATACTGGGAATAAATTTCTTCTAACACTAAAATAAATAAATATATTGCTATACATGAATATGATGGAGTACTATATAGTTGCAAAAATAAATAAACATAAAAATAAAGAAGCTATACAGATCAATATAGTAGAGTGGGAAAGCATAGTTAAAAAGAAACTATTAGTTGATGCAATGTAAAATTGAATAGTAGTATTTAATATTATATAAATTAGTGATAAATCAATATAGAACACCATGAAAAAGACAATCAAAATTCAATTTAGTGTCTATACAATATAGCACAAGGCAGGTACGATTAAGGACAGGAATCGTAAAAATGATATATTATTAGTTTTCTTGATATTTACCTAATTATCTATTTGTTGATCAATAATCAGTATATGGGTATTTATATTGTTGTCATTTTATTCTTTGAATTCATGTTCTATTTGTCACGGTTGTTTTTAAAAGAACAGCTGGTTAGGTACAAAGAGAACAAAGTATACACAATCATTTAAAGAATTATATGAAAAAGAGGATAGAGTGTATGTGTGATAAGAAGGGGACATTTATGATCACAGAATAGTGTCTAGAAGAGAAAGCACAAGTACATGTCCAGGAGAGGCCAAATAATCATGTAAAGACACAGGAGAGGAAATATACAAGGCTTTTTTAATGTATTAATTGACAAGGTAACTTTTTTTCACACAGGCATGTGTCATAATGGACCTAAGTACACAAAGTAAAACCTTTTCTAAAAAAGTAAATTATAGAGTAAATTCAAATGCCCAGGTCCCTGTGATTTTTTTTTCTTCATACCTTCTTTTAAAGATTTTCATATTGCAAAACATTTTCAATAGATGCAAGACTAGATAGAATAAGCACATTGATCTCCATGTATCCATTGTCCCGATTCAACAATTATCAGCATGTGGCAATTTTATTACATCTCTACCTCACTGAATATTTCCTTTCTTGTGTTATTTGAAGGCAAATCATTGATATCATATCATTTAATCAGTAACCACATCCATGGGCATCTCTAAAAGATATAGACTTTTAAAAATCATATCCACAATATCATCACCCCCTTTATGCATTAACAATAATTCCTAATATCATCAGGTAGCTATAGTTGACTTCTTTTTGATACTTGTCCTAGCATGTGCCCCAGAAAACTTTTAAATTCAGAAGCACTTACTTCTGATCAATACCATTAAAATATAATTTAAAATACATTTTATGTCAAAGTGAATCAATGACTTAGGAATCAGACCAGAAATCTTGAAACTGGTAGAAGAAAACATAGGGTCAACCTCTAACACATTGGTGCAGGGACAGACTTCCTTACCAAGACCCTGGAAGCTCAAGACATAAAACCAAGAATCAACCAAGTAGGATTTTATCTATTGAAAAAATCTTCTGCACAGCAAGGGAAACAAGAGCATTAATAGAGAGCTTACAGAATGGGAGAAAATCTTTTCCAGCAATTCCTCTGACTGGGGATTAATATCCGGAATACAAAAAAACTCAAAAAGTTAGACACCAAAAAAATAATAATGACGATGCCATCAAGAAATGGGCAAAAGAACTAAACAGACATTTTCAAGGAAATACAAAAAGCCAACAAATATATGAAAAAATGTTCAACAACCCTAGCAGTCAAGGAAAGGCAAATCAAAATTACATTGCGATTTCATCTCACTCCAGTCAGAATGGCAATCATTAAGAATCCAAGTAAGAATAAATGCTGGTGAGAATGTGGGAGAAAAGGTACACATACGCATTACTGATAGAACTGAAAATTCACTCTTGAGAGCAGTATGGAGATTACTTGAAAAACTAGGAAGGGAGCCATCATATGACCCAGCTGTCTTACTCCTCAATATTTATCCAAAAGAACTAAAATCAGCATACTACAGTGATACAGCCACATCATTGTGTATAGCAGCCCAAAGCACAGTAGTCGAGTTATGAAACCAGTTCAGTTGCTCATCAACAGCTGAATAGATATGTCTCACACTTTCTTTATTAATATATATATGGCATTTACTGGTAAATGTATGGAACTGGAAAACATCCTACTAAGTGAAATAAGCCCGAATCAGAAAAATCAAGAGTCAAATGTTTTCTCATATGCAGAAGCAAGAGGAAAGTAAGGAAAAAAGAGAAAGCGAGTGAGATATCATAAAGACAGAGAGAAGGTCAGTATACAAGATTAAGGGGAAGTGACAAGGGACAGGGACTGAAAAGGGGAGGAAGTGCTGAATGAATTTGACAAAATTATGCTATGTGCATATGTAAATAAACCACGGTAAATTCCACCTTTGTGAATATCTATAAATCATCCATTAAAAATAAAGAAATAAATAAATGAGTTGGAGGTAGACCAATAAAGTAGAGGAAAGGGAAAAATGGGAGGAGGAGAGGTGATGGGGGAGGTGACTGAAATGGAGTAAGTTCCTTGAATGTGTAATGATGTAAAAACGAAACAAACAAAAAAAAAAAATTGGTTGAGGGTGGAGTACCAGGCATTCAGCTCAGCACTGGATCACTGAGCCACATTCCCAACCCTATTTTGCATTTTATATAGAGGCAGGGTCTCACTGAGTTGCTTAGTGCCTTGCTTTAGCTGAGACTGGCTTTGAACTTGTGATCCTCCTGCCTCAGCCTCCAGAGCCTCAGGGATTACAAGCACGTACCACTGTGCCCAGCTGAACTCACATATTAAGTGCAACTGTAATGCACTAATAAAAGCAAATTATAATAATAATAAAATAGATTTGTTGTATCCTTGACTTGCAGAAGACAGCAACATCTTCTGACCATCAAACCTGCAGATTTTTCCAAATGTACCCTACTCTCTCCAATTTGACATTTCTCAAAATATGTTACAATTCTTCCATTTCCATCTGGGTCACAATTTATTCAAGTTAACATGCATTCCAAATAATCAGTAGTACTGAGCCCACTTACTAATTAATATTTTATCACAATAATAATTAGAGCAATATTTCATAGGAAGGGTTAAAAGAAAGTTGAAAAGCAAATGGAAAATAAAAAATTCAAATCTTTATAGAAAAGTTCGTATTAGGGATGAAATTTTGAGTTTTTATTGTGTACTCAGTGCAGAAAAAGAACTCAGTACATGCACAAAGAAGCATGTCAAAATCATTCAATTTGTTCCCAGGGCTCTGACACCAACTGACTTAGATTAAATAGCAGTGAGTTGGAAAAGCATTCTGGGTATTGGTATGTAAATGAATTCACCAAGCATTCCTTCCTATGGCTTTGGAATTCCCACAGCCACAACTACATGAAACATAGATTTTAAAATTGCATTTTAAGCAAGTAAATATAACACTAAAGCTGTCCTTTCCATGGACCAGATATAATCCTAATGGAGCTAAAAGTATTCTTCAAGAGGAACAGAAATCATTTTTAAAAGATCAGATTATTTATTAAAGTGTTGTCAAAGATATATGGGAATTTACACATATAGCATAATCATTCATCCATAATTTCAGCCTCAGCACATTATAATGGTTTTCTCTAAATTAAGTCATTTAGGTTAGATATTTTAAGGAAGGCCATAATTGACATGTATACAAAGCAACATGATTTTTGGACGGTAAGAAAACTTGCTCACAAAAGCCTCCATGTCAGTGTGGCTTTTTCAATGTAGTTTTTCAGTCACTCAGTTTCATAAGAAACTAATAGCGCTCTGAAGCAACAACTAATTTGGCGGGGCGGGGGGAAGAGGAAAGAAAAAAATTATTCAGTACAGAAACTCACACAGACAATTTTACAATAAATTTATATTTGACAGCTTGGTTGTTAACTCTGCTTACTCTAAAGAGAATGAATTATAATAAAGGAATTTCTTACTCAGATGAAATATTATAGTGGCAGTGTTTCAGTAATGGAACACAGATTCTTGATTTTTCTTAGTGTTTAACTCCACCCTCTTCTCACTCCCCTCTTAAATGAAGTAGTATTTAGATTCTAAAATTATAAACTGAAATGCAAAATGCATAATTCAAGGCATCCTTTTCTCTGTGTAAGCCAAGATCACTTTGCAGCATACCCCTGCAGGGGACCTAACAGGGAATTTCCAAAAACATTAATGTATTCAGAAGAAATGTCAAAATAAAGAAAGCCTGTAAACATTGTCTGTGGGAAGCTTTTTGTGCCCTTCCCGAATACAAAATGAACTCTCATTTTCCCACAGAAGTAGGATCTGTTTCTGCCATCTAGTGACAATAAGGCCAATGGGTGCTTAGGAAGAAAACATGTTTTCTAAATAGATTAACCAAATGAATCTAAAGCAACTGGGGCTTCATATTCATACACTCACACAGATACACACACACACACACACACACACACACACACACACACACAAACACAAGATTCTTTAGAAAAGAGTCCTCTTAATAGGGTACCCTGAGTATAAGTGCTGTCCAGAGGCTTCTGGTTGGTCTTCAAAATAAGTAAACAAACAGATAACAGCATTTATTATGTGCACAGTGCTTCAAAGTTGTCAAATCACTTTCAGTAATGTTAACTTGATCTTAACAAGAGTCTAAGAGTAAGTTCATGCACTGAATAGAAGAATGGATTTTAGAATGAAACCATATAAATCCAAAGCTTACCTGCTCTCGCATTTGAAGTCTTGCTAATAGCTAAACCAAGTGTAGTGTTCAGGTCTCCTGATTACTAAAACATTGTTCAATGACTATATGTCACATTCTTTCATTCAATATTAGATGATGTGACTTTATTATGGTGAAACCAATGAAGTAAAACAAAAAACAAAAAAAGTTCTTTAAAAGGTTGCAATTATGGAACTTTCAAGGAGTACAAATGTCAACAAGCAGATACAGAACTACTTGGTTGCATGTTTATAGTAGCACAATTCATAATAGCCAAACTATGGAACCAGCCTAGGTGTCCAACAATGGATGAATGGATAAAGAAAATGTGGTATCAATTCACAATCTAGTTTTATTTGGTCATAAAGAAAAATGAAATTATGTCATTTGCAGAAAAATGGATGGAACTAGAGACTATCATGCTAAGCAAAATAAGTCAAACTCAGAAGATTGAGTCATATGTTTTCTCTCATAAGCTAGAGAGCAAAACTTAAAAGAAAGATGGGGGCAGACCTCATGAAAATCAAGGGGAGATCAGTAGAGGAAAGAGACCAAGGGGTAGGAGGAGAAAAGTGAGGGGGGAAATGCTGAAGAATGATACTGGGCAAATTATATTGTTATATTGTGTGGGTGTATGAATATGTAACAACAAATCCTATCATATGTGCAAATGTAATGCACCAATAAAAAAAAGTAGGAAAAAACAAAGGAAAACCTATGCACCTATGATCAAGGAAGGTAAAGAAGAGGGTTGTTATCTGGAAGAAAACTTATTGTCTTTCAAAATTTTAGTTCCCCAAATGTCTTAGCTTGTTTTATTTTGCCATGATAAAATAGTCAAGGCTGGATATCTTATAAAGAAATGAGGTTTACTTGGCTCATTATTATAGTGACTAGAAGGTCCAAACAGAACGGCACCAGCATCCTGGCAAGGTCCTTCCTGCTCCTGTCTAAACATGGCAAACACAGGGCCTCACTAAGAATCCAAGAAGGAAATGGTCACATGAACAAGGGCCAAGTGAAGGAGGTGGCCTCATTTTATGACAACCTACTCTAACAAAAACTAATACACAATTCTTGTCTCAACACAGAAAGACAGCATTAATCCATTCATAAGGGTAGAACCCCATAACCTCGCCACACTGCCTCATTGGGGACCAAACCTGTAGGATGTGAATCTCTGGAAGACAAAGCACCCCCAAGACTTGGCCAAGTTCTTGAAACTTACACTTGAAGGCTTAGAACGAAAGAAAATAAAACAGTAAATATTTGCTTATTTTTCTACAGTATTGTTCATTTCTTTCATCACTTTTACCTAGTGAATGAAGCATAACTTCTTTATTAACTCAAACTGTTCTTTTCTAGGTTAGAAAGGATGGGGAAACACAGGAAAGAAGCATCAGCCTTCTCCAGGATCTCTAAGTTCTATCTACAGACACAGAAGACTGAACATGCAGGCACAGGTACAGGCTGGTGAAGGAGCACTGTGGAAATCTCTTTTTTATCTTCTCCACTTTTAAACTTATGTATCTCTGCTTCTAAGACACATTTTCTTGATTTTTATCCTACATCCATGGCTGCTTAGTTTCATATTCTTGACCAGTTTTTTTTTATGTCCCAACCCAATGCTTCTTGGAATTTAGGAACTCACTCTCTCAGCCTTTCCTCTTTCCTATCTATCCTCATAACTACAGCAATCTTATTCACCCTCATGGATTTAAATTTATCTACAAATACACTAATAGCTCACACAAGTATGTATCTACAGCAAGAAAACTTCCCTGAACTCTACTTTTGTGTATCCAACTAACCCATTCAGCTCCCCATCTAAAAATATAACTAGCATTTAAAAATTAACATGTCCGAATGGAGCTCCTTGTTATTTCCACTGAAACTTGTATTCCTCTTCAACCTTTGAAAATGGCAATTCCCTCATTCCAGTTATCCAGACTGTTTTGGTTGCTTGTGATAATGTTTTCTGAGCCTCTGGATGTAGCTGGACCTGAGACTACTGCTAGACATCCTGGTCACAAAAGCCAATAACCTCTTGATGTTTGACAACAAAATAAATCTTGACTTCTATACTTTTATATGTTTAAGAAATATCTCTTAGTCATTTCAATCCAAGAAGAAGATTTATCCTTTGCAAACTTTCTTTAATCTTACAAGACTGAACCAGGCTTCCTTCTCAAAACCAGACATACATTTTTATACTGTATTGTAGTGTAGATTAATAATCTAATTACTTACTCAATTGCAAACTCTGAAAGCATAAATTATATCTTTATCGTTGGCTATCTTTTATAAGTTGCATGTTATAAACTCAATAAATATTTAATTATTTAATAATTATAAATCCTGACACAAATTCTACTCTTTAATCTAACTATGCATCAATTTAAATACCTGAACTCACAAATAACAAAAACTCCAAATCAAATTTCTTAAACAATAAGAAAATTTTTCTTTTTATGTAGCAAGAAGTCTCTAGGAATGCAATTTTAGGATTGGCATAATGAGAAGATTGACCATATCATGGAGGATCTCAGAGTTTCAGATTTGTCCTCAAATGATAGCTCACACTCATAAAGCGACTTAATTAGCTCCAGGTATCCTATTTAAACATGACAACATTTAGAGGAAGAAAGACATTCTTCCTTTGAGAATCAGGGAGAGCTAGGGATATGGCTCAGTGGTAGAGTGCTTGCCTTTCATGTGTGAGGCCCAGGGCTTGGTCCCTAGCTTTGAAAAATAACTGTGGCAATAAGAGAACATTTGCCAATAGTGCCTCCTAGACTCTGCTTATGTATCAGTGGACAGAACTGACCATTCCTAAACCAATTCCTGGCTGGGGAGAATGGAAACACCTTAATCCTCTTGGAGTAATCATTCAGCCTAGACTATTCAGGCATCAGTTACCACATCATAACTTTTTGAATTGCTTCAGTCTGTCTAAATTCATAATGGTAAAATTTCTTTCCAAGAGCTATTGCTGAAAGTTAAATTACTGAGCACATTCACCTGAACTTTCAGTAGCTTTTTTGGGTTTATTTAAATAAGTGGCTTAGTTTATTGAAGTGGCAGCTCCCTTGTCCCCATTGCTCCTTTGCCTGATGTGAATAGATAGACCTACTCCAAGCATAACTACCAGGCATCTTGTAGCCTGTAGAATTTCAGTATGTGGGACTTTTTGCCAGAATACTTCTGTCATTTCTCTGCCATCTACTTGGATCTGGTTTGGTAGTTGCTATCTTGGGCTACAAAAGAAGAGCAGTTGGGATAATAATAATCTGCCTACCTTAGAGACTCAAACCTGTGGGGTAGAAGATGATAGGCTCACACTTGGAGAAGATATATTTTAATACATTAAGAATAGAGAATTAATTAAATAGCAATCAGACAAATGTATTGATTTGAGCTTCATAAGAAAAATCCTTAGCTTTACTCCCCTGAAAGAATAAACTTCATAAACTCAAACACCTAAGATTCCAAAGGAAATAAACTAATCCACAACATTAGTCTATGAACTGAATGGTCATAAAGTGGAGCTCATGGAAGTTCAGGTATAACAAGTTTCTCCTTTTGTCTTAAATCTCTATTTCTCTCAAGTTCACTTATAATCTTTCACAAGGATCTTCCAAAGATATGACTGCTTTTGAATGCACACCATGTTTAAAGTCCTATGTTATACACATTTCAATTAATTCATATAACCATGTGACACCAGTGTGCATATTTTCACCTCACTGAAGGAAACCGAAGCTCAGAGAAGGGAGTAGTTTGCACAACACACTGTTAACAGGTAATCGACAGCTAAGCTATGACCCTAAATCAATCTTATAGAAAAACCGATTGTGTAAGAGATAAAATTTTATGGAATTGAAAAATTATTTTATCTCATAAGTTATTCTAATTAAAAATTGTGTCTCCTACTTAAAAAAAAAAAAAAAAAAAAAAAAACCGAAAATCCCTAATGTATACTAGGTCCAAATTATTAAGAAGATTGATGAAGTTTGTTCAGTAATGATTAAGGCAGAATAGTTTATGTTGTGGTAATTAACAAGAAAAGCAAGTTAATTTCTTACTCACTTGAAAATAGTGCTATAGTTTAGGCTTACATGTCATTGTCCAGAGCAAGGCCCATGCCACTGTCTACTTTAAGGAAAGGGGAAGTTGTGATCCTCTTGCTCGCCCAGAGGAAGCAAAGACTTAGAGGTGTTGATAAGCATTTGTGATATCTACAAACTAACAAGTTGAGTAATCTGAGCTCTTTGTTTCTTTGAAGATGAACTCATGAGTAAAGAAGTAATCTCTGCTTAGGGACATGAAAAGCAGAAATCTATGTGGTCACCTTTGCATAGCTAGTTCCACCTTCCTGCACCACATATTGTATTTGTGGACATTGCAGAAAATAAAGTTTAAAATGTGTCTGTCTACATATACAGTCCAAAAGGAATCTGGTATCAAAAGCCAAAAATAGAAACCTTATAAAAAATAGATTTAGCATATAAGAGAATAATCTCATCATAAAAGAACCTCCTAAATATAAAAGGCAGCTACAAATATTTATCCTTATTCCTCACTTTTCTTAAAAAAATTTTATATAGTTTATCATTTTTTAAATTATAAAAGAAAAGTGCATTCACTGTATCATGCTAAATAATACAGTCATTAAAATGTTATTAGCCAACACGTCTTTCCCAGCTATCATACCCCTGAGTTATTCAATGTTAAGATTTTAGTATGCTTTCTTAGAGTTTTGCCTCCATACTCATACAAGTATAGAAAGATTTTTCTCTTACAAAAATTGATTTATATGATATTTATTTTTCTACAAACACCCTTTTATTTATCAAGTATACCTTTCAGGTCAAGATGCATTACTGTAGTCCATTTATACTAATAGTTCCAAAACATTCTCAATAATAATTATAATTTAGCTTCCATAACAATGGAACATTCACCAAGTTATAGATGTCAGGTTGTGTCCAAGTCTTTACAATAATAACCAAGGATAGAATAAATTCCATCGTATATGTATTTTATGTATTATCACTTAAGTGGTGCAGTAAGTTCTAAAACTAAAGAGTCTAAGTCAAAAGATATGCGTGCATGTTAAAATGTAATGAATAGTGGCATGTAATTTTCCAAATGTTGATTGTAATGATCAACATCATTTATTGTTGAGCTTGGACCCTGAGAGGCCTAAGAGTAGAGGGATTTCACTTCATTCTCTACAAATTTTATGCCACCTAAAGATTTGTTTATAACTTTTATTTTTACTTACATATATATATATATATATATATATATATCTTCCAATAAAGAATATGCATTGTGTCTTCAGAGGCTAACACATATCTAAACAATGGATGCTGTTGTGTCCACATGAGCTTTCTTACCTTAGAAGAACATGAGGAAGTAGCTTACTTTGGATCATTTGCTTCCAGTTGATTCTACTTTAGAGATATAAAAGACACATTTTACTTTAGGGATAGAAAAGTATGTAATAAATTTTAAAATAACTTCTATATTTCTAAGTTGTTAGCATTTTATCTTCTAAATAAACGTGTGACTAGATCTCAATATAATTCCAGAAGGATAGAGAGAGAGCAAGAGAGAGAGAATTATACAAGTTATACTTGTGTACCAAATGTACCAAGGAAGTTAGCAAATAAAATATCTTGGCAAAAAGATAGATTTAATAGTTCAAACCAAAAACCAACAGCAAAAGAAAGATGTGTTTCCCCCTTTATTTTTTATTTATGACAATGATTAATGAGCAATTACAATAGTTGATTAGAGAACCACATTAATGAAAATAACTTAGTAAATTTCACTTTTTATGGCCAATAAACTCTGTTCTGTTATGTGATCACAGGCTTTTTTCTAATCTCATGTGTACCTTCCAATGTATCCTGGGGTCTGAAGGTGTTAGAGGAAAAGGAATAGTTAGAATGGTTACAAAACTACCCTCCAAAGTGGAGAAATATCACAATGATGATATAAGAAACATGCCTAAGAAAAACTAACCAGAAGTATGTTCAGATCTCATGAACAACAGCACATTAAACACGAAATTTTTGGTTTAGAAAGTAAAAAGCTTAAAAACAACATTCCAAAGGTTTATTTCCTCTTATATATCATGATAAGTTAAAATATAATCCCTTAAGCATTACTATGAAACTATGTATTATATATTTCATTCCCAGGGTTAGATAGGGTTTCTAAGAAACAGACTCTGATATGAACCACATATGAGAGCAATTTATTAAGAAGGAATTCCCAAGAGAATCTTCCAAGGGAGTCAAGAAAGCAGGGGAAGAAAGGGGAAGCTGTTGAGTAAGGATGTGGTATCAAGCAAGGTCCCACAGAAGGTTCCTCAGACTGATATGCAAGGGCAAGTTTAGCTCAAGGTTATTCTCTCTGGAGATAAGGAAGTCAATCATTAACTGTGTGCTCCTAAGAGCAAAGTCACTCCAGCAACTCAAGTACAATCCTCTGAAGAGAACTGCAAGTACATGCTGTTAGCATGCTGTGAGACAAAAAAGCACACAGAAGGTGAGAAAATGGTGTGCAGAGATTTTAATTGGGATCCACAGGAATCCGGGTTAAACACTGGCAGTGTTTGCTGCAATCTCAAATATTAGTAAGCACCATCCAGAAAATGTCAAAACCAAGCACTAACTGTATCAGTCTACCTCAATTAGCTACTGTACATATAAACAAGTCCAAAAAATCTCAATGGTTTAAAGTAAGAAGAGACAACTTTTGCTTATGATATATGCCCATTAGAAGCTAAGGATTTGTGCACATTCAACTGACTCTGGGATCCAGACTCTGACAGGGCAGTTAACCCTGCACCAGAGAGCAAGACAACTCTACCAGACTCTACTGGTAAGTTTCGAAAGTGACACATACCATGTTTTGCTCAGAATTCACTGGGCAGAGCCTGTTTCCTTCCCTGCAGTTACCACACAGCCTAAAGGTGATGCAGTATCCCATACCAGGGAGGTAAAAAGCTAGAAATAATTGATAAGTTAATGACTGCCATATTGTCTGATGGATTAATATCTAAATCATCATTTAGATTATGTATCATAAAATATATAATAAAATTGAAATGTAGACATTTGAAAAATATTAACAGAAATAAGAAAAAGAGAATAGAGGGACTACAATAAAAAGAGATTTTTTCCAAGATAAAGTCAAAAACTCCAAGAATCATGTGGGAAATTGTGAATCAGGAAATTGTGACCAGAAAACAGCAGGAAAAAACTTGGTGTTATGGCTTGGATGTGAGGTGTCCCCTAAAAGCTCACATGTGAGATAATGCAAGAAAGTTCAGGAGAAATGATTGGGTTGTGATGAGTAGTAACCTAATCAGTGAATTAATCCCTGGTGAGATGAACTGAGTGGTAACTGGAGGCAGGAAGGGTATGGCTGGTGGGAGTGGTTCATTGGGGGCATGGCTATGGAAAATATATTTTGTATATAGTGGAGTCTCTCTCTGCTTTCTGATGATGCAAGCTGCTTCCTTCTGCCACGCTCTTCTGCCATGATATCCTGCCTCACCTGGAGCCCTGAGGAATGAAGCTGGCCTTCTATGGACTAAGACCTCTAAAACTGTGAGCCCTCAACTGAACCTTTCCTCCTCTATAACTGTTCTGATCAGATCATTTAGTCACAGGAGTGAAAAATCTAACTAAAACACTTGGCATTTTGCAGGAATAAAAGTTTAATAAAATGACTATGTGATAGTACTTAGCATATACTCACATATTTCTTCTATAAGATAGAAATATGGTATTAGGATTAATTTTTCAATTTTAGAAGAGGTTTTTGTCCAAATAGAAACAAATGGAATAAATGAAGAGTTACTACTTGAGGTAATTTTCAGAATATCCATGATTATGCTTCTTGATATTAAGAAATATCATTATTTGATAGCAAGATTAGGCCCTCCAAATTTAAATATATTTAGAAACCAGATACTTGTCAATAAATAGATTATCATTTAATAGACAAAACCTATTCAGAATATACTATGTCAGGTAATATGATCTTAAAATTACTCGTGCTTAAAATCAGCCAAAATCTGAATACAGAGAAAAATACTCAGAGAGGATTATCAGAAATGGGCAATTCATCAATTTTAGAATTTAGAATAACACTGACATATTTCATTTTTGAATGAAAATACATTCTTTGAATATGTAATTTTTAAAACTGCTGGAAACTACTTTTATCTCCATTCAAAGTAAAAATACACTATGAAACTCATAGAAAAAAGGAATTCATTCTTATATTTTTTTACTGAAATAATGTTACTGAGGATATTAGAACTGATCTTATGCCACTTAACTATTTATCATGGCAGTATTGAGATGATTTGCTAATTTCTTCTACATTGTGTAGTATTTTAGAGTTCATTTCTTTATTGAGAAAATACTTATTAAGCACTTATTACTGGCCAATTTGTTCATCTGTTTAATTTATCTTACTCTGGGTACCTTCCATCAAGTATGATTATC
Source organism: Sciurus vulgaris (assembly GCF_902686455.1). Taxonomy (NCBI): domain Eukaryota; kingdom Metazoa; phylum Chordata; class Mammalia; order Rodentia; family Sciuridae; genus Sciurus; species Sciurus vulgaris. The sequence goes on from NC_136466.1 coordinate 94,626,897, forward strand.
CCTCCTTATAAAGGTAAAACTTTTTGCCTGTATTAAAACAGTTAACAGCTTGGGACAGAAAAAACTTTCATGCAAAGCAGCATGTATCAGCACCTATTATGTGTCCTGGCACTTTTCTAGTGTGCCCTGGGGTCCTGGAGATGAGTAAGCAGTGGTCTCTGCCATTCTCTGCCTGTGATTTCCATGTTAAGGTCAGTGAGGCAATGAGCAAACTCATTCATAGAGACAATGATGCCAACCAGTTTCCAAAGATGTTCTGCAGAATGTGAGCCAAATCGATGTTGGAGGTTAAGTAGCTTAAGCTGTATCTTTGAGACCATTTGCAAGCCTGATGGGGCTACTTACTTCCATAGATATTCTAAAATCTCTCCTTGTACCAGCTGGGTAACCAAAGGGTAGCATGAGTGGACCATATGTTATAGATATTCTCCTCCCATGAAGTTATTGTTTATTGCAAGACAGCACCTCCCAATATCTGGGGAGATTACACAAAACAGACCTACAAACCTCCTTACTCTGTGATAACTATGTTTTTAAAGTTTCTTTCTTGCAATATACAAATATATAAAAATGTGTTTCCTGACCTTGGTTTCATGAATAATTAATATGCTTCCTGAAAGCAACTCATTCTCTTTTGCCTTAGAGATACTGATCATATTTCTCTTTCTTTGATTGGTTTCTAGAAGGATTAGAGTCAAATGTGTGCTCTATCTTCAGCAAGTACATAGAAATTAAGGGCATATATTTTATGTATCAGTCTCACTTCTGGTTTGATTCCACTTTTCTATTCCCTCTCTTTCTCTTGGCTTTCTTACATGATTAAAATTAATTTTGTCTTGAGTGATAGTTTACAAGTTTTCATCAATTATTTCTGTTAAAACTATGAGTACTGATAAATAAGCAGCATGAACCAGCTTGGAATTTCTTTGTAAGAAAATATATGTCAGAACTCACAGAGTCTATTTGTTTAATAGGTAGGAAACTACAGCAACAATACAATTCTTGGATAAGCCATCGAACATAAAGATGATTTTGAGCAAAGCTGTTGGTAAAATAATAAAGATGTAAGTCAGAGTTACAGGCAGAGATACAAACTATAGGTACAGACCGACACCAACTGCACAGTTTAATGTTCATATTTTCCAAGAAAGACATAGCTGAGCTGATGGTAGAATCAGTTTTCAGCCTCTAGCTCCCATGCTGGGGAGCATTGCTATTAGTAATGTATGAAAACAGCACCTTGGAAAACTTAAACAGGATGGTATACCCATATTCAAATGAGGTACTGAAGGAAGATACAGACACCAGGAGTTGGATTATACCTTTATTTTTATGGCTTAATCTGAAAGATCTTTCAAACACATTTATTTCAAACTTTATGAAATGAAAAAAGAGTCCAACAATAGCAAAACACAAAGTTCATAAATCTGGACTTCAAGTTCATGAATGATTATAGCCGTTCTGTATATACATTCAGGAAGACTGTTAATAGTTAAATCCAGTGACTTCCCATTACTATTACAATGGTGTACTTTAATCAACCTCTCAATGGGTTGCAGAAGCCTGGTCCAGACTGTTCGTGCCCACTGTGAAACCTAGAGCACTCAATAAACAGTAAATAAACAAGAATGCTTTCCACATATTTTAAATTTTCATTTGGAAATGAGAGAAATTGCCATTAATGCATAAGAAATAATACTGTGTAACTGAATAAATGGAGAAACCACAAACTTTGTGATCTAATACAGTTGGCATGTTTAACCAGTGCAAAATATGGAGGCAATAGACATTTACTCAAGAATGGTTAGCATGTAAAAGAAATTGCTCCACATTTTTATCATTTATCAATTATTTTATAATTTTTATAATGTATCATTTCACAGTACCCATTTTGATAAGCAAAAATGTTAGGAATTATTACAGTATCTAGTTCAGTTTCCAAGCTTCCTAGGAAGAAGTCAATAGGCCTGTCCTTATAAGCTAGCATCATCAGTGAAAAGCAGGGGTTTGGGGCATCCCCACAGACCTGTGGGAAAGTCCCTGTGTTTATAGTCAAATGACCTGAGTTAAAAAGGTCAAATGAGATAATGTATATAGTGAACATGACACCTGAAAACAGATTTGACAGTTTTTAAATAAAAATGCTAAGACATTATCCTTTTAAGTGAGAAATTTTAACCTTAATAGTCTGCTTAGTTCTCAACCATGCCAATTTTATCAAAGTAACTAATATATGGGTCTCTAAAGTCAATATAGTTTATTAAAAAAAGTTTTAGCTTCTTTGCAGCAAGCCTAGGTTTGAAATAATACAAAAACTAAGATCATGAATTTATCAAATATTTTTAAGCAAGCAGAATTATGTTCACAATTCAATTTTGAAATTAGGGAGCACATACAAAAAGATTGATAGCAAATAAATGTCTGACATCATTTATAAGTATTCTTTATTGAAAATTGTATCATTCAATCCATAAAAGGGGTTTTAGAAAACCACTTTCTCAAGTTAAAGCTGATCATATGGGAGGTTTTACTTACATTAATAAATCGAATGAACAGTTTTAATTAAAAACTCATGCTATTTTCGAAATAATGCTGAAGAGTAGATTTCTGATCAATTGTAACTGCCAGATGGGAGATTTTCATAAGCTGTTTTTAATATTTCACTTTCATGAGCACATCACTTAAATATGCTGCCTCCCAATCTCAAATACAAATTCTATTCAATCACAGTATTAAAATAAAGCAATAACTTAAGTACTTTTCTATAATTTTTGTTTATAGTCTTTAGATATAAGGCATGAAATTCAATAATTGAATTAGCAAAGCTCTTCATCAAATTAAGTAAATTTCCAAAGCAAGCACATTGATGAGGAATTACAATGTACCTGGTTAATAAGTTAAGGCTGTGCCAAGATGATAATTTGACAAGTGTCACTGATGACTAAAATGAGAAAAAATAATGCATGTGTACATTTTCCATGAGATTTTTATTTACATTAAGTTTTATGAAATTAAATTATATTGACATTTATAACTGAATGTCAGAGTTAGTATAAAACAGAGAACTTCTCTTACTTGCAACATTTTACATTTGTCTAGAAATGACATTTTGCTTTTTGAAAAGGGATTTTGACATTCATCATTTTATCTGATTCTCAAAATACTCCAGTGACTTAAGGAAACTATTACTCACCCCTCTTAATAAGTGAGAAAACTTAGAAACATAGAGATTTAAGGGTTGGCCAAAGATACTAATTATAGAACCCAGGTATGGAATTTCCCATGGTGGTATCTGCTTTTGCTCCTTGTCCCATGCTTAAGTGGGTGTTAAAAAAATTGAGTCTAAATCAGATTTCTCAGCTAAATGTGCAAAACATTAGAACCCAGACAAGAAAGAATGAGAACACCACTCCCCCACAACACACACACATACACATACACCACCACATGGCCACTTTTCGTTTTTCTTTCTTTCTTTTTAATTTGTTGGTGCTCAGGATCAAACACAGGGCCTTGTACATCCTAGGCAAATGTTCTACCACTGGGCTATATCCCCAGTCCACAAGAAGAGTCCATGTTTTTGCTGAGTATAGAGCTCAGTGGAATATCACTGGCCTAGCAAGCTTGAGGCTATGGGTTCAACCCCCAAAACCAAAATAAAACAAAATCATTTCTTACTTTCCCTTGAATTTTCTCATAAAGCTATAGCATTTTTCTATTTTTCCTTCTGTCCTCATCAGGAGAATAAAATAAACTGCAGGAGCATTAGTTGTAAATCAATCAAAAAATATCCATTGTAGAGTGTTTGTGAACCAACACCAGGGGAATAACTGGATATTATGTTCATCTCTAGCTCTGGACTGGACTCCATATCCTGTCTTTATTTGGGCTTCATTATTACTCATGCTCATTTTGGGGAGAAAAGTTGTTTAAAAATTCCATTGCGAGATTCAATAAAAGGATGTTAAAAGATTTTCAGAATGAGCTCTGCTAGAAATTTTGGAATTTAGCAGCTATGATGGAGCATAGGGTCAAATGGAGATCAGGGCACATTATATGAGTACAGTTAGGAGGGAATTCACTTAGAGATGGATATTTCCATTAAACATCTTCCAAAACATGGACATGTGTCCAGAAAGAGAGCTGGTGTTTGATAAGATTAGATCAAGAGGAACACTGCAGAATATTAAGTTCTTTCTGGATGTCCAGGCCATGGATAAGCTTAAAATCCCCAAAAGTACAACCAAAAACCAGACGGGGAAAAAATGGCTGTTTTAAATTAACAGTGCATCAACATCCACAAGATCAAACCCCAAACACTATTTCAGTATTTTTTTTAAAAATTTTTAATTGTTTTAATTAGTTGTACATGACAGTATAATGCATTTATACGTTTTAAGGCAAAATATCTCTAATAATCTGTTGGTCACATTCATATATGCTATCATACCATGTTTTTTATAATATCCTCTTTGGGCATAAAATAATATTCTTCTTTGCCACTTAAAAAACTAAGATCCAATTATTTGGAATGACATGATGTAAAACCAGAAGAATGGGAGATTATACTCCATTATATATTTGTATCAAAGTGTATTCTACTGCCATGTATAACTAATTAAAATATTTTAAAAATTAATAAAAAAAGTTATACAACAGGATAAATTCCAGGTTTTTGGAAATCATGCATTTATGCTGAACTCCTAGATGCATGCATAGCCACAGGAGAATACCCTTTAATATGAGGCTCATGTGCACATTCTGCAGCTACTGTGCAATCTTTTCATGAGAGCATGGATGTAATCAGTGCCAAGTACTACAGTGCCCTGAGAACATCAGGAGGGCAATTTTCTGAGAAGATAGTTATGACCTAGATAACCTAACTTGAATTCAAGATCTTCATTGTGATTGAAAACAACAACTTGATTACTGCCTGGTGCCTCAGATTCCAGCACCATTACAGTGCTTAAAACTTTTTAGCCAAGTCTTTGCAAAGTCTCACAGTAAGTATATGGAATTTTTTTTCTTATTTTTTAATGGCAAACTCACCTCTAATTGTGACTACTTCACTTAGTAGCTTGACCCAAAGTTGACATTAGTTGTACTTACCAGGATTCTGTTAAGAGAAAATTTGAGGAAAACCTTATTAATGCACTGTCATTTTTTTCCCATCTGTCCTTTATAGACGATGATGAAGGGATAAGAAATGTAATTCCCTGGTGAAAGAGAGTTGCCTTGTTGTTGAGACAAAACATAGAGGATGAAATGATCAGAGGGCATTGACTGTGAAAAGACTCAGGCTAAGGTACAGCTTATATGAAGTTTTCTCAATTACCTTGCAAAAGCTATGAGTGATGTGGGAAAGCAGTAGTCTTATTTAGGAAGCCCAGCTTCTGATTTTGAGGTCTGATCTAGTAATCATGTCAACAGATTGTTATGAAAATACCCTAGCCCAGGCTAAGATTTTCTTGAAATATGGAGTAGAACTGATTCTCAGGTTAATTACTCTTTCCTAAGAAAATTAGAAGATTGTGATGTTGCAGGAAAACTGTTTTTAAAAAATATACAAAATTTGAAGCATAATATTCAAAAGTAGCATGTGATTAAAATGAGTCACTACTGAATTATTGGAATGAATTAGAGATCAAATCCACTAGTACAAAATATTCTCATACAATGAAAACATGTGGTAACATGGTTAGGATATTTTACAAGGACTGCCGATTGTGCCCAACCCTCCCCTCTTAGGTCCTGTCTGAATACACCATTAAACTGTATTTCCTAGTCTCCCTCCCAATAAGGCGGGACCATGTGGTATATCATAAGGAAGGCAGTTAAAACTTCCCCACACAACCCTCCAAGTTCTCACCATCTTTCCTCACCTAGTAGCCAGGTGCAGTATATCCAGTGTAGGAATCAAAGTCCTCTAGTAGATCCACAAAGAGAAGGAACCTGGGTTCCCTCTACTCACATTGAACTGAGATATGAGCAAGAAACAAAGCTCTCAGTATTTAAAACACTGGATTAGGAATTTTCTTCCGCATGCATAAATATACCAATAGGAGTGTCACTTTTATCACCCCCTCAAGGGAAGTTTCCAATGTCCCAACTTCCTTATTCTCAACATCTCTCATTTCAGTGACAAACTTTGTATACCTTCTCTAATTCTCTTGACTTCCTTTTTCTTTCTCTCTCCTTGTCAGGCCCCCATCCATATATTAGGTCACCACTCCACTTTTAGACATAGATGAAATGACAGTTTATGGTACAAGGAATGTCTTTCCTGAGTTGTCCTGATAGGTAGATTATAAACTGTCCTTGGGGTTTGACCAACAGGTAACTTGAGATGGGGTAGCAAGGGAGACAGGTTTCTTCTCTTTTCCCTTCCTGGGAATTTACTGTTGTTACACTTGCAGAGAAGTTCTATGTGCTGAATAAACCCACCCGCTAAGTATCCTGCAGTATCTCGTAGTAACTCACAATGCAACAATGTCCAACATTGTAATACAGTGTGCTAAACTGCTTTGTTATATTTCTTGCCTCACTTCTGTTTTACCTTCCTCCCTCAGTGGACTTGCAACTTCCAAATAAATGACTAACATTGCAATTCTTATCACAGGCTCTATTTTAAAAAGGATTGAAGCAAATCATCTTATTTGAATCTTTATTTTCCAATGTCTAGTACCTCTCACTATTTTCTTTCTCAAATTTCAATTTATCAAATCATTGCCTAAATGCCTATAGTCAGATAAAGTTTTAGACAATGATAATTACAATCTTATGCTACAATGGTATAAAGCTTTGAATATAGGAATAGTGGACTTCTGGCATTAGGATATTTGTAAAACATTTATAGTGAATTTTAGTAATCATGAAGATGTACCAAGAAACTCTGCAATCTCTGCCTTCAACAAGGACCAGTTTAACTGGCTATCGGTTTAGCAAAAGGATAATCTGACACAATGAGATGTGTTATAATTCAGGTATAATAATGTGTCAGCTATAATGGGGAGCAAGTAGGATGAATTGTTACAGGAGTCTACCTCATCTTTCTAAAATCATATCACAGAGGAAACTAAACAGAAACCCCAGGTAGATTTTTTGGGTAAGTATCATAATTATGTATTTGATTTATGTGATCTATTTTATTACATTGTTATTGGTCTTTCTTTTCTTTATTTACTCAACACACAGTACTCATATGAGTAATTCAAACATGTTGAAATTCAAACCCTTATCATTTCTGCCCTAGGAAAGTTTTGAAATGAATTATCTTTTCTCAGCATGTAACAGAACACAAAAAATTGAAAATCTAATATTAGATATAAATAATATAATTTCATTAAGTTTACTTAAATCACTGAAGATAAAAAATAACTATATACAAATTTTATTCTTTATTTATTTGCAATACTGGGGATTGAACCTAGATTCTTAAGCATGTGAGGCTAGTGCTATACCACTGAGCTACACCCAGTCCTATTCAAAATATAAATGAAACTTACTAAAGCCAAAAATTGGTCAGATGTCCTGCTATTTTCTCCCAGGAAAATAGAAGGAAGATCAGTAGACTAGAGAAAAAGGCATGTAGAGGGGTGAGAAAAGGGGTGGGAATGTGGAAAAACTGTGGAGTGAAATTGACCAACTATGCTATGTACATATATGAATATACCACAGTGAATTCCACTTTTAGGTATACCTATAAAGCACCAATTTAAAGAAGAAAAAGAATATACAAAGAAAAGCAGTAGAATAGAAAAAGAGCAGGGAAGAGGATGGGAAGGAAAGTGATAATACTGGGAATTAAAATGGATCAAATTATATTCTATGCACATACAAATATGTCAAAATGGACCTCACTATTATGTATAACTATAATGCACTAATAACATTCTTAAAAATTGGTCATATGGATTTTACAAGGAGCATTTGTTCTCTCTCATCAATTCATGATATTGACAATAGCTTATATAATATAATAAAGGAAAGAAAACAATAAACCTGTTGTGATGGGCTGACAGATCTGGCTCCATGAAAATGTTATAGGCCAGACTATAAGGGAAATGACTAAACAGACTTCATTTTGCTCTGAGACTCCATGTTGTGTAGGAAATAAGTTTCTCCCATAGGAACACCCCATCTCTGTACCCATCAACAATTGCTTAGCTTCTCCCATGGGGACACCCCACCTCTGAACCCATCATCAGTTACTTAGTGTGACGTGGTTAGCTATACAAAATGACAATTCTTATGTAATGAAAAATTGCTCTCTTTTGATTCCTATTGCTCTAAACAATGTACCATGTGAACGGTGATTGTGTGGATGTTAGTAACCTTTCTTTAGTTTGTACCTAGGTAAGGGTCATTTTGACCTACTTCCCCCTCTGTTGATGATCTCATAATGTTAGTTTGTAATTTTGAATCATAGCAACAGACACTTATGATTGATGTGATTTTTGGTATAAGAACCCCTACAACCCTATGGTTGGGGATGTTCTCCCAATAGCCATTTTTGGGGGCATTGTGTGAGATGGTCAGCCGGCCAGCTTAATAAAGACTCTCAAATTTGGACTTCTCAGTGGTGATCAGTCTATTCTTATGTTGCACCACATAACACTGTGAGATCTCTTCTCTATCTCATTTAATCCTTACTCTTGTCCCACAAGGTTAGTGGATTATCTCTGTTGCTTACAGAGAAAACAGGCTCAAATGTTTGAAAACATTGCATAAAATCACATAGCAAATCATTCCTTGGGACATAATTCAAACTCAGATTTTACATCCAATTTCACAAAAAAGATTAAAAAGATAATATTTGTTAGCTAAAGTACTACTGAAAATGCAAAATTACTTATGCTATTTGGTAAGGTGTTCCCTCAAAATAAATATTGTAATGTACAGAATACTAAAATAATAATTTAATAAATTATACCACTCTGATCTGAGTGAATTAATTCAAGTTTCTAAGCAACTTTTAAGTAAAGCAGCTGGGTTATAACATAGTAAATTATTTACAAGTCAAATATGCTCACCTCATGCCATATGCTGAAATAAATTTCAGATGCATTAAAAAGTTTGATGTTTTTGAAAGTCAAATCAAAGAAAATGAAGAAAATTATATTGAATATTTATCACAACTCTGAATAAAGAAATGATTTCTTTGCTTTGAATATGTAAATAATACATAAAGGAAAATACCAGGAAGTATATTCATAATATTTTAAATGTAAATATAAACCATAAAATTAAAAAGTTAAATTATCTGGGAAATTTTTCTGCAAATGCGGTATTGGATTAGTAACTTGGTTTTATTTTTATGGGTGTAAATATATAATATTCAAACTTCTGATAGAAAAGCCACAAAGAATATAATAGGTCACAAGAACTTAAACAGATCATTAATGTTAAAAGGAAAATTAATTATCAAATGTAGACTTGAAAATATTTAAACTTTTAGTGGCCAGAAAGCTTAAATTAATGCAAGTACCATTTTATATGCAGAAACACAAAACTAAACAAGTAAATAAATGTCCAAAATGTTTTTTAAAGTGTAGTGAATTCACTGTCCCATTCATTCCTGATGACAATACAGATTAGGACCATACTTATACTAGGCAATATAGCAAATATCTTGTCAAACCATGCCCAGTTCTAGGTATCTAGCCTAAAAATCTTAGCTGAAATAAAGTAAAAGTTAAATATATGGAGATACATCATTATACTTCGAAAGTTAGAAGTGACCCAGCTTCTCCTACCAAGGAAAGTTTTCAGCACATTATGATTGATTGGGTAAAATACATCGCTGTTCAGAATAATCATTCTTATAAAGAATAAAGGCAATAACTTAAAACAAGCATTTCTTGAAGCAAAATTATATGGATCTGATTGTTATAAGTATGCTTTTTCTTTCTTCTCAATGACTATAGAATGCAGGAAAATGCTAATAGTAATTGGATTTATGGATACATTTTTTACATTTGTTGTATTTTTCAAATTTTCTCTAAGATGGGTGTCTACATCTAAATTTTTAGGAAGAGGTTATATATTGAAACTGTTAAAAACTCATATGTCTACCCATTGATATAAGAAATGTCTTACTTAAGATTAATAGGTGACAAACAGTAAAAGTCCATAAACAACATATGAAATGATACATGACTTTTTAATTAAAATTGGCGACAACTGTCATATAAATATTGTTTTTCATCAGATGACTTCTCATACACTTGTTGAATTCAGTATATCATATGAATAAAGGAATAATCTAAAGTAGAAAATAATTAGGCCTAGCTTTTAAAATGTAGAATACATCACTATCAGTTAACAGAGCATTGGTATACCCTAAGTTATGCTAAATTTATCTATATATGATCTCTATCATAAAATACAACTGAAACTTTGCAAAATTGATTTTTAATAAAGAAATTGAGAATTTAAGTTAGAGAGAGAAAGAGAGAGAGAGAGAGAGAGAGAACCAATATAGACAATATAGATAAGAAAGAAGAATAGCAATGGGCAGATGGAAAATAAATATTTCTTTTGTATCTGAGAATTTTGCACATAGTCCCACCCCTCCAGGTGTTAATAGCAATGTTCGTTGGCACTGAGTTCTGGAAACAGCTGTCCTATACATCACCTGGGCCTCAGTGAGCACTTAGGATGCTCAAGTCTTACTGAATTGAGTCTATCACTATGACTCAATAAATCTCTTAAATGAATGACTGATACTGGATTTTTAAAATGTTCATTCCCTTTACATACAAACCAAATGTTTCCTAGAACTCAATGTCTTTGAAACCTGGGAATCATCTGAGTCATGAGCATAGAAATCTGCTCTCTCCACTCCCTCTCTGTTCCTGTTGCCAGCAGGAGAATGAGTAATAGCTACCCTCTATTGTGCCATGTGCTTCCCGTGTGCCAGGAACTTTGCATCTTTTATCTCATTTATCTCTCACTGCAGTCTTGTGAGGTATAGGCAATGGTTCCGGGAGGGCTACATATAGCTCTTGAAACACTTGCAGCAACTCTTTCCTCTATCCACTTGTAAAACTAATTGGGTCGATTTTCAAAAATGCTGTCTGGAAACCCTTTTTAAGGATTTATGATCTGTACTATGATCTCTTCACATCTCTTCTGGAAAATGATCTGAGGTGCAAAACCAATAATGAGTTTTGAACAAATTACTGTAGCAGAAAGAAAAGATGACTAAAAGTCCTTAATAGACATGGTGATATTCCTGCTTCTGATATTCAGAGATTGGGTGATCTTAGCCAAGTCATTTGACTTCGCCAACCCTCCAAACTTCAGGAAGCTTCTATTCACAAACCACAAGGAGCACCATAAATAACAGAAACTAAGCAGAGTTTCTTAGGCAGAAAGTAAATTTACTGGAATTATGCAGAAATGTTGTTGGAAATATAATTAAATTTCCTGGTTCAGAATTTGAACCACAAATAAGATGTTATCAGAAATCCAAATAGCTCTTTTGGGGGACAGAAATCCAAAACCAACCAGAAGATTTAAATTTAAACCCTGATTTCTCCACTTGTCTCATCATATAAGTACTTAGAAATTTGGTAATCGTGATTAACAGTGCATAGTACAAATTAGACATTCAGTAAATAGAAGTAACTTTATCAATATTCTATCATCAGAAATATTTCAATAATAATCAGCGATATATTTACCAAGACAGAGTTGTGAGAATGTACATTACAGCTTATTAGTTACTCAGAAGTAATAGAGAAATTATTAGAGTTCAGACTCTGCAATTTACTTATATTCCCATTCCAACTCAATCACTTATAAGTTGAGAGACCTTAAGAAAGTAAGTATGGATTATGATAATAAGTTACTGTTTTAGTCAGCTTTCTCACTGCTACAACTAAAAGACCCAACCAGAACAATCACAGAGGAGGAAAACTTTACTTTGGGCCTCACAGTTTCAGAGGTCTCAATCCACAGACAGCAGACTCCATTCCTCAGGGTTCAAGGTGAAATAAGACATCATGGCAGAAGAGTGTGGAGAAGGGAAGTCATTCACATGGAGATCAGGAAGCAGAGGGAGAGCTCTCCACCTGCCAGATACAAATATATACCCCAAAGTCACCCTCCAATGCCCCAACTCCAAGGAATAGAAAACCTGAAAAGAATAAAAATAAACATGAAAACTCCAACAAAAAGAGGTGTTTAATGAGAAGATCCAAATTTATTTGTCCCCTAGTTAGTCCTTGATGTTCTTGTGCTTAACTTTCCCTTTTATTTGAAAGTCATCAAGAATAAAGAAATAAATAAAGGGAGATCATTTAAATGGTTTCCTATACATTGTAGTACAATATCTGTATCACCTAGGTACCTGTTAAAGATGCAAATTTTGAGACTCTTTCTGGATTCCCTGGGTTGAACTCTTTGGCCTGGTGAAAAGATGCAGCATATTGTTTCAACAAACCTTCCATATGACTTTGAGGCACACTCAAGATTGAGAACCATAAGTCAGAAAATTTTAGATTTATGTTAGAATTGCCTGTGGGACTTAAAAAAATATGTATTGATATTGATGCCAGAATCCAACCTAAAATATTGAATCAAATCACAGAGGATGGGGTCAGGACATTAATATAGATATTTTCAAAATATGACAAAAATTTCCTCTATGACCAGAGGGAAGATCAACTCAATTTTCTGCTCCACACGATCATGCAAGTGACTCAGCAGCCACCCACTATGATGTCCCTGTACAGCAAGAAGACATAGACAGAGCCACCATTAAGAACCCTCTCCCACACTGTAGCTACTGTAATACTCTAAGTTCTCCTCTTTCTCCAATTCAAGGTAATACTGTCTCTTAGACAGTAATCCAATGGGACAATGAGTTCTTAAACCCTTTATTTCTACCAATAAAAATCTCAACTCAGAACTTGTTTTAGGTGAACTTTTATACATTAGGCAAATGAAATTTCAGACATTAGTTGAGTGAAGAATGTAAGGATTGGAGACAGGAGGACAGAAACAAGTTCACATTTTCTTTACGAATGACCCGGCTTACTTTCTCAGCTACAATGAATTAAAGAGCAAGCACTGATTATTATATCGCATTGGACAGCATTCCTTGATGAATACTCACATCAATCCTTTTGGCAACCTCCAGAATTAAATGAAGTAACTCTGTGTCATCATGAGATCAGCCACCCAGCAGCAGAGGTGCTAAATGCTACATTTAATAACAGAAAACATAATCTGCAAAAATATTTTGGAGGCTGTAAAATGGAAGCACATTGACAATATGACTGGGAATGATGAGACTCCTGTTATGTAGTATACCAAAAATAAAGCCATTTTAATAGAAACATGTCAGAAGACCTATGTCTCCAGCTTTGCAAACAAATGTGCTGGCTTCCTGTCAACATGCCCAGGGCTTAAAGCAGTAGGAGTCCATTACCCTTTGACAATGCTCAGTTACACACACATTATCCCCAATTAAGGGCTTTAACTACAATTTCTCTTTTATTAAAAGAGTTTTTTTTAAAAATAAATAAACAAATATCTAAGTTATTCAGTAATCTTATCTCATTGACTGGTACTAAGATATTTACATGTACACACACAGACACACAGTACACACACACATGTATGCACATAGATACATATGTATACAGAGAGACACAGGAGCACAGAGACATATGTACAGATAAAGATACACATATGCACACAGACACATGTACACACAAACATCTGTTCATGCACAAATGTACACAGAGATGCACTTGCACACATAGATACAACTGTACACAGAGATACATGTGTATACACAGAGACTTTCCGTACACATATAGACACACAAATATATACATAGACAAAGTATTTAAGTCAATAGACATTTAATGTCCTTGAACTCTTCTTAAAGCGTAGTAGACAAATATCCTAATCTTTACATAAATAGATCACGGAGACAGATTTTTCATCCAAGAAAAGGTAAAATAAACCCTTTCTCAGGTTGATGTAGCCAAGACATTCTGAGCATTTCAAATTTCCAAAATAATGTAAGTACAAATGAAACATTTATCAATTATAATGCATTATGTTTTCTGTCTCATTTCAGAAGGTATTATGGTAATAATTCTGGATGATGGCCAGAAGCTCAGAGGAGAATTTTTAACACCCTCTCAATAGACACATTTATAGCTTTTAACTACACAGAGTACTGGTCTTATCAGCGCATAGCAGGAAAATGATTAAAATATTCAATGCAAACTCAAACTCGGTTGTGCTTAGGTGGAAATGAAGCATCACTCTGGGCTGAAACCTCCAATTATATAAGATAGGAAGTCACAGAAAGACATCAGATTCGAACACTGTCAGTCTACACGACAGATGGTAGTGTCTGGCAATGCCTTTTTATAACAGAAAATATTATTATAAAAATATCCACAAAAGACATTTTTAGTTCCTTAACTTAATATGTGTAAAAATTAGAGTTTCTAACAGAAATTAGAGGCTTAATACTCAATAGGATGAAACAATAGTTTTCTTTATAATCTATGCATTAAACAGTCTGTCATTTCTTGCAGAACTTTTTATAATTAGAAGTCATCTAGTATTTTCATTTCTCTTTTTTCTCTCCCTCTCTCCCATCTATTTAAATTCTATGTAAATCTATGTGTTTTTATACAACAGTTAAATCACACTATAGTGTGTTGTAGTATGCTGTAAATCACATTTTAGCCTTCCCCTCTGTTATTACAAAAGAATTGCCTTTATCTCAAAGGGGATATTTCCTTATAGATGAAGTTCTTGAAGGTAGAATTCTCTTGAGAGCCACACTTTTGAGTGGCATGTTCTTAAGCATATTGCATTATATGTCAGTATAATTAGCATATTCTTCTGGATTGTAAAAAGTAACAATAGCTGACAGCTGAATATGTAGGGAAATGGTCTGTAAAACTATCTAAGAAGTAGGAAATCTAGTCCTTGTGTGGAACAAGCAGGAGTAGCACAGTTTTTGTGATCCTGTTTTGAAAATGAATGGAGGAAGTTTAGACTCCCAGGTGGTTAGACCATTCCTGTCTCATACTCATACACCATGTTCAGAGTTTATAGTTTGAAGAGCAAAGCAAGCCCAGGGGGTGACTGAAAAAGAGAGAAGAGAAATGGAAATATCCCTGCCTGGTTTTAGTAAAGTACATAAGATGTATCAATATAGCAATGAAAATGTCCCCAAAGATTTCAAAGAATCTAACTAGCTGGAATAGGTCTCTATGTTCTCAGAAATGTTATACTGAAGTAGTGTGTATTCTCAATCTACTGAAGAACTCTAAGTCTCCCTCACCAGAATGAGTCAGAAAAGTGGGCATTCAAATGTGTTGCATAACTATGTCAGAGATTCAGGATGTGCAAAACCCACTATTAGGCAGAAAGAAAAAAAAGACAGAAACAAAATAACTACAGCTCAAAACTGCTATTTTGGAGAATTTTATGAGACAGAGTATGTCCCCTTAATTATACATATTGAAAGAGCAGTTTAAGAAGTTGAAAGGGTATGAAGGTAACATGTGGGACAGAGTGCTGTCTTCATCCCTGGGTGAATACTCATTATTTTGTTGTTGCAGTTTAATTTCAAATAAAAATGATGAGAATGAAAATACTCAAGTTCATTTTCATAGCTAGATTTTCCTTGACCTAAACTTAACTTTCCTTGGATAAAGATTATTGAAAGTTTAAAGATTTTCATTTAAAGATGAGATTTGGGAGTTAAAGTAGTAAACTCAAGCCCTGATATTTTTGAAACAAAAGAAGAAAACTGGAGCATACATTACAGAGTTTACCATCACTGACTCAGGGAGTGGGGAGCATTCTGTTCCCTTCTTCTTGTCTGTGACCTTAGTATAGGACAAGAGCACTACAACTTGATTCTAACGACTCCTAATATCCTAAATGTAACTTGAACCTTCAGACTTGCTACTCATTGCAATAAATCCCAGTCCTATTCCCTAATCATGTGTAACACTGATAAATCCTTACAGTTTGAAGAACCACAAGACAGGACCCAGATAGTCTCATATTTATAGTTTAATTTTTCCTTTAAATTTACTGGCTGATGTATGACCCCTACACATTGACTAGACTGTACACAGTCTTTTACTTTGAACCAAAAATACATACCCAATTCCAGCTGTAACTTGATTTCATTCACCTCACTCCTGACTCAATAACTATTGACTGTGGCAAACACCCTCTCAAGGTAACAACAATTCATTTATATGTATTTGTGCTGCAGTCCCTTGCCTTTGGAGACCCAGAAACATAATACAAAAAGCTCCTGTGAAGGCCAGGGTCTCCAAGGTCCCATATTTACCTCCACATTCTTCCATTAGAAACAGTCCAACTACTAGGGGTTCCCTTTATACTACAGAGGCTTTTAGGAAGTCTAACTTTTAAAGACCATATGCTTCAGAGAGAAAGTCTTAGATATTATAGAATTATAGAAGTAAGTCACAAAATATATGTTTCAGGGGTAGGTTGTGGCACAACAAATACAAACCTCTTGACCACATTGCCTGGAACAAGTTTAAGTGGGTAACTACTTAAACTATGTGGTAGACAGTTTCTAATGTAACATACCTTTGGGTATTCTCCCCTTTTTGGAAATAACTGCAGGTTATTCTCAAAAATCACCCCAGTTAAACTTATTCCTTGGAACAGTTTATCTCTATATTTATCATTCATTAACATTAACACATCACTTCTTTTTTACTTCAACTGATATTCATTGAAGTCTCCAATATGTAGGAGGCAATTGTGCTAGACACAAAGAATAACACAATAATCATAAGGAGAAAGAAAGTGAGGTATAGATTAAGATGGATCTGTATAAGTAAAAATTCATTTCAAAGCTGATTTTTTTCTAATGCAATAAGTGAATTTATATTACATTGAATTATTTCTCAAAATCATGAACTTCTTGAATAACTCTTTTATTTCTGTACCAGCACTGAACTCAGAGGCACCCAACCACTGAGACACATCCCCAGCCCTATTTTGTATTTTATTTAGAGACAGGGTCTCACTGAGTTACTTAGTCCCTCATTTTTGCTGAGACTGGCTTTGAACTCAGCCATTCTCCTACCTCAGCCTTCCAAGTTGCTGGGATTACAGGCCTGCCTGAGCCAATGTGCCAGGCTTGGATAACTCTTTAAAACCAGTTCACCATCATTTTCCTGGAAGTATTCAAAGGAAGCACCAGAATACCTTGGTTTGTCCAAATAGTTTGATTTAGTAAGAATGTGCAGATAATCTATCACTGCCTGGTCTCAGTTTGGACAGGACCTGTACTTGCAGCTGTCAATCAAAGCACTTTGTCATTCGAATGCAAGGAAACGACATTAATTTCCAGTTTTAAACATAGGTGACAAACAGAAGTATATCCATAAAGTAAATGATATAAAAATTCTTTACTTGATAGATGATAAATACAAAGAACACAGACAATAAAAACTAAAATACTACTAGAGGAGAGTTTATTATATATCCAATATTACAAACTTCTGTCTTAAAATCCGCTTGTGCTTCCATGTATTTATATACCAAATTCATAGATTTCGGCTTAACTGTTGTGTGGTCAGTTTTCTGCTACTATAACAAATACCTGAGATAAGTCACCTATAAAGAGAAAAAGAACATTTTTAACTCATGGTTTTAGAGTTCTAGTCCATGATCAGTCAGCCCCAGTGCTTTGGGCTTGTGGTGAAGTGGCACATCATGGCAGGGGGGCATAGCAGAGCAAAACTTCTCACCCATCCCAGAACAAGAGACAGAGAGAGAGAGAGAAAGAGAGAGAGAGAGAGAGAGAGAGAGAGAGAGAGAGAGAGAGAGAGAGAGAGAGAGAGAAAGTAGAGGGTTCCACAACTTCCTCAAGAGCATGTCCCCAATTATCCAAAGAACCCCAGCTAGGCATCACCTCTTAAAGGTTACACCACAGCCCAGTATGTCTCCCTGAGGACCAAGCCTTTAATATATGAACCTCTGGGAACACTTAAAAGTCAAACTTTAGCACATGTTAAAACTCAAAATTTGTGATTCAAATTTGTGATTCAAGGGGAGTACTCTTTATGTATCTTTGAATATAGAGAATGTAGCACAATGTATTGAACAAAAAGCATAGCAAAATAAGTGTTTTCTTATTTTTTAACTTTTTGTGCATTATAATTATTCATAATAGTGAGAACCATTCATTAGGCCATATCTGTACATCTAATTAACAAAATTTGATCTGTTCCTTTGTTCTGTACTTTCCCTTTCCCTTTCCCCTTTCCTCCCCTGATACTCTTGCTCTATTTTACTGGTGCCCCCTATTTTTATTATTTTAATTGTTGCACAATAATTACATATAAAATCTTTATTAATTGTAGTATATTAGTACAGAATAACAACATAACTTGGTATATTTCATAGAAAATGTAAATATTATATTCGTTCACTGAAAGTCATGTTAAAACAGGATGCCGTGGCACATGCCTGTGATCTCAATTACTTGGGAGGCTGAACCAAGAGGACCTGAAGTCCAAGTCTGGTCTTGGCAATTTAGTGAGACCCTGTGGATGTAACTCAATGGTAAAGTACTTCTTGGGTGGTTCAATCCCCGGTAGGAAGGAAGGAAGGAAGGAAGGAAGGAAGGAAGGAAGGAAGGAAGGAAGGAAAGAAATAAAGAGGGAGGGAGGGAGAAAAATTTCACATTAACAATTTGGTTTGTGAAAGTATTAAAGAAAGAGTGAGAAGTAAACATATTTATTAACAAATATATTCTGGAGTTCAATCTTTTCCTCTTCCCCTCCTCTTCCTCCTCCTTTTTCTTCTTCATTACTATGTACCAAAAATAGTGAAGTTGTGTAAAAAAAATTTAGAGTCATAAAAATGTTTGGATATTTTATAGAAAGATTAATGCATCATAATTGAACACATACAGGCTTTCAAAACCTATCTGGAAACATAAAACTATGCTTATGTATTTGATAGCATTTTTATACTTTGTGATTTACATAAATATCAAAGTTAAAATATTAAATTGTAACACTTTAATGTAATTGACAGGAATTAATGATAGTCCACAGGTAGGTAAAGAGGTATGTATACATAAAATGTATGTTTGTATAAAAGGAGACAGAGACAGAGAGAAAGAGAGAGGTGACTATATAGTCACTTGAACTTCAAATGCAAAAGAAATGGGAAAACTTACAATATAATATTCCCTTTCTACATTCAAACATTAAAAGTATGTGAAATTCTACCAGTTTTTCTTTACACAAATTCAAAAATACATCTGCTTCATGATGAAATATATTGTTATTTTTACCTCTGTTTTGATCATATCAACTAAATCACTTCCTAGGTCATAGGCTCCATGAAAACAGGAGTCTGGTAAACAAGAACTACCAAGGTAAAACTGTGAAGTAGGTAAAAACTCACCATTCCACTCCTCTTCTTTTTATTTTTATCTGCCCATCCTGGTACCATTCCCTGCTTCCGTGATTGCCAATCATTCCAAACTTCCTCAGGTTGCTAGAAAGCACACTCATCTCCCATCCAGGCCCCATCCTCTGGTTCTGTTTGTGGGTTGCACCTATCTCTACATGGTCTTCTCACCAATCCCACTAACATGATTTCCATTAAGAATTTACTCCACACTACTCACAAGAGCCAAGAGAGAGAATAAACCTAAGTTTCCATTGTGGATGACTGGGTAAAGAGAATGTGGTGCATTTACACAATGGAATATGAGTCAACTTTTAAAAATAAGAAAACCCTGTCATTTGTGACTACATGGATGAACCTAGAGGACACTATGCTGACTAAAGTGAGCCAGGCACAGAAAGACAAACACTGCAGGGTCTTATTTATATGCAGAATCTGAAGAAGTAAAGAAGGAAAACTAATAGAAACATAGTCAAAGGGCCATTACTCATTCTCCAGACTGGGAGGAGTAGAGGGATGCTGGTCAACCACACAAAACTTCAGTTAGACACAAAGAATTTATTCAAAACACCTACTCTAAAACATGATAGTTATAGTTAATAGTAATGCATTGTATTCTTGAAAATTGTTGAGAGTAGATTTTAAGTATTTCATCAGAAAATAAATATGTGTTAATACATTTGATGATCAATTCTATTTAGCCATTCCATAATGTATCCATATTTAAACCATCATATTGTATACAATATATATAATTTTTGTCAGTCTTGAAAAATAAATTAATAAAAATAATTTGCCCCAGTTTATTGAATAAAAGCTACAGTGAAATATTAATAACTAAAATTAGAATATGATCAATTCCTAAAAGTATTGAATTTGAAAAGGCAGAGTCATTGTTTCAAGTAATTTCCAAAGCTGGGAAGAACATGAGTTAAGGCATAGAGAGAAAAAGAAAAAGTGCACATGGAGAGACATTTTCAAGACTGATTGATGGAACAGATGTCTGCTAGCCAATCACATCAGCAAACTCACAAAAAGGGAGAAAAGGAACAATGGTCAAATCTGTCAAGAGAGTACACTGTACTGTGAAGACTGAACTCAGCTGGGTCGAGCAGTGTGTTAGTTTCTGTTGGAGGTTACTTTCTAGAAGTTACAGGGAAGAATCAGTTTCCATAACTTTTCCAGCCTCTAAATGCTGTGCACTTTCTTTGTACCCTAAGGATGTTCATGTCCTAATTCCTGGATATAAATACCTTTACCTTTCATGGCAATGGAGACTTTGGAGATATGAGTAAGTTTAGGACCTTGATGAGGGGAGATGATTCTGCATTAGCTAGATGGGTCCTATCAGTATAAGAAGCTAAATAAGGGCCCTGAAAACAATTCCATATTTATTTTCATTGATTCTGAACTGTGATTCTTCTGCAGTTTTTCATATAGTTTAAACAAAAATATCATAACTGGAGTATGTAACATCATCACAAAGTATTGCAGCATCCTCAAAAGAAAAATTTTTTCTAGAATAAAGGAAGCTTTCCATAAACCACTATTCAATTGACTTTTAAGAGTGGTTATTCAATACTTTTTTGTTTTTCATTATGTGTAAAATGAAACAAAAAGAAATTAAGTAAAGTACTAAAGATCTCAATTTTAATGTGTGAGAAAACTAGCATTTGAACTTATGTCCCTTTATTACTGAACCAGCAAAGTGTATTTGTGTTCTTGAAATTTTACAGTGCTCTTTCACTCAAGAAAAATCTTTCCCTTGATGTCTGGTACATTGTTTCTAAATCATTTGGAAAAGAAAAAAATATAAAATGAGTAGAGGCCCACACAGAGTGTTTCATTTCACGAGTTTGGGGGTTTTATATGGTTAAGAATGCCTGAGAGAATCTGTCATCTTTACCCATTGTAACAAATGAATGTATAAGAGTTATTCCTTCTTAGAAATCCACTGTGTTCCATTTTTGGAAAGTCTACTGTGACTGTTGCAGAAGTTCTCCACTTGGTACCCCTTTCAAGGGAGAATTTACCACAGAAACTCAGCCAGCCAACAACCTCTACCTGCAGCACCTTTGGAATTTATCCTGGCATTCAGTATGAGAACATGCCAGGGACAGCTAATGATGTCAGGGACAGTAAGTTCTAGAGTCTGGCCACTTTTGCTTATCATGAACTCCTCTAATCAGGGATCTTTGCTCTTTGCTCTAGACCTCCTCACTGGGCTAGCTACAATTTTGTCAGGACAGGACTGTACTCTAAGGCTTTCTATCCATTTCTCCTCCTTTTCCCCTCCTTTCACAGGTAGCAAACCTGCATCACATCCTGCAATCTTTCCATCGCTCTCCTTTTTTTCTCCCTCTCCATTCTCTTGAATACATATTGCCTAAGATGCATATAGTGTTCTTGTAACTTTGTCTTGGTACCTGCTGTCAGAGCACCTAAAATGACACTCATGGTTACAAAGAATTCAGTAGTTCATTTTCCTACCACAGCTAAGGTACCCCTTAAAATAATAAGGGTACTATGACTGGTGACCAAGATTCTTTCTCCTTGGCAGGTGGCAATCTGGGATACACAGTCAATGTTGTTCCATCACAATATCACAGGAGAGCAGTGCTGGTGGCAACAAGATGGAAAACTACCTATAAATACTTCCAGTGCCTTTGCCAGAAAAGCTGGCATGTTCTGTTGTTTCATCCTTACCTGCAAGAACAACCTGTCCCTTTATTTCCATGTGCTGCTTGCAAGAATATCAAACCTGTGTTTCCTCATTGAGCACATTTCCAGCCTGGGCTTATGTTCACATGGCTTGTCCCTTTTTTCATGTATTAACTCACCAATGAATTGTGAGCTGCCAGAGGAGATATTCTATCTAACACTGTATTTGAAATCATTCCTGGCTTATCATTTCTCTTTTAAAAAATTCTAATGTTATTTTTAAAATAATCATACACATAAGCCTGTGGTTGAATTTTACCTGAACCATTTCTAATTCTATTATAAACTTTTGTTTTTCTTTTGCTTTTCAACATGGCATATGTGCTTTTCTTTTCATACTCTAGTAAGGCAACTTGACAGTTGGTAGCTGTCTGGCTGTTTATTCAACATATGTACCACTTAATGCACAGGTCTCCATTATACAGTCCCCAAAGTTGGTCCAACTGGGATAAAAGTCAACAAATAGAGCTTTCCAGAGAGTACATTTACTTGGGGAGAGTTAAATATTTGAAAGGTGTTTAGCAGCTAAGATTTAAGCCTAATGTCACAAGAATTTACAGGGTCAGCACCTCCCCCAGCACAGCACATTTTCTTGATTTCACATAGGAGCTCCATATGTTAGGAAATCACCTTTTTAATTAGATCTCTGTAGCCTCATTCTAAGTTACCACTGTCACAAGTCTTGGATAAAATCCTATTCCCAGGAAACCTTTCAGTAAACAGTTAGCTGTGAGTTCTTACAAAAAGATATTGAGACAGATTCTCCCAGATTGCAAGTGATTTTAAATTAGCTGCTCTGGAAAGTAGTGGGTGTGGTGTTATTTCAACATCCTCATCTGTTACCTGAGCCTTTTCCCCAGGGAAAGCAAAATGTGTTCACACTAGTTTGCATTTCTGAAAGTGGACTTGGTCTGGAACTTCCACAGTTTATTCTGTCCTATCTGAACTAAAAGATGAGAAAAAACCTGAAATCCCCAACCCATGGTGGCTAGCAGAATGTCTAAAGTAAGAGTCCACCTGACGAGAAAAGCTCCTAAAATTTTACAAATAGTCCTCAAAGAAGAAGGAAGTGAACACAACAGTTATATAGGAGGACCAACTTTGCGCCAAATCCATTAAATAGATTATCAGATATCATCCTCTCACCTCCCCGCCAAAGGTCATATGAATATTTTCACATTGTTAAATGGAAACAATAATTGAAGCTGAATGGAAAAGTGACTTGCCCAAGGTGACGGCAATAACAGCTCAGCTAGACTAACGTCCCATTGCTGCCACTGTCCACCAGCAATAAAATTTATAATGAAGGTATAGGAAATTCTCTATGTCAAGAATTCTATAAAAATTACGAGCTCACTCTATCTGGAATGAGGATCTTTTGATCCTGGAGTTAACCTAGAACCCAAAGATAAATTAACTTTAAAGCACCCATTCTCAAATTCAATGCATCAAACAAAAATGCTGTTTTCTTGGACTCCTGTGGTCCTCCTCCAGGACTACTCTCCTGCCACCGAGATCCCACCAAGCAGTCCCTCTGGGAGTATCCAACTCTTTTCCTTGGCAGCTGCCAAACAGCTAGACAGAGTAGTTACATTTTGGAATTTTTATCCTTTCCTTCTACTTCTAAATTTGAATGGAATATCTCATCACAGGACGTGGGATCTGGTGTCCCACATTCTGCATCTGAGGAACTTGGCTTACAAAGTGACTGGAAGGATGGGAAGCTAATTAATTTATTCCCTGTGGGAAGAACTTTGGACAATGGGAAAAAGAAGAAAGAAGGAAGCCAAGCAGATGAAGTTCTTTCTCCCAAACCTCAAAATGAATTATTCCGTACACCAGACCCAGGAACATCCTGTGTACTAAGTAAATACAACGTCTAGTATCAATGGGGCTCATTGTGAAGCAGTTGCAGACGTAAATCCATCATTTCATTTATTTTCCTTGTATCTTCCTTGTCTAATGGTCCTTATTCCTCACTTACCTTGTCCTAACTTTGCAAGTCAGAAATAAAGCATTGACATTTGGTTCTCTCTCCAGACTCCATATTATAAGGAAACTGATAAGCAAAGTCACTTGAAAAATATAAAAATCAGTACACGAGACTATTGATTTCTTCAACGATTAACATGAAAACTTTCCTGAACCATTATTAAATTCTAGATGTTATCCTTATTTCATATGAATCTGTGTTCAATGGAGATCCTGTGGCATAATTCAATTTGCTCAAATAATAAGCTTTTGCTTCTTATCCTCGTTAAGAATGCTACAATTGTGTTAGAATCAGTTACAGGCTTAGAGCCAGGAAATGCACTATGATTGGTCTAACTCAATTCCAACACTTTTGCCAAAATTCCAAGCCTCTCTTATAGCAAGGGATGCCACCTGTCCCACTTCTTACCAGCATAGTCCTAGAAATGCTTTCTTTTAGTAATAAAGGAGGGTGACAGGACTGATTTGGCATCTGATGCTACCCCAACCCTTCTTTCTAGAATGTAGACATGATGCCTGGAGATGTAATAGCCATCATTCACCAGCTTCAGCCACCATCTACCCACCATAAAGAGACAAATAAGGGGAGGAAAAAAATCTACATGATGAAGAGCAGAAAAATAGATGTGTCAGTCCTTAATGGTGTCATTGCTGTATATAGTATTTCTATATTCCCTCCTTCTGAACTTCTTACTGTGTGGATAAGCAAAAACTGTTTAAACCATTATAGTTATGTCTCCTGTCATGTGTAGCCAAATGAATTATGTGTTCACATAGAATCTTAGTTTTGTGTTGCTTTGAAAATCTCTCTAAATCTTTGATTTCCCATGGGTAACTTACCAAACAATAACATTGAATTCAATCATATCAAAATAGAAAAACTGAAAAGAAAGCTCAACTAAAATACCAGAACAAAAGTGGAATGTACTGTAAACTCAAGAATAGTATACGTTTTGCAAATAAGAGCTAATTTTCTTTCCTCTAATATGATAGTTAATAATGATTGAACTAAAAAGGAGTGTTGTGATATTTCAAAATGTGATTTTTTTTCTAGCATGAAGTTTTCTTTCTAAAATGTGTACTTGGAGTAGTATTTTTAATTTTTATTAAAAATTTCATCTTAGACATTATAATGATACCAAAAGGGTTTTTGAAGCACTGACTCTGTATTCCTTCACAGTCTTTAATTTTCCAATTTATACTGTGAATCTCCAGGAAGAAAAAATACTTTCACATTTATTTCAACAGATAATACTTTCCCAAAAAAGTATATGGTCACTTCTTGTCAAATACTAGTGTGTTCCAAAGAACAAAGTTTGAGAAAACTGTATCCAGCAAAGAGGCAAGTATTTATTCAATATTCATGTGAAATATTAGAGTACATAATGTCCTACAATAATTCATACACAAATATACAGATATGTATATATCTGCTTATCTACATGGATATGTATCCATCCAAAAATTTGGGTTATGATAAAAAAATGAACCAAAATTTTTTTATGTAAAACGCCCTAAATACCTCAGTTCATTAATACATATTAAACCCTGGTGCCTTCTAAGAAGTTTCCAAGAAAAAAATATGGGAATAATGTACTAATATGTTTAAGTTCACATACAAGTCTATAGCTGAATTAAAACTGTACTCTCTTTCCATTTTATTCTAAGTCCCTGAATCACTCCTTTGTAGATTATTCAAGTTGCTTCCTTAGATTTGGAAGGTGAAAGGGAGATAATGAAGTAGATGATATTTAATTTCAAAATATAATTTCTTTCCATTTTCTCTTTCAAGAGAGAAAGCATCAAAAATATTGTATTTTGAAACTATAATTTGGAGGAAATCATCTCTAAGACTAATCGGAAATCACCAGCATTTTAATGAACACAGATGTTTATTTGCAGTTTTTCAAGTTTACTAGACCTATTATATGGTCATAGTGGTAATGGAGTTCTTATTTTAATTGTGAATTTTGCTTCTGTAGAATAAAAATGAAGACTTATCATGCTCTAAGAGATAATAAAAGGAGAAGAGTTCAAACTCCAGATAGTACAATGACTTTCCCAAAAACAGATCTTTTCCTTTTAAGCACCAGATCAATAAATGACCCTTTTGATCAGAGAACAAACTAAATCTTCCTCTATATTTTGCTTGTTACTTTCATTTTTTCCCCCAAGAAAAGATGAAGCCACTTAAGTGGCAGAGCACAAAAGCACTGTGGCACTTTCATCCTAGTCAAGAGTTCAAAAAGTAAATAAAACTTTTTGGATCTTATAGTTAAGAACAAAGCTAGCACCCAGTAGCTCAAAATCCCTTTGGGGTTAGGGGTATATTCAGAGCATCAAGAATCAGTATTTCCATTTAGACATACAAGTGATCTAAATACCATTCATAGGACTTTAAAAGCCTTTTTGAAATAAAAAGTAGAGCAAACTACAAAAGTATAAATTCCAAGTTTTCCTACATTGTTCCTACTTTGTAGAACATTTGGTCAGGATGGGATATGCGAGGGTATCACTTATCAATCAGAAATGAAAGAATGTGCTGGTCCACGTGGCCACGGCACAGAAATACACTAATGAGAACCAACAGTGTGCCTCTCCTCTTCAATTAGCTTTCTGTCGATTTTGACAGGAATACACTGGGTGAAGAACCTCTGTGGGTACTTTGCTACCACTGGCAGATCCTACACTTCTGATTAAAAGTCCTGAAAGAAGGAAGAGTTTTTTAAAAAGGTATATGCCAAAAAGTGAAAGGACAAGGTTGGGATATATGAAAGGATCTGATTCACATGTTGGTAGTCAAACTGGATATTTTGGCATAAGCTAAATGTTTAATTTAGATGGAAGGGAAAACTACCTGTAAGGCTGACATTTCTATTTAATTTAAGAGGTGATTTGGGGCATTTGGTGCATAATAGTTTTAAAGAGATTTAGTTACAAATTGTATAACATCGAGGAACACTATTTTGAATGCATTTTGAAGGTAACAGTGTATAGTAAAAACTCTCCACACTTCATACTCTATCCCACTGAAAAAAAGCACCCTCTCAATTGATTGTTTGTTTCAGATCTGTATTGTTGAATAGGCAAAGCTGCTGAAAATACAACTAAGTTTAAGCTGCACATTTTGATCACCTGTTTCTTATTTTCTTTCACCCTACATAAATCCAATACTTATTTTCCTCCACAATCACAGTTAAACTCACCCACACAAATAAGTACTGAAATCTGGTTGTAAAGAAAAAGAAAAGAAAAAAAAAACAAAACAAAAAACCCTCAGTTATTTAGATGGAAAACGTGCCCTGAGGAAAAAGCCACTGTAATGTCAGAACTAAAAATTGGCAGTTTTGTATTTGAGAATTTCTTACTGGAAATGTTAATTGCAAAATGTGCCAGCTAAGATTTGCTATGTCTTTACCAGCACAAGTATATCTCATTTGCTGCTTTGTCTTGTTTTACAGCCCTACTGCAGTCTGAATGAGTGATGTTCTTCTTGAATTACTGTTCTTTCCCAATTCCTTTTCCCCTACTTTGCCTGTTTTACTAGTTCTCAGGGTTCAGTCTCTATTGTTTTCCTTGTCTGCCAGTCCTTCTGGAATTCTGGCTTTATAAGACTCTATAGTGAAAGGTTGCAGGATTCTTTTCCTCTCCACTTGTATACTGCCAAGGGACTCTTTTTGAAGACCTAACTTTCACCATCAAGAACTAGGGAGGCAAACCCAGTGGCCTTCAGGGATTTAATTAGAGTTCACCAAGTTAGAATCTCCAAGCTCTCAAAGACCTAATTTAAATACAAGTTCACTCACTTTTTCAACTGTTTCTTAGGCCCTTATTAAAATTTCAGGTTATTAAAGGGAACATCCTGCATTTTACAATACACAGAAAATAAACCTAGGTTATGCAGAATCTCAAACATCCTCCAGGTGCAAATGCAAAATCCTGCCAATTGCAAGAAAAATAATAATGAATTAGCCTATAAATTATTGAAGCAGACATTGTGGAATTTTGTCAATCATGATCAATTGCATTTTTATGGGTAGTATCAACTTTATAGGTGATAAAATTGGTAGTAGATTAGTGGGAGAAAACAAGTACCTTCATTTATTGGTGGTCATTTGTCCTAATACTGTCTTCTATAAATGTGATTATTAGTATGGCTACTCTGAAATCTAGGCGGTGTTATTCTTTTGGTTAAGCTGCCAGTCAGAACCCTGGTTAAAAGCTGATGACCAATGATATTAATTTAAAAATCTTTCTTGTCAACCAATGTGCTGTTACACAAGGACATAAGAGAACCACATGTAATCCACGTTGTTCTGACTGATGACAATGTTGCAAATTCTATTTTAAAATGCTGGGTTTTTTTTGTTGTTGTTGTTGTTGTTGTTTTTGTTGCTCATTGTTTTCTACATCAAAAATGTCTCTTAACTAGAAATGAACTTAAAACATAAATTGAATAAATCATGATGTCAAATTAAACAGCTAACTACAGCTGAAGGCCACATAGCTTTGGCACAAAGAAAGACAAGGCCACAATATAAGCTGCTTCTAAGAGGACAAAGGGGCAAAAAGAAAAGCAGTTTGCCTTAACAGCATTTAATTTGCAAAGCCTCCTTGCAAAAATCATGCAAACCAAATAGAAGAACTCTATAAATAGCAGAGAAAAAAATACAAGTTTTGCCATATCAGTTTGATTTGAGGATACAATTTACCAAACACTCCAATATGGCTTTGTTGCTGGGCTTTGTTATGTTTTATTTTTCTAATTTCAACCAGAAAGTATACGTCTTAATAGAAATAATTGTGAGGACTGTATGAAAGCTATTGATTCCAAGTCTTACTCAACTCACATACCTGTAATCTTAGCAATGTAATTAGCACATTAGCATTCCCAACCCCCTACTATAGTTTTAATAGTTGGATTGAAGATCTGGATCTATTCAGAGAACTAACAGTGAGACTGAGAAAGAATTTAGGTCATCTGTACGTTGAATTTTATATTATTTATATGCTTTTAGTAGGCATAAAATCATAGGTACTTCTAGAGCTAATATTTTACTCACTTCATTCTTAAGAAAAATATAGCACTGGAGATACTAATATGAAATCTTTTACACCAATTTACACTATAAGTCACATCATATTTTATACTTGATTATTTTTTGGCTTTACTACACAGAAAAATAGTAAAGTTATCTTATAAAAGCACATTAGTTCTCAGTTACGACATTACAAGACTAGTTTATTGGTATAAATTCACATGAACTTCCCAAGATGAGATATTTTTCATCATTTAAAATTTTAAAGTTATGGTTTATAACGATCACCCTGGAGTGGGAAAGGAAAATCTGTTTCTTCAGGAGATGTGTTAAAAAATTTTTCCACTTTCTTTCCACTAAAAGATCATGCTTAAGTACTTCCATTAAAAGTAAAATATTTTTAAGATTTGCCTTGTTATTTAATGAAATTCAAAATCAGTTTTCAAAGACAACCACCCCATTCCCCCAACCCTCCAAAAAACTTGTCATTTCATGACAAACATAGATTTCCTGAGAGATGGAAAACATTTGCTGTGAAAATTACTATATTTATCCTTGAGACATATTTGGTAAAATTCACTAATTTGCCCAGTGCATAATTTCAGTATGTTCATGGAAAAACAAACTGCCTCACCAATGACTTTAAAACAGAATCCCTCTGCTCTTAGAATTTTATGGAAGCAAGTGCTATGTAAATACTAATGATTGAGTATGATCTTCCCAGGCAGTGGGAAGGAAAATACTCATTTTGGCAACACACACACACACACACACACACACACACACACTCACACATACACATACATGATTTTTTAGAAAAGGTCTCTATAGCATAACCATTAAAAAAATACTGTAAATAACAATTTACAAATAAACATTTAAGTCAGAAAGCAGGATTGAATATCAAGGCAAGAAGGTGAGGTGACATCAGTCAAAGGTTTTTTGTTTCCCAAATGTTCTCTGAAGATTCTAGTTGCATGCAACTTGTTTTACTTTAACCTTACAAGTTTTTCTTCAATAATGTGCTAAAAAAAAAAAAAAAAAAAAAAAAAAAAAAAAAAAGAGAAACTGAACTTGGTTCGACATGAGATTATTTTTTTAAAAATTTAGATAGAAGCTTATTCATTAAAAGCAAATTAATTTCCCAATTTTGAAGGTAAAAATATACTTTTAGCTTGGAATAGCACTCCCAGTGTCCCGTCCTAGAAGAGTTCATACATCTCAAATTTGTGCCCAGTTTACCTTTTGTTCATTTTAAAATAAGATTCATTTCATATTTTATTTGCTTTAAAATAAGCATACCTTTAGATTTTTTCATTTGATATTTTACTTATCATATGTGATTTGGTATTGTATATTTCTCTAAATTACTATTCAAGAGATTTCACAAACAAAATCATCAACAAGACATATAAAATATCCTTAATTTAACTATTTCTTCTACTTCCAAGTGCAGCATTTATAGAGGCAGGAAGGAATAGCCAAACCAAGTGATATCATGGCCATAATGTAGATCATCAAACACCATAATATGTATATAACTCCTTGCATGACAACATGTCAGTGAACAAAGAGGATAGCCTTAACTTAACTCACTAATGTTTGGGGGAACATGTACTTTGTAAGGAAAGTACCTATGTGCCTCTTTTGACTGGAGTATTTGAATTTGACATTTTTCTTGCTATATCTATGACTAATTGAGAAAATCATTATTTAAAAATCATTCTATAAAATAGGAGACATTAGATTGGAAGAACGTAAAAGTGGGAAGGTATGTTGTTGGGTAGAAAAAGGACTAAACTCTTCTTGTATACCATAGAATTTTGTCACAATGCTCTGTTAAGCTAAAAGATACCGGGGGAACCCAAGAAAAGTCCAAAATCCATGGTCAAAATCACAGAAAGCTTTCAAATAGAGATTGACTAACTGGAAGGTAAATTTTAAAATTCTATATTTACAGCCAAAGCAACTGTTAGTTATGGTAGAAGAAACATTTTGAGCATTCCCATAAAGGGAATGATACTCAAAATATATCTCAGATCTACCACTTTCCCATGCCTATTCTAATCCTTGCTCTGTTCATTTTAATTCTGAGTTATTGCAACACCCACTTACACAATTGCACTTGAGTTTAGAAAAAGAAAGAGAAGCTGCAAACACGGCCAGAAATGGTCCCTAAGCTAGTGTTCAGGCTTCTTGCAACTCTTCTTCAAATACATTGTTTGTCATTGGCCACCAATGTGTGAGACATCTGATTGAATATGTTCATTGTAAAAGCTTGCTTTAATAGTAACTCATAGACTTTAATTGATTAGACAAAACCATCATTATTTTTATCTGATAATATGGAGACAAATACTTAAGTATAAAAACTGTCAATTCAGGAATTTTCTTGTCGTTTACCTGTGCCAGCACTATTAATATTGCCTTCAATATGAACTTTCTCTGTAGAACTCCTTGAATTGACTAGTGCTCTTTGGTGAGTTAGGACAAAACAAAAGTAGAAAATGAAATATATAAATCCTTTTTAAAAATGATACAGTGTGATTTTTAACACAATACCTTTTTATTT
The DNA here is from genome assembly GCF_902686455.1 of Sciurus vulgaris. Taxonomy (NCBI): domain Eukaryota; kingdom Metazoa; phylum Chordata; class Mammalia; order Rodentia; family Sciuridae; genus Sciurus; species Sciurus vulgaris. The sequence continues at coordinate 94,658,685 of NC_136466.1, forward strand.
TATTTATTTATTTATTATGTAGTGCTTAGGATTGAAGCCAGTACCTCACACATGCTAGGCAAGCACTCTACCACAGAGCAAGAACTCCAGCCCTCAATATGTAAATATTAACAGGCTACCCATGAATTATAATAAATAGAAAGAAATGGAAAGAAAAAAATTGAAGATGCCATAGCTGTGGGGTATGCTCCCTGTCCCCAGAATATCTCACGTTATGTAATTTGTGACTTCCTGACACTGTGTTCAAAAGTGAGTGCCAATGTTGATGGTTATATGAGATAAAAACAAAGCTCAGGTTTATGTACAAATTATATCAGTTATATCTGATAAATAGTATAATTATATCTTCTCCTAACATTCCAATATGCTCCAGTATCGAGTGCTGACCTGGGGAGAACACAGACATTACCCATGTTCCAGGACTGCTCACCAACCCAACCACGTTCCAAATAGCTGCTTGGAGGAGAGAATCATGGGCGACCATCTCTCCCATTAATGACACATTTCAGAATGTACATATATGAATGCATGGCAAGTGTGATCCTACAATATGTATAATCAGAAAAATGGGAGAGTATACTCCATTTATGTATGACCTATCAAAATGTATAAATGCATTCTACTGTCATGTACAACAAATTAGAACAAAGTTTTTAATTTTTTTAAAATTAAAAAAGAAGTAATACACCTACTACACCTCACTTTCTCATAGCTCATTTCGTTGAACTTAATCAAAAAGTCCTAACAGTCTAGTAAAGGAGGCTGAGACATGTGATATTTACTCAGGTGATAATATGCCCTCCTAAATATTGGTTACTTTATCATCAAAATTAGAGTGTATGCATACTGAGTAGACCAAGCTCTATTATGCAAGGATTACAAGGCTACCATTAAATCCATGCCTACCTCTCTAGAATTTTTATCCTTTTTACTCTCTCCAGTTAATGTAATTTTACAAAATGATCCATATTCTCCTTTTGTTTGAATCACACTGTCTTTTTGTCTTCAGGTGGTTAACATTTATGCATTCTTTACTCCTTAACTTCAGGTCACTTCCTCAGGGAGTGCTACCTCTAATTGAGTTAAGTCCAGTGGCATTTTGACTAACTCCTTTGAGTCATTCATTGGACATCTATTAATTGTAGTTATTTTTATTGAGTAATCTAATTCACAAGGCTAGGTCAGCATGATGGAAACTCAAAATGTCTTGGAAGCATGTAGTGTGAGAAAGGATTAATCATAGAGAAAATCAGAAAAGACTTTAGTTTGAAAGTTCCTTTTGAAAGTTGAATTGAGATCTGTGGAGGTAAAGATATTGGGAAAATGACTACAAGGAATATAGGTCATTTATTGAATGAGTTGAACTTCACTGAGACTTCATTATAGGTTCTGAAAATATACTATGTGGATCCATTTTTCACTGTTCCTGGAATAAATTGATAGACAGGTCCCATAGATCTTCCAGTTCCCTTTAGATCATTGAAATACCCATTTCATTCTAATTCCCATAACTTCAGGCCAATCCAATATACTTCTACTACTGTCTAATTTAAACTTCTAGAATATGGAAAACTGAAATAAGCAAGGAAAATGAGAGATCATGGACTTGCATAGATGGTAGCATTATAATGTGGCACTGGTACCTTCTGGATAGCTGTGAGTCAGTTATTTTCTCTCACTGGATGATTTTATAGATTTCACAGAGATGCTTCTATTGAGACTCAAACAAGCTCCCATGGTTTTGGGGCTGGCTAGCCATTTAGAATTCTCCCAGCTCTCCATGCTTTGGTTGAGATACTGCACACTTCTGTGAAGTTCTCTTAAGTAGAACCTCTTTTCAAACTACACGAGGTTGGATACCTTTTGTGAGGTCCACATTTGCCCCTGAAAAAGAATTCCCATTTGACTGTCTCCAAACTCTTGAATCAAAGTTCATGTAAATGCTATTACTTCTGTGTGTTAAGTCAGCAGGAAGAGACACTTCAGCCAAATCCTCTCCTCTTTTCAAGAGTGAGCAATGAGTCATGAGATCCTTCTTATACCAAAGAAATCTTGTTAAATTCTGAGGTGTCCCTTTGAAGGCCCCTTCACTTGATCTGAGGTGAGAGGGAAATAACTGTCTTCTTATGCGTCATGAAAGGGATGGGGAATCTAAAGTACTTAAACTTTCTCTTCAAAGAAATCTCTCCTCACCTCAGATTCAAGCTTCTTCTATCATAGCTCATGTACAGTGGGGAAGTCCTAGAACTGCTTTTCTGTTCCTTTAGTATATGCTGCAAAAAATAATAAATTAGAGTGAGGGAATATCTGATTTCTCTTCTATTTATGTCCTTTGTGGTTTCAAATGAACCTGAAAGAAAAGCACTCAATTAATACCATATGTTAGGGGGAAGTAAAACAAGGCTTATGTGTACTTCAGAATCAGGGACTTTCTGGTCCTTTTGTGTTAGGAGATAACAATACTAGCTTGACAGAAGCATAAAATTCACACATCCATAAATACAAACAAAAACCAAACAAGAAATTGAGAGATAACAGCTAGTAACGCAGGTTTGGGCCTTAAGAATCATTTTTATAAGTTGAAACTTGGTCCTGTAAGCTGAATAGAACAGCCATCGAATTTCACCATGAGATTATTTTTAAAAACACATTATATTACCCATCACACTTTTGTAATCACTTCAAATCTTGAGAATGATAAAATTTGCTGTAGGGACATTTCTATTAGTGGTTCTATTATAATGTGATAGAATTGGATGGTCCCACTGGATTTACATAACTGTGCATTTGCTTCAAAAATTATACAATTTCAGAGCAAAGAAATCATAATTCTGTACAAATTCCATTAATAATACAATGGAAAAAACCATTGTAAAGTTCCTATGCCTCACAAAAATAAGAATACTGACAATAAAGACAGCACAGTATATTTAAATATAATTTTTCAATTGAGATAAAACAAAATCTAGCTGAAAAAAGTTTAAGGTAGAAAAAAAAATCCATGAAATAGTTTGGATAGGTCAACATGAATGCTTCCTTATGAACATGCTTTTTGAAGGAAATACCCCTATCATTCAATTCTAAGTCTCAATAAAGCGAAAAGGGAGTTGAGAAGTCACATGACTTCATTCTACAAGAACCAGTTGGTACATCTGAATAATACTGGCACAGATATGATAATCAAATCCAAATATATTAATGATACTGCCAGGAGAAGCATATAAATATAAAAATAAGAGGACAAGAATAGAGCCCTGAGGGACCACACATTTTAGAGTAACTGTTTCTGATGAGCTGCTACCAAAGATAGTATGCTGTGTCTGCTGACAAAGATAATTACATTTCAAACCAATTTAATGCTGTCTCAGAAATTCCAGCTCACGTTTGTGGAAGATCTAACAATATCTCACTGTCTACTATGTCAAAGGTGAGTGATAGATCTAACTTTAAGAGTAGGTATTCATTATTTCCCAGCAACTTTCACCTATTATTGAAGATAAACAAGTAGTCCTTAGTAAGGTATGGGAACCTCAAATTCCATGTTAGAATTTTATCAAATATTCATCTTAGATAATTGTGTCTTCAGGCAAAATATTAAGTATATTTCCACTATTTCTCTCTCTTTTTTTTTTTTTTCCTTAAAAGACAAGAACTGGAAGATCCATATCAATATAATAGCCACATGGTTGATAATTCTTAAATGCTTATGGAATAAATACATGTTTAAATTTTTGTTAAGGAGTCATTTTTGGCTCAACAGATTCAATGTTGATACAATATGATGAACTATTTACATGTAAAATAGAATGTTAATAGACTATATTCTTTCTATTAAAAATTATATTCCTCCATAATTTCTCAAGTGAGTTGAATCAAATAACTCTTTAAAATATACAAAAAGCAAGATAATAAAAGTTAGCATAATACATTTTCTTTAAATATTCAGAGAATTTTTGTGTAATTAACCAAGGAATTATTTTGAATTAACATTTTTAAGAATAAAAAATGGGAAGAAGATTTTACAAATGAAGTACATATAAATCCATAAATTCAGGTAAAAAATCATTTCCGTTGTTTTCTTTCAATCAATAATGTAATCACCAATTTCATTGAGATATAAGAAAGGTTACTCCATTCTATTTTAAGTCCCTCCAAGATGGCAGGATTTTAGTAGATGTATTAGGTAACAGTCTAATGAGAATGGTGGGAACACAAGGTTAAAAGAATAATTCCCGTATGCTTTTTTTTACCAAGAAGCACTTTATGTGCAGCCCTGCCTGGTCTAAGTGGATAGGATATGTCATATTCCTCAGCAAACTACCTGTTCACTGCTGGAGAAATGCAGGCTCAAAATAATGTTCAAGTTGCCCTGAAGGGGGAGACTTTTGCAACCAGATCCTAAAACTCTGGGATAAGGATATTTTCTCCAAACCATAAAAATCTATAAAAATTTATGGCTAAGAGTCCAATCAGTACTGCTCAGCATGGACCAAGGTGACCTAGAATTGCCATGGCAGTGGGTACTCAAAAGTCTGATGTCACCCAGCTGTCAGTCAAATGTAAAGAGGGAGACCTGGGTGAGACTTTCTGGAAACTTCTCTGGGATCCCCAATAAAACTGGAATCTAGGATAGGCACACTGTTCCTCTCCTCTCTAAGAGGACCCACTCTTTCATTTGAGAGTGTGTCCCCTTTCCCTTTTCCTGTCTCTTCAATAAACTCATTCCTGACACTCTGAGTGACATGTCTGAAATCTTTCTGATTTGATCACAAGGATCAGAGTTTGGAGGGGGGTCTTCACACTGCCCCAGTTTCTGGAAATCTCCAACTCTGAAACAACTTGACATCACAACTATTGCAAAACATCCCCTTTCAAATCCTGGTAGTTTCTTTAGTTTTTTTCATTTCTGTGGTATCAATGCCAAGCTGGGGGTTAAAAAAAAAAAAAAACCGAAACGAAAACAAAAACTTGTCATTTTATGGCTTTTGCATATTGAACAACATGAAGTTGTCATAGAACACATTGCTAGTTACCTACAAAATAGTCATTGAATACTTTCTACTTTGCCTAGGGTTTCTAGTCTCAGTTCTAAGAAGGTGACCATAGATGTTTTATGCAGTCATAATATTTTCTACCCATAATGTCCTGTGTCGTAACCACTGGCCATCTGGGGCTTTTGAGCACTTGAAATATGTATAGTCCAAATTATGATGTTATAATTATAAAATTCTCATCAGATATTAATATTTATTATCACATATGAAATCATTTATTTAAAAAATATTTATTAAATATTAAAAATTTGGGTATATTATATAATATAAGATATATTATTAAAATTGATTTTAAATCTTTCTTTTTACCTTTTTAATGTTGATATTACAAATTAGACTACATATACAGCTTGCATTGTATTTTTCTTGGCTGGTAGATGTGTGGTGGGAAATTTTGATTTTTTTTCTATATCTAAAATATTCTTTATCTTGCCTTCATTTCTGGATAAAGAAATATTGAAAGAAATCCTTTAGGCAGGAGGAAAATGATGCCAGATTGAAATAAAAATTTATATATAAATGAAGAACATTAGTCATTGTAAGTATGTAACAAAATAATTGATTTCTTATTTTAAAATTACTTTGGAAGAAAATTGGCAGTTTCAAGCAAAAATAACATTGTGAGGTTTATAACACAGATAGAAGCAAATATATGATAATAACACCAAGTCCAAGAAGGAGATAATGGAATTTTACTGTTTTAAGATTTCTGTGTATGATGTTAAGAGCTATACTACTACTTGAAATTAGATTGTGATAGGTGAAGATGAAATACATCTACCCTAAAGTATCCCTAAAAATAGTATTGCTAATAACTCAACAAAAGAAAAAAGTGAAATCACAAAAATATAAACAAAACAAAATAGGAGTTACTAGAGGAAAAGTTGTAAAAGGAAAAGATGATTAGCATAATATACAAATAGCTATTTGTTAGATTTAAAACAAAAAATACCAATAAAACATTAAGGGCAAATGGTTTAAATGTGTCAATTAAAAATGTTTTGTTTTTAAAATAGTTTGAAAGGAAACTATGTGCTTTATATACACTTATAAAAACACAAATAGGTCAATGTAAAATAAGGAAAAATTTATAATACTAAATTTTAAAGTGGAAGGAATCATAATATCTCTATTCGCAGATTGAATACCCCAGAATGTCTGTTGTTAACAATTTACTAATGTAACTGATAGGTATAGAAAAAGCATTTGACCAAATTTAACATCAATTTGTCATTTAAAACTTTCTGTTAACTGGAAATTGAAGGGCACATCATCGTAATATAGGACATCTAACAAGAACTTTAAGCTAACATTGTAATTAATGGTGAAAGACTAAGATTTTTCCAGCTAAGATTGTACTCTGAAGAGGTAACACTCTCACTACTATCCAGCATACTGTGGAGGTGCTAGGCAGCATAATAAGATTAAAAAATAAAAATAAAAAAAAATACAGGTCATAAAGAAGAAATAAAATTGTCTCTATTCACAGGCAACATGATTGCCTATATTGAAAGCTCAAAACAACAGCAACAACAACAACAACAAAAAAAAGCACACAAAAAAAGAACCTCAAATGTTATCAAAATGATAAATGAGTTTGACAGTGTTGTAGGCTACTAAGTCAATATTCAAAAATCAATTGTGGGGGTGGGGAGATAGCTCAGTTGGTAGAGTGCTTGCCTTGCAAGCACAAGGCCCTGGGTTCAATCCCCAGCACTGAAAAAAAAAAAAAAATTGTATTTTTATATCTTAGCAATCAACAATTGAAAATTGAACCCAAATTGCATGCAAGGATATTTATAAGTCTAACGAAATATGTGTAAGGTCCCTATACTGAGAATACTGAGAATTATAAAACACATTAAAGAGATAAAAAAATGGAAAGATGTGTTTCTGGTTGGAAGATTTGCTATGGTTTGAATGTCACTTCTCTCCAAAATAATCTATAAAATCAAAGCATGTTATCATTTGAATATGATATGTCCCCTCAAAACTCGTGTAGCACTGAAGCAATGTTCTGAGGTTAAATGTTTAGATTATCAGAGGTGCAGCCTAATGAGTGGATTAATTAATTTGATGGATTAATAATTTGAATGGATTGCTCAGTGATAACTGTAGGCAGGTATGCATGGCAGGAGGAAGTAGTAGGAAGTAGTTCATTTAGGGCATGCTCTTGGGGATTATATGCTTTTGTCTGGCTCCTCTTTCTCTCTGCTTCTGGACTGCCATGAATTGAGCAGCTTTCCTTCACCATTCTTTTCTGCATGAAGTTGTTCTTGTATTTTGATCACAGCAATGAAAAGCAAACATGAAACCCTTTCCCCAAAGAAGGCAAGTACGATATTTAATACATTTTCAATTAAATTGAAAATTTTATTTCGATAAGCAGAAAAACTAGAAAATCAAAAAGAAAAAGAAAATGTAGAATCTATATTCCCTTATTCTGAGACATATTATAAAGCTCCAATAATCTATTCAAGCAGTACTGATGAACTAACAGGCCTATACAACAATGAAACATAATAAAGAATCCAGAAATAGACCCACACAAATTTAGTTAGTTGTTTTCTGACTAGACATAAATGTACTTCAATGAAGAAAGGAGTGCTTCTTCAACAAATGATACAAAATAGGCTCTCTATACATAATAAATAAGCCAAACAAATCATTGATACACACTGAAAATTAACTCAAAATGAATTAGATATCCATATATAACACAATAAACTAGAAAACTAAAAAAGAAAATAAAGAAAAGAATCTTTGTGATCCAGACTACTTAGATAAGACCATATAAAATCCCATGAAGGATAGTAGAGTGAAACAGACATTATTACCTCGTGTGCATATATGACTGTATGACAGATGTGATACTACAATATATAGAATCAGAAAAATGAGAAATTATACTCCGCTTATATATGATTTATCAAAATGTATAAATGGATTCTACTGTCATGTACAACTAATTAGAACAATTTAAAAAATTTCACAAAAGTTCCACACAATTCATTAAAAATTAGTATATTGAACTTTTTTCAAAATTAAACAGAAAAGTCTTTGAAACATACTCTTAAGAAAATGAAAAGACAAGCCACAGGCTAAGATATTTGCAAAAACTTGACTCTGACATAGAAATTTTATCCATAATAATTTCAAAAAACTCACTAAGAAAATAAACATCTCAGTTAAAAATATATTTAAATGTTTTCTTTTTTATAGTATTGGGAACTGAATTAGGTAAGTACTCTACCACTGAGTTACGTGCCCACTCTTTTTTAAAATTTTATTTTGAGACAGAGACTTGCTGAATTGCTTGGGCTGGCCTTGAATTTGCCATCCTTCTGCCTGAGACTCCTGAGGAGGTTGGATTACAGGTGTGTGCCACCATAGCCACCTTTCAAATTATTTGAACAGAAATATCAACCAAGAAGATATAAACATAGAAAAATAGTGCATGAAAAAGTCAACATTATTAGTTACTAGGGGAATGAAAATTAAAGCCACACCTCAAAGAATGAAAAAATTATTAAAAAAATACTATGCTAAGTGAAATAAGTGAAACACAAAAAACCAAAAGCCAAATGTTTTCTCTGATATGTGGGTGCTAATTCACAATGGGGGGCACTGGGAAGAATAGAGTTACTTTAGATTAGGTAGAGGGGAGTGAAGGGAGGAGAAAGGGTGGGGGTAGGAAGGAGAGTAGAATGAATCAGACATTATTACCTCATATACATATAAGACGGCATGGTTGCTATAATCCACAAGATATACAATCAGAAAGATGAGAAATTATACTCCATTTATGTATGATTTATCAAAATGCATGAATGCATTCTACTGTCATGGATATCTAATTAGAACAAACAAAATTAAATAAAAAAGGGAATCATGTCTATAAATAAAGTATAAAATGCAAAGCAAAAAAAAAGGCATAACCAAATCAAGCACAAGAATGTGGAAGAAATGGAAGTGTCACTCATTGGTGGTGAGAATGCAAATGGTAAATCACTTTACAAAAGAGTTTCTTAGAAAGTTAACATACCCTTACCATAACCTGGCAATCACATGAAAAAAACTTTGTAGAAATAAGTGTATGTCAACACATAATGATTTTATTTGTTATCCACACAAGCATGCACATACCCCTAATCCAACATTATTGAAAAAGGTGAAAAATAAAAGGAAGGACTTCTACTTTAAGCTATAATGGAGTAAAAAGTAATAGATTGAACCTCTGTGGTGAACAATTAGAACACAGGAAAAGAAATCAAATAACGGCTCTCAAACATTGAATGATGATGGTAAAAATCTATTATCTTTGAGAAAAGGAAAATGAATATGCTGAGCTTTAATATAACCCAGGTTTTCTGACTGATTGCAGTTTTTACTTTTATACCATGAGCACACAGAGGAGAACCCAAATAGAGTATGGTGGCCTAGGCAAGTCGAGGAACTGCAAATTAGAGTTCAAGGAAAATAAGGCAGTTAGCAGTTTAAGTAAATAGTTTAAGAAAAGAATTATGTTCATACATTGCTGGTGGGGTTGCAAATTAGTGCAACCACTCTGGAAAGCACTGTAGAGATTCCTTAGAAAACTTGGAATGGAACCACCATTTGACCCAGCTATCCCACTCCTTGGCCTATACCCAAAGGACTTAAAATCAGCATACTACAGAGATACAGCCACATCAATGTTCATAGCTGCTCAGTTCACAATAGCCAGATTGTGGAACCAACTTAGATATCCTTCAATTGATGATTGGATAAAGAAACAGTGGTATATATATACAATGGAATATTACTCAGCCATAAAGAACCATAAAATTATAGCATTTGCAGGCAAATGGATGAAATTGGAGAATATCATGCTAAGTGAGGTAAGCCAATATCAAAAAACCAAAGGATGAATGATCTTGCTGATAAGTGGATGATGACACATAATGGGGGGGGGGTGGGAGGGGTTAGTGTTAGGGTTAGAGTTAGGGTTAGGGAGGGGGCAAGAATGGAGGAAGAAAGGACTGTATAGAGGGAAAAGAGGGGTGGGAGGGGTGGGGGGAAGGGAAAAAATAACAGAATGAATCAAACAACATTACCCTATGTAAATTTATGATTACACAAATGGTACGCCTTTGCTCCATGTATAAACAGAGAGACAACATGTATCCCATTTGTTTACAATAAAAAAAGAAAAGAATTATGTATAAAAAGCTACAGATGTCCTCATGACATGTCTTTTAGTATTTTCTAAAGATTAAGTTAGATATTAATAGATTAAAACTCTATGAAGCTGCACAAAGAATGATCAATGTCCTTTTTTTCCCTTGGAAATTTTTATTTATGAGAGTTAAACCCAACATAAGTGAAATTCAGTCCTTATTCTTTCATTAATGTTGAGGGAAAAAAGACAAAGTTATTGTTGAACCTCATTAAAATAAATCCAGAAACAAAAAAATCTGCTCTGTAGGTTTCAAATTCTTTTAACTTCCACAGTAGTACTTCTTTTAAGTACCCACAGATACTTTTGGGTTCCTTTTTCAGTTCTCCCTATATGTTTGTCAATTAATCATAAAAAGTAGCAAGAACTTTCTCACTACTATAGACAGAATCACTTAAAGGGTTTACTTACAGTCCTTCTTCAAACCTTAAAATGCCCTACAAGGTAAAGTAATAAAACAGTGCTATCATTGAGTCAAAAAAATTGCATGTCAAATCATTTTGCATAAGACAACAATGATTACTGAAGAAATAAAGTTTACAAATATATTTAGCTGGCACATTTACCCTAAAGTCCAGTTCTCATCGAATACCATATATTTAGTGAAACCATTTAAAATTTCTGTTTATAATCTTTTGTAGGTCCCAAATAATTTGCTTAACATGAGTCAGTATAAATATTTCTCTATTTTTTACTCTTTCCCTTTTTCAGACTAAAACTTAGTCTCAAGGAAATTGTGCTAAGACTATATATCTTCCTTGAACATTATTGTAGTCTTCACAGCATAATGTAAAAAGCCACATCAAATCTTGCTTTAGAAACAGGAATGGTATATACATATTTTTTAAAAATCAATTCTCATTCCCTTTCTCACCCAAATGAAACTGATTAATGTCCATTTTCAATTGAACAGTATTCATCTTCAGTATTTGCTCACTTCTCCTGGATGTACACTTTGCCTCAATTATGGAGGAAAAGTCCCATATACACATTCTATACTATGCTAATATGCTCTTTCTAGCAATTTCCCACCAAATCAAACTTTTTGTCTAAGGGCTCTGATAACACCATTTACCTACAGAAAAAACTTACTGCTCAGCAAATTTATCTGATTAAAAACTAATTGATTAATAGACATCATGCATAGTAATGAAGATGGTACAGTATTGGTGAAGAGATTGACATATGACTTAATGGAACCAGAAAGTAAAGATATAGACCTACAAATATAACTGTTTAATTGACAAGGATGCAATTAAATGGAGAAAACTAGATTTTAAATAAATAGTGTTGGGACAATAGATCATTTGTAAATGTATAAAAATCACTCCTAATGCAAAAATTAACAAAAATGAGGTCATACTTCTATAATGAAAAGAGATGTCTGAAATTTTAAGTAGAAAGCTTTTTATCTGGGTTAGGCCAAGGGATTTTTTAAATGGCACCAAAAGTATGATATACTTTAAAAAAATTAAAAACTGAACTTAATCCAGATTGGAAAATGTTTGCTTTGACAAAAACATTATCAGAAGAATGAAAACAGAAATTATAGACTGGGAGAAAATATTTGCAAGTCATATATTTGATGAATACAATTTTCAGAATTCGAAGATAATTAGGCCAACAACCCAACTAAAAAATAAACAAAAACTTGAACACGCACTTCATAAAGAGGGTATAACTATGGAAAAGTGCATAAAATATATTTAACACTATTATCCATTAGGAAAATCCAGATTGAAATCACAGTGAAATACTACTGCACACCTGTACTACTTACACAGGGATCAGTGGTTGAAGTAAGAAAAATAACAGCAACGTCCAGTATGATAAAGACAGGGAGCAACTGTAATTCTCATGCATTGCTGAAGAAAATACAAAATGATTCAACCAGCCTGGAAACTGGATTGTCAGTTTCTAATATAGTTGAATATTTACTTACCATCAGAAATCAGAGTCAGAAATGACATTTCTACATATATTCCCTAGAGAAATAAAATTTTATATTTGAACAAAAGTGTAGACATGAGTGCTGATAATAACTTGTTTTAAGAATAGTCAAACCCCTGCAGGGCATTGGGACAGCAGCAGTCACTACATGGGGGACAGGTCACAGATTAGCCAAGAACTTGTTTCAGGGAGATAAAGAGGTCAAAGAAAGTGGGTCAAGAATGAGACAAGGCTTCAAACCCCTGGCACATGCTTCCTTCTCCCATTGGAGTTCTCTTACAAAATAAAAATGCAAAGATAAAATAATTAATGATTGTAAATATGAAGCCTGTGGAGCATTAAGCCCAAGCTTAGCCCCACTTCTGATCATGGGGTCCTTTGCAGCTACACAGGTCCTGTATTTGTGAAGCTGGTTTAGTCCAGAAAAGAAATAAACACATTCTCCTCTAAGCCACTTTCTCCTTTCCATTGGTTAAAAATGAAGAGAACTTGAGCAACCACCTTAACTCCAGGGACCAACAGACTGAAGATAGTAGAGCTCTCCTATTATTAGTGATCTCTTATCTACAGATGTTGTATGAAAGAAAAAGAAACTTCCACATTGTTTCAGCCACTACATGTTTAGATATCATATGACTGCAGTTTAACTTGTTCATAATTAATCCATTTTCCGTACTGGTTTATGTTTTCTACAACCCAATCTCCTTTTTAATTTGTTTGATGTCCTGGAGAGTTTGAAGAGAGAAAACATGTTTTTTACATCTCTCTTTTGCTCTTAGGTATTTTAAGTCTGAAGAGATTTCATATGTTGTTCAATAAGAAAATTCATGTAAACATACTCTCTTAACATTAACAAGTATTTAAATAATAAAATTTGAGATATGCTTCTTATATAACAGCAAATGAAAAGGCACATAGAAATTTGTTCTTCAATATTCTTTCTCTTTTAATTTTATTTTAAAATTAAATTTAAAATGGAAGAATGGGCTGGACATGGTGGCTCAAACCTATAATCCCAGCAGCTTGGGAGACTGAAGCAGGAGGATTATGAGTTCAAAGCCAGTTTTAGCTACTTAGCAAGGCACTTAGCAACTAAGAAAGACGCTGTCTCTAAATAAAATATTTTAAAAGGGCTGGGGATGTGGCTCAGTGGTTAAACATCCCTGGGTTCAATCTCCAGTACCAAAAAATAAAAATAAAAATAAAGTAAGGAAGAATGGTTCTACATCTTTTTCTAAAGATGAAAGGATGGAGAAAGAACTACTACATGCATTGCTGTGTTCACCTGCTCCCTCTTGTGCTGCCATATCTGGAGGCTGCATGACCTATTGACTATGATTTGGGCTCTGAAAACAGAGTGGCATGGATCTAAATCCTGTTTCCAATACACACTAGTTCACAGCATTGGAAATGTTTAGCTCTTTATATCAATTTTCTCATATGTAAAACAGATATAGTATATATAATGCTGATAAAATAGGTTTAACTTATATCACATTCATAAAGTATTATAGTATCTGACACAGAGAAAGCTCAATGTGTCACCTCTGAGTCTTTTTGATTCTTAATTTCTTTATAATGATTCTACTTTTTTTGTGCTATATTCTCGTTTTATTGTTGAACTTGTGTGTAGCAATTAGATAAATGCAAATTAAAACTACACTGAGATTCCATCTTACTCTAATCAGAATGTCCATTATCAAGAATACAAATAAAATAACAATAAATGTTGGTGAGGATGTGGGGGAAAAGGCACACTCAGACATTGCTGATGGGACGGTAAATTGGTGCAACCATTCTGGAAAGCAGTATGGAAATTCCCCAAAAAACTTGGAATGGAACCATTCGATCCAGTTATCCCATTCCTAAGTATATGCCCGAAGGACTTAAAAACCACATACTACAGTAACACAGACACATCAATGTTTATAGAGCTCAATTCACAATAGATAAGCTATGGAACTAACCTAGGTACCATTCAACAGATGAATGGATAAATAAAATGTGGTATATATGCAAAAATCAAATATTACCAGTCATAACAAAGAATGACTTTATGATATTTGCCAGAAAATAAATTAATCTGGAGAGTATTAAGCTAAGAAAATAAGCCAATCCCCAAAAACCAAAAGTCAAATCTTCTCTCTGATATGTGGATGCCACCAACAAGGAAGGGGTGGCATAGAAGTTCAGTAGATTACACAATGTGGAATGAAGGGAAGGAATAGGAAACACAATGGAATGAATCTGACTTAACTCTCCTATGTACATATATAAATACACCACAGTGAGTCTCCACATCAGATACAACCCCAAGACTGGGATCCTAATTAGAATAAGATGTGTTCTATGTTTGTATAAATATGTCAAAATATTCTCTACTGTCATACATAACTAAAAAGAACAACTTTTTTAAAAAAAAAGAAAAAAATTATGTTAAAATGCAATAGAAACTGAAGTAGAAGAATTTATGACCAAAATAGGTAATGCCTTTTCTTTGGTAGGCATCAATGTAAATGGCTGAGTCAAAGTAGTCAATAGTGGAAGTAGGATTAGAATTTTATTGGCACCATTTCCTTTTTTTTTTTTTTTTTTTTTAATTGATACACCATAGAAGTAACTTCGAATCCTTCCAGCAGTGAATTGCTGTTTTCTTGTACTTAGCATGTGACCTGGGTTGTCAGAGGGTTATTCTAAGAATTCTTGCTCCACCTTAAGTTTTCTGAAGATGAGGCATTCCTGCCCACAGAGGGGTCTTCCCCACACTCCTTTCCTTGGTCAGTGGCGCACTCTTGTTGCTTGATAACTGGGTCAGGGCTAACAGCAGGAGCAGGGGTGCTTTCAGTTCTCTTGTTCAAACCTCAGTTTTAGGCAAATCTTGTGGATTGTGATTATGTTTGCTTCTCTCTATCCCTCAGGAAGAGTTGACCTCTTCCTTTATCTGGGGTGAGTGGTTTTCCCTGACTGCTTCTTGGTGGCTTAAACTTATAACTTCTGCCTTAAATGAAAGGTTTCAGGAAGTAATCAGTCTCACCCTGGGCATCACCCAACTGGTGTTTCTTCAGGCCTCCTGCTTTGCCCTCAATCTCTCCTATTAGAACCCCATGGACTCTTTTTATTTTCAGACAGGGTTTCCCTAAGTTGCTTAGAGCCTCACTGAGTTGCTGAGACTGGACTTGAACTTGTGATCCTCCAGCCTCAGTCTCCTAAGTCATTGGAATTTTGGGTGAATTTCATCACGCCCAGTTCCTGTGGAAAAAAACAGTGAATGGAGGGAACTTCCTGTGTTTGGGGATTCCAGGGATTCCAAACTATGTTGGTCCACAGTCAGTTTTTAAGTATTTGTTCACTTTCCTCATTTTTTTCACTTCTGTGAACCTTCCCTTCTTGCAGGGTCTCATCACTCTGAAAATTAACTCTTCTAATTGCTGTGAGCTCAGCTGTCTAATGTCTCCCCAAGTTACAATTTTCATATTTTATGTTGCTGTTTTTCTTAGGGTTGAGGTGACATTCTCTATGACTTGCCACATACTCATGGAAACACCAAAACAGAAACATTTTAAAGAATCATTCTGACCACGGATGAGATTGACTAAGTAAATTATTTCTAGAGATACAAGTGCATGCAAAGTGACTGAGAAATATTTAAAATCAAACTCACTTGTGTAGGGGACTTAAATTCAGAAGCTGAACTTTTTATGATCTCAAATATTTTGATTCTATAACTCAAAAAAAACTGAAACAAAAAGAAACTATTCACAGAACCCTTGCATTATAAAATAGCTTATTTGCATATACAAAAATATATAGATATGTATATCTATACAAATTTAAAATTTTGTATATATAAAAATTTGCATACATGTACACATATACATACATGCCACAGGCAAACTCATATATATGGCAAAATAGTAGAAGGCATTTTATTGGAAGCAATTATCAGTATTATTATCGGTATTCTGATTCAGGTGCAGTTTTAAAAAACTTTTAAGTCTTTGGGATTAAAAAAAGAAATCAAATATTGTAATGAATTATGTGACAGTTAACATTCCAAAATCATGTACTTTTGTGTAAAGAAATTTTAAACATCAAACTCCCGTTCCTATGATAAAATAGTTAATTGAAATATTTTGCAATCTTTTGTCAATATGTACATGGTCAGAGCCCTACTGAAATTCAGATTGTTTCCTTATGCAATTCTTTACTTTGTGGAATAATGTTAGAGATAAAATACTATATAGAATAATATTCATATAATGAGAAGTTTGTCAAAATCAAAAATTATATTAAAATTGTTATTCATTACCCGTAAAAGTTGAATATAAATATTTTTAACAAAACCTCTGTTATGATGGATGCTTTAATATGTTTTTAAAAACCTGTCTGATCAAAGAACTCCACAAGGGATGCTAAGCAACAAACCTTGAAGTCTCACATATTGGCTGCTCTCAAAGGTGAAGAAGAAAAAAAAATGTTAAAGCTACTTCACAGACATTTAAGAGTTTCTCAACTTCATCACAACTGACATTTTGGACTGGAAAATTGTAAGGACTGTCTTGTAGACTGCAGCTTTCCTGGTTTTTATCCACTAGACACCAACAGCACCCAACTATAACAATCATATTGTCAACTATCCCAAGTGGTGAGTGGCAATCATCCCTGACTAAGAACCATAACCTCACTGTATCCACTGGTCCTGGCACTTGCTATCCCTGAGCAGAGATCCAAAGGCAAGAATCCTCAAGCTCTGAAAACTAGAACTGTCATTGAGTCTAGGGAGCTATAGATTCAAATGTGTCACTATATATTTTAAGTATGTATGTATATGTTGATATTTTAGAAAAGCCTCCAGGACATTCACTGAAAGGAAATCAAGACAATTTGGCCATCAGGTTTACTTAGGATACTTCTGTAGACTAAAGCAGAGGTAGTTACACAAAACTTTAGCATTAAATGGAGAGAGCGGTGCTCACAGACCATAGTGTCCACAAACTATACAAATTCTTAGCTTGCACTAATTACACTGTTTCTTGATGACATGTATATTATAATCATCTACAGACATTTGTTTCCTAGGTAATTTAATCTTACCGTTCATAGTTCAGAGAGGTGGTTTTGTTGTGAAATAAAAAATAAAATTCAAAATGGGTTTTATAAATACAACACTAAGGGACTGGTGTTGTAGCTCAGTGATAGAGTGCTTGCCTAATATGCAAGATGCCCTGATTTTGATTTCTATGATTGCAAAATAAAAACAAAAATAAAATAAATATGAACTGAAAGTAGAATAGCAAAATCATCTACATCTTAAGTAATAACATAATAATTAAAGAAAATCAATATGTCTTTACCCTATACAGTATCACCACGTGCATTTTTGAGGAAATCATGTAAAAAGTATGATTTTTTGCCCACAGCTAACCTCAGGTTCATAGTCCCACTCTTTGCTGCTCAGTTATTTTCCCACCTTTCTCTTCCTTCTCAAGGGGACTTGTCTTAGCCAAATAGAACTGAAAGGGAGCTGGAGAGCTGGCAGAGAATGCAGGACCATAGAGGTCTGATGGGAAATGGAGATAAGTCAGTGCATAAATGAACCTAGTATAATGGCCAAAGCATGAGAGAATGGAGGAGAGCATGAGGGGAGAGAAGAAAACAGTCATTCAAACCTGAATTCAGACATATTTGGGTGTTTTGAGCCAGTGAGAAGCCTGAGAAACTCAGAGGGGAGAAAAGAAGTATGTAAGAGTTTTGTAGAGTGTTTTGAATTGGTTCTACTTTAAAGATTTTGAAAGACATATGATAAAGGTTTGAATTTCATTTTTACATTGCTTCTTATCACTTGTGGTTTTGTTCCTTTAAATGGAATTCTTTGCAGAATCTTTAAATTAAATCTTTATATCTGGGACTTAGTGATAAGGGTGAATTTACATCGAAAGAATTCCTGCCATAAGGCAAATGGAACATTAGTAACTAATGTAATGTTAAGTCATGAGGGATAGAATCATTCCTTCTGGGAGAATTGCCTATGTGTGAACAGTTTCCATGGTCCTCTCCCTTCTCCTTGCTGCATTGACTTAACCTCAGCACTCATGAACAACTGCCATCTAGAATACATGCAAGAGTCCTGTTAACAGAAGCTCGCTCAGTGTTCCCAGCATGCTTAGCCATAGAATGCTATTCAGCTCATTGCCACATTCTGATGGCTTCCTTGCTGCTTCCCAAATAAACTTAGCCAGTGTTAATGGACACCTAACTCTAAATTTGTGTATCAAAGAAGGATACTATTTATCTTCAAATGTTGATATCTGTAAAGTGGTCTGTTTTTATTTGAATATCCATTCTGCTGAAATAATGAAATGCTCTTACAGTCACCCCCACCCTTTATCCAATGTTTTACTTTCCAAAATTTCAGTTACCTCTACTCAAGTATGATCTGAAAATATTAAATGGAAAGTTCCTAAAAATAAATATTTCATAAGTTTTGAATCACATGATTCACCATTCTGAGTAGTGAGATGATATCCTACTCCTTTCCACCTGGGACATGCATCATCCTTTAGTCAATGTGTCCACCCTGTATACACCACCTACCTGTTATTCACTAAGTCACCCTTCCAGTTATCAGATTGACTCTCACACATATCACAGAGCTTTTTTTTTTTTTTTTTCAGATAATCCTTATTGTAATCAATAATGGTCCCTGCAAGAGTAGTTTGAGTTCAGATACACTAAAGAAATATCATAAAGTGCTGATTTAAGTGAAAAATTAAAAGTACCATAAGATATTCTGGGAGATAGAAAAAAATCACAATTATATAAGTTTTATTACTGCATATTGTTATAATTGTTCTATTTTATTATTATGGTTGCTGTTGATTTCTTACTGTGCTTAATTTATGAATTAAACTTTGTCATGAGCATGCATGTATAGGAACAATGTAATATATGTAGGATTTGATATTATCCAAGGTTTCAGGCATCCACTGGGGATCTTGAAACATATCCCACACAGACAATGGTCTACTTTATTTCAAATGTCTTATAAGAATATTTTCACTAAACTCCTTAATTCAGAAAGACTATATCTTGCAAAATTTTAAAATAAATTTGTGCTTTAGAATAAAATCTTTTAGGGGAAAGTTGAGGGGTACTTAGAATTGAACTCAGGGGCACTTGACCACTAGGCCACATCCCCAGCCCTATTTTGTATTTTATTTAGAGACAGGGTCTCACTGAGTCGCTTAGTGCCTCGCATTTGCTGAGGCTGGCTTTGAACTTGAGATCCTCCTGCCTCAGCCTCCCAAGACACTGGGATTCCAGGAGCATACCACTGCACCCAACTGGAGTAGAATCTTAATGTTAATACATTGAATACCATATCAATATCACCTAAGACCTTAAATAAAAACAAAGAAGCAAGAATAGTAATAGAATAGAAATGACAATGTTTCCATGTCTTCTGAATATGTAATTTTCCAAAATAAGTATCAGAACTACCCATTAAAGACAAAGCTATTATCTTGGTCCATGCCAGTATTCAAATAGTTATCTGCTAGCTTCTTAAAGTAAAACCACATGTTAAGTTGTGTTATAATCACAATAAGCAAGTCAAAATCTGTACACCATGCTCTGATGTAGAAATTGCAGTACATATTTGCTTATTCAATTTGAGTTTATAGTTTCCGTGTTTTTTTTAAATAAAATCTATATCTGAAATATTTATTTCTTTGAGCTTTGTGAAAATTGGAGCACTTTACATTTAGTTTTGGCTCTGGTTTGCAATAATTTGCTCCGAATTAATTTATGATTAAAATACATCACACCTCTAAAGCCACCTTCATTTCCTAAGTAGAAAATTGTTAAAGATACATAAGCCATTTCTCACTTTGGCACTATTGTTACTATATTTGATTTTTATGTTTGGAAATTTGGAGCATTTTGTCATCCCCAGTAGGTGGTATTGTTGAAGTTTCTCCCCCAATCCCCACATGGGGCTTCTTTTCTCTTTGCAGAAAGAGGTAATTATTTGAGGTTTACACTTAATTTTAGTTTATTGAAAGGCTGTATAATTCCCCCAAATAAGGAGTCTATGAATTACAGAGCTCAAACCAATAGAAAGAATTATTGAAGAATTCCTCTTTGTTATGTTCAATACATTTCTCACAAAACATGTTATAAATATGTTATAAATTGTTTTACTAAATGTTTCATCCCCATTTTCACATATATTTAGCATTAATTTGTAATTGAGATTGGTTTATGTGTCATCTCCCTTGATTCTGGGACTCCCCCAATTGGGTTCACAAATGCATTTCCATTATGTTTAGGATCTCGCGCCCACAAAAGCAAAGGTTCAACCAAATTTGTCTTGACTTTTTTTTCCCTCAGTTTTCTGCCTCAGGGCTCAATGAATTAGTAATCATCTGTATAGCACTTAAAACAGTGGAAAGTTATCTTAATCCAGAGATTCTCAACAGAGACAGAATTTGCCAGAGTTACCTGGGGAGATTATTTTTTAATTTCATGGATAAGTCTCTGCCTGCCCTATCTTCAACCTGAGATCCTGAGATTTTTAATAAAAGTAAATAAATAAAAAATATGCATGTGCACACACACATGGATATATGTGCTTTTTCTTCAGAGAAACTATATAGAGACATGAGTTTAATGTTTCAAGCAGTAGAAATCAACATTGATCTGTTTAAGCAAGAAAACATTAATGAACATTGTATTAAATTACTCAAAAACTTCCTAATCTAATTAGCATATTCAGAAAAAGGCAAATCAAAAAGTTTACAAGTCAGGGTAGCAGTCAAAACACCCCAAGTCTCAACCTAAGAGAAGATTGCTGGTCCCTGAATACCACCTGCATCCTCTGCATGGCCACCATGGCTGGCTCTGGGCACTCAGCATTTGCACTGGGCCTGCTTCCTTTGCTGCACCTGGACTATGAATGCTATTGGCCCTAGGCCACCACCTACCATGAAAATGGGTTCTCACCTGGCTTTTGGATTCTCTAGTTCCCAATTCAGAAACCACAGCATGCTGCTAATTGACCCAGACAAGCCAGAAGGGATGCTGGGAGACTGGGTATCTGGCAGTTTCATCTTTTATGTGAATTCTCAAACTACACACATTTAAACAATAGACCCAAGGTTCTGGACAAAAAAAGAAAAGTTTACATATTTTACTTTGAACCCTTGTAATATAAAACTGTTTTGAAATAGTTGTCTTTATTGGTAAAATATGCACTATTAAATATACTTTTTAAATTTGTTTTATTTGTTCTAATTTGTTGTACATGACAGTAGAATTTACTTATACATTTTGATAGATCATACATAAATGGAGCACAATCTCTCATTTTTCTGATTATGCATATTGTAGGATCACATCAGTCATGCAGTCATACATGTACCATAAGGTAATAATGTCTGTTTCACTCTACTATCCTTCCTACCTCCATACCCCCTCCCCTCCCTTCCCTCCCCTCTACCTGACATAAAGTAACTCTATTCTTTATTAATTTAAATTTATTGAAATATTTTTGATTATAGAAATGACACTGTAATGTACTGGGTCACAATACAAAGGCAGATATAACCTGATTAAAACAAAGAACAGAAAGTCCAGTCTTAAAGAATGAGAAAATTACTATCACTCCACAATAATAAACATTCTTATTTTGCATTTATCTTACTAATCCATATACACTATAAATCTTAATCTACTATGTATTTCTCATATAACAAAAATGGTGTTGGCCTAAGAACGAGGAGGCCTATGTTTAGCCGTGGCTATGGTACTGTGGCACTTGCTTCCTGTAGCCATTTATTCTGTCTGTGACTCACTTTCCTATTTTCTAAAATAGTTGTGTTAACACAGGGTTAAAAACTGTCATAGAGCAGTTGAAGGACTAATAATAATCTTCCCATGGTAGACTTGTCCTCACCCTAGAGTTCCCTCATCACAATGATTCTCCTGGACCACTCTATCTACTTGAAATTTGCTCCCTTATGATCTAATTTGGCTGTGGTATCATTTGCCACAAGTGTCTTGTTGATGTTCATTGTATGTCTTCCCACTATTGAAGCATAAGTTTCCAGCAGGCACAAAGTCTATCTTCTTGACCAATGCATCATCAGCATCCAGAACAGAGCTTGGCACAGAGCAGACACAGGACAAACATCTACAAATGAGATTAATAAAATTTTAAAAATATATAAAACACCTTGAAATACTTAAAATATGATAGAAATTAAAATATCTATGTAAACATTTATTTTTCAAAAGTCACAATACTAATCTTTTTCACATAAAACATGTGTTTCCAATGTCAATAAAACTTTAAATATTTTATGAAATATGACAAACATGATTTCTTTTCCAATTCTGACAGCAAAAATATATTTTATATATATCTTATAAAGAATTGTATGCAAAATATTTTATGCGTCTCTTTCAAAATATTTTTCTTTCTCCACAGCAGGAAACTCTGTCATGTAGGTAAGTTCCTTTGATGAACAGTACAAGATCAGTGGGCACATACTTCTCTTTCCTTGGTACTATGGTTCACCTAAGATGCTCCCATTCTTTCTTTACAATGATATACCATTGCTACTGGCCTTCCAAATGCTCCTTTAATTTCTTCCCCCTGCTGCACTGCATGATTTTTATGACGATGAACAAAGAATTACTAGTCCATTTCGATCAGCAGTAAATCTCCCTTTTGCCCTTGTTGCTTCTTAACTGTACTTTAAGTCTTATTTTCTGAAAATGATTAATTCAAGTAGAAAGGTGCTATATTGCAGCATCCTTGAATAACACCTTTTATTTCTGACTAACTGCTGTTGTGGATGCAATTCACATGCATTGTGCTTTTCCAAGAATTTGACACCTTCCTTGTAGGATCCAACCAAAGCAGGAGTACAGAGTCCATGGAACTGACAATCACACTACATGGGACCCACCCAGATTCTTACATTATCTTTTCTTATTAAATTGCGTATATTATTTCTCTCCTTGAACTCGGTTTCTTTACTTGTGGTATTGTCACCAGAGAAGGTCTGAGGAGTTCCTGGAGAGGGAGATCTCAACTCAGACTGAGTGGGATTCTTGATAAATATTACAAAAATGAATTTAAGGATGTGTCAGTTAGACATACAGACATAGGTTTATTTAGGAAAGCAAACATATTTAGGGGAAAATGTGGGCATCTTGAGATGTTCTGGGGGCTCTCAGGCTCTTCTTTTAAAGGAAAATTATTGATCAGTGGGCATTGGGAAGTATATGGGGATAACATCAATTTGTAGTCACAGATCATTTATGGTCGTCTGGAAATTCTCAGGGTCCTTAGGCTGATGTGGTCTCCCTTCTCTGGCCGATAGAAAATGGTCTATATTGTAGGTTTCATATCTTCCTTTCCTCAACCTATTCTAAAAATATGTGTATTAGCAGGCTAATTAACAGTGCACAGGGTAGTTTTCATCAGCAGTTGAACTCCCAGTAAGTTTGGATTGAAAGTGAAGATTTGTGGATTTCCTGGAAATTTGAGAGTGAAATCTTAGGAGATAAAACTGGTGTCATGGCTTGGATGTGAGGTGTCCCCCCCAAGAGCTCACATGTGAGACAAAGCAAGAAGAGCCAGAGGAGAAATGATTGGGGTGTGAGAGTCTTAACCTAATCAGTTAATTAATCTCTTATGGGATTAACTGAGTGGTAACTGGAGGCAGGTGGGGTATGCCTGGAGGAACTGATCAATTAGGGGCATGACTGTGGGGTATATATTTTGTATCTGGAGTCTCTCTGCTTCCTGACCAACATGTGAGCTATTTCTCTCTTCCTCTTCTGCATAATGTTCTGTCTCACCAGGAGCCCCAAGGAATGGAGTCGGCCTTCTATGGACTAAGACCTCTGAAACCATGAGCCTCCAAATAAACTTTTCCTCCTCTATGATTGTTCTGGTCGTGTCCTTCAGTCACAGCAGCAAACAGGCTGACTAAAACAACTGGATTAGGGAGTAAGAGACTTGAGAGGAATACTGACTTTGGGAGTGAAGGTATGAGGAATTTTAGCACAAGACTTTTAGATAAAATTTTGTTTTCCTTGTCCTTCATTTTGTCTCTTTTATACCTATTGTTTTATTTCTTCTATTCTACCTCAGTGTGAGACTGTATGTTAAGAAAAGTCTATAGCTCCCCAAAAATTCAACCTAGTGTTTGATGTGAGATGCAGTCTGATAATTTTTCTACAGATTCAGATTATCCACCTTAGAAATTAAGATAGAAACAATTACTGCATTATTCACAGACACAAAACTCGAGAATTATTTTCTTATTTTAATTTGTGAAAAAAGTGGGAATTTTTAAGAGACCTAACCTAAGAAACAGTTTGATCAACTGAAGTTGGAAATCAGTGTGATATATTGGGGGCTAATGTGACAATCTAAGAATCAGAGATATCAGGATTCAGTTCTAGCTTTGTAGAACATGTAATTTATGACTTGAGAGAAAAACTAACTTTTGGGGTCTTGGTTTTCTTATCTGTAATTTGGGTTACTGTCTGAATTTAAAAACACCACAGTCACTATTAAACTCTTTACATTACAGTTCAGAAAAACATTATATATAGAGATATATATAAAATTATAAGTATATACATAAAATTATAACTATTGTAATATATATTCAGGTAGAGAGAGAGAGATTTATGATGAGAATTGGCTTATAAGATGTGGAGACTACTATCTACAAGTTAAAGAACTAGAAAATCTGGAGGTGTCATTTAATAAAAGTCCAAAGGCCTGAAAAGCAGCTATCTGATGGTATAAGTCATGATTCAAAGGCCTGAGAATTGTCAGGATGAGGGAGAGAGTCCATGATTGAAGTATCATGGGTTTCCTTTTGTAGTGGTGCATATTTATAAAAAAGAATAGTAAATTATAAATTAAAATTAGCCATTGTGAATTATGCTGCTTTAAACATGGGTGTGCATTCATCACTACAGTATTCTCTATAGTATATGTAGTATTTAATTCTTTTGGATAGATTCCGAGAAGTGGTATAGCTGGAATATAGATGGTATAGTGGTATATCTTATGGCAGTTCCATTTTCAGCTTTCTGAGGAACCTCCATACTGATTTCCATAGTGGTTACACTGATTTACATTCCCAGCAATAGTGCATAACAGTTCCTTTTTCCCCCACATCCTCTCCAGCAGTTATTTGTATTCTTAATGATTGCCATTCTGCCTGGAGTGAGATGAAATCTTTCACAGAAACAGTGAGTGAAAAGGATTCAACAGGAGATCAACACAAGGAATCAACAGCAACTGGTGATTTCACAGAGATGAGGAAAATGTGTTAAGATACCTAGTTGAAACTCAGCTACCTTAAGAAGTAATAAAGTGGGGTGCACAGCAGTACAGAATGGAAACTACACTCTTCATTAGTGACCTGTATGTATGGAGAGAAGGGGAAATTTTTCTTGGCTTCATGGTGAATTAGTGGGTGAGGCTACTCACAAACCAAGTTTTGAAGAACATACTTTTTAATGCTCTTTAGCTTTTGAAAAGTATGCCTCTTCTTTATCCACTAAATTCTCTGTTCTCAAGGTCATTGTTCCTATTTGCTCCAAACAATGACAAAAGCAATTTGGGGTTCCTTTCCTTTCCTAAAAAGAGGTGCCTTTTATTCAGCCTAGTTTTAAGTCCTGCTTTCATAAAAATGGTGTGCTTTGCTCTCTCTGCTCTCTGGTTAGTGATGGATAATGTTCAACTTCTTGTAGCTCTCAGTCAAGATGAGCTAGAAGGTCCATCACATTTACTTCTACATTTTCAACTTTTCACAGTTTATTTCAAGCCATTTCTCACTGGTTTTCAAATGAACATGGAAGTAGGTAATACAACACAAAAAGAAAAATATCACTGAGAATTTCTAGAGATAAACCTTACATAATGAAAGGTAAAGCACACTTTTATTCTGCAAGTATGGTGCCTTGGATTCTTTCTCTCTGTAGCTCATGAATAGGGTCCTGTGTAAGCCCATTTCCTTAGGTTATATAGGTACTCTGGGTAACTCAAGATTGCTGCTTGAGATTGTATTGAGTAGAGAGACCCTGGGAATCATGATTTGGATAAGATGAGAAGTGAAACAATTATATTACAGGCTCTGGAAGTCCTCTTTCCTCTGCCCATCAGAGAGTTTAGAAATTTAAAACTTAATGAATGCAGTACTTCTTTTTCTTCAGCCTACTAATAACCCTTAAATAAAACAAATGAAAATCTTGAATGCATTTCTAGTGCAGAGAACGTTAGTCTATGTTTCCACAAAAAGAACAGCAGATAAATTGAATGGGCATGCGGTGCTTAGCTTTCATAATACAGAATAGTTAGTGTACTACAATGAGCCATATAATGAAACAGAACCATTCATTGCTTAAATCCAGTGTGCTATGAGAAAAGCTCTGGATAGCAGAAGCTAACTGGAAACCGTCAGCTGGAGGATGGAGGTAGTAAGAGCATGTCAATTTAGAAGAAGAAAGAAATAGTCCATTAACTATTCATCCATTAGTCCAATAGTCCATTATCAGGGCTACAGAACCCAGGAGCAGAAGGTAATTCAGAGATAGGAGAGATTAAACATTTCTAATTTTTAAATTAGAGAAGCCTTATTTTTTTAAAAAATCAGGATAGTATACATAATATAAAAAATATTGACCCAAATGGACAATATTTATTTCCCATTCTGGGTGGTAAAGTTAACTATTAATGCCAAAATCTTAACTCTTCACAAAGGTTCTTATTTTTTTCCCATTGTGTAAAGAAAAAAAAAAAACCAAAAAACTCTGATTAAAACAGAAGGAAAAAGAAAGAAAAACTGCACCAAAAAAGAAATAAAGAAAAATCCTGCTCTGTATTAAAACATATTTGGTTGATAAAATTCCCACAGAAATAGCTATATTCCATTTAGTGTTGTGCTGGGTGGGGGCTGTGCCTTCCAATTCATATAAAGTAGAAAGAGGAGTATAACAAACAAAATATTGACTATCCTTTCAAATAGCTCAATTGGGAAATAATGATTAGTGTCAGACATAATATCACAAGGTCAATAACCTTTCATCCCACAGTGCAATATTTTACTGTGTCTGCCCCAGAAATCAGTTACGATAGACTCTACCATTTGTCATGTACATCATTTGGGTTTTCTGAATGTATGAATAGTTGACCTTAACCATTCTACAACTACTAGGAGTTGAAGGTCATGCCATATGTCACTGAAAAGAGAATTTCCTCTGAATTGGCAATAAACTCTTGACTTTGACCCGTGACATTAATGTCATGAGGTAAAATGTTTTCCATCTTTGTAATTTACATAGAAAAACAAACATACTTATTCTACTGGACTGTTCTTTTACATCTTACAAGAATCTGATCCATTTAAAGGAATTATTTAAGCTACAAGATTTACTTACTGCTAAAATTAACTTTCTTAGGAGAACACAGTTCTTGAGCAATTTCTCTTGTTTTCTCTACTTCATGTTTGCTAGCTAAAGAAACAGAGATGTAGATATCAATAACATGAATAATCTGAGAAGCCACAAACCTAATACAGTTGAGAATTGAAAATGGTTTTTCATATTTAAGACCCACCTTTCAAAATCTCTGTATCTATCGATTGTTAATTTTTTCTCTGGATGTGACCTATTGTGGTGAAAATAAAGGAAGGACTTTAGTTAAATACTTGCTACATTTAATATATTTAACATCTCATATAATACTGTTTCAATTTTACAATTTACAAGCTAGATTTTATCTGCCAAATGCTATGTAAGAAAAATACAATTTGTTTATATACAAAGAAACTAAAATTTTGTTTCTTTCAAACACATCTTTCAGGCTTTTGATTTAATTTCCTTTCCTATCATACATGCCAAGTAGATGCCATAGTTGTGTTCCTGCGTGGAAAAGAAAGTAGAATCTTTCTAAAGGCTAAGCACTTAAAGAAACCAAGGCACCATGATCCTCTGTTCTATCAACTTATGTTTAAAACTTGTGGGAAGATAGCACAAAGGTAAGAAGAGAATTTTTTTTCCTGCGTGAAACTTGTACTTCTATTTAACAGTGATTCCTATCACAAGAGATTACTGCAACACTTTTAACTTGATTTCTCTCTCAGTGTGACTCCTCACATATACATGTATAGATTTATATGTATTATATATATGTCCATATGCATATATTTACACATATAGGGATGACAATAATTTCATTAACTCATATATTTCTTATTCTCTCTTCTCCCATGTAATAATGATCTTCCTGTGGGCAAAGATGCAGTATAGTCATCTTTATGCATTAATGTAGTAACATCTGTCATATGTTGAGAACTAGATAAATGTTTTTGGTGGGAAGGAAGGAAAAATAAAATTCTAAATGTTAAGGCTCTGTTAATTGTGAAGTATTTCTTTTTAGTTTTTCAAAACTTTATCTTCACAATTGCAAGTTACTATATTTCAGTGTACTGCTTTTATGTTTGAAACATGACTCTTACAGATTATGAAAATTTGCACAAGATAGTTAATTAAATATTTGTGCCTTGGTTCTCACATATGTAAAATAGATATAAAAACCCAACCACATAGGGTTTTTATGAGCATAATAGACTAATACAAGGAAAGTGATTTTAAGTGTGCTCATCTGTACTAATTTCTATAATGATTAATATCTCATAGATTCTAAAATTCATTTTAAAATATAAATAATATTGGAATAATAATACCAACTTCATTTGGGTTTAGTGCTAATAAAAGTAACAATAAATGTAAGCAACAGGTATAACTTTCAGCAAGATTGGATGTGGGCTTTGAGAAAACCAAGTCAATGATTAAAGGCTTTTCTCCTGGGCAACTAGAAAAAAGAGATGCCATTTTTCTGAGATGGGAAAAACTGTGATAGACCACTTTCAAAGGGAGCAAATCAGGAGCCAGTGTTAAGAATGTAAAGTTGAAAACTAAATATCTGAACATAGATTTTCTTAGCAGCAAATGAATACAGAACAAAAAAGATACGAATCAATAATTTCAGTACTAGTCCCTTGGGCCTATGTCGAGTTAATTGAACCAATTACATATATCAGTGACTTCTAATCTATTAGATATTTGGGATCTTTTAAGAAGCTGATGATAGACATAACGTATACTCACAAAATATATATATATATATAAAGCACATTTAATTTTTTTTGTTTTAGAAATTTATTTATTCTATCTACATAAAACATAAAGACAATGCTGACAAAATTATTATCCTCTCATTTTAATCTTCATTTATTTTTCATTAGTGCATTATAGTTATATGTAATATTGGGGTTCATTTTGACATAATTATTCAAGCATGGAATTTAATTTGTTCCAATTCAGTTCCCAGCACATCCCCTTTCCAAACCCTTCTCTCTCCCCTCTTCCCTTTCCTTTATTCTACAGTCTTTCTTCTATTTATTTGTAGTCTTTTTAAAATTTCTGTGTTCTAGTTATACATAAAGTAAAATTCATTGTGATATAGTCATATATGTACATAGGAAAGTTTGGTCAGATTCATTTTATCATTTCTCCCTTTTCTCATCCCCTCCCACCCCCTTAATCTCCTTCCTCTACTGTACTGATTTCTCTTCTATTTTCATAAGATTCCTTTCCCTCATCCTTTATTCCCTTATTTTTTCTCTAGCTTCCACATATGAGGGAAAACATTCAACCCTTGACTTTCTGGGTCTGTTTTATTTCACTTAGCATTTTGTTCTCCATTTTCATTCACTTACTAGGAAATACCATTCTTTGTAATGGCTCAGTAAAACTCTACTGTTATATACACAATTTCTTTATCCATTCATCTGCTGATGGGCAACTAGGGTGGTTACATAACTTTTTTAATGTGAATTGTGCTGCTATAAACATTGATGTAGCTATATCACTATAATATGCTAATTTTAGTTCTTTTGAATAAATACCAAGGAGTGTGATAACTGGTTCATATGGTGATTCCATTCCTACTTTTTTGAGGGTTCTCCATGCTGCTTTCTGGAGTGGTTGTACAAATTTGTAGTCTCACCACAATATATTAGTGTACCTTTTTCTCCCACATCCTCACCTGCACTTGATATTATTTATATTCTTAATTTCCATTGTGATTGGAATGAGATGAAATCTCAACATAATTTTAATTTTCATTTCTCTGATTGCTAGAGAAATTGAACTTTTTTGTGTATTTGTTGGCAATTTGTGTTTTTTCTTTTGAGAATTGTCTGTTTAACCCATTTATTAACTGGGTGCTTATTTTCCTCAGTGCATATTAATCCCCTGTCTGAGGAGCATGGGGCAAAGATCTTTTCCCATTCTGTAGACTCTATCTTGATGCTCTTGTTTCCTTCAAAATGCAAAACGCTTTTAATTTGATGATGTCCCACTTACTGATTCTTGCTTTTATTTCTTGCATTTTAGAAGACTTGTTAAGGAAGTCAGTGCCTACACCAACATGTTGGACTGTAGGGACTACATTTTCTGCTAGCAGTTCTATCTTAAAAAAATATTTTCCCTCAAATTATTATAAGCATTTGATTAATTTATATAATTTTGAAAATGTTAGTTTTCAGAATTTTGCCATTGTTTTTCTTACTTTGTAGTGAAACAGATTGTTGAATATTCTTATTCCCCATTCCAGAAGTGGTTCTTTGAGCAATCTATCAGGATGATTACTCAAGGTTTATATGCTAGAATATGCTCACCTATGTCACCAGAAACTTGAAATCAAATAATTCTAGTGCTGTGTTAACTTTAGTATTTAATTTTTTTTTAGTAGTAGATGGAATCAAGACCTTTATTTTATTTATTCATATTTATGTGGTGCTGGGATTCAAACCCAGTGCCTCACATATGCTAGGCAAGCACTCTACCACTGAGCCACAACCCCAACCTTCAATTTTAAAATTTTAATTCTGTATTTATTTTACCATTACTTTTTATTTTTATCCTTTGTGATTTTTTTGAAAGCTCTTTTGGTAGTTAGCAAAAAGAAGTATACATGGAAGAGAAATAACAGAAAATGGTTACATACCGTAGGTAGGGAAGTTTGGAAGCCTCATTTCCATAGCAACATCCCCTGCATTCTCCCCCAATACCCACCACATATCCTCTTTGACCTTGAAATTCTTCCCAATCTCCCTTAGAAGGACTTTTAAACTTTAGATCTCCAAAATCTTAACCTTAACCACAGAGGAGAATCATAGCATCAGCAGTCTCAAGTACATATTCTTTACCTGATAATGATAACCCAAAGTATTGAAGAAATTATACAATCCAAAATCTCAAAATATGCCAAAAAATATTTTTTGAATACTTTAAAGAAAAAAACTTATAAAGACTATCAGCTGAATAGTCCAGTGTTTAATAAATGTAAAAGGTTAATTTCAAAAAAAAAAAATAGAGTAAAGCAGATACAAACCTGCAGAGTATGTGAAAAAAAGTTAAATATTTTGAAAATACTTGAAGGATTAAATCAAACAACAAATGATGATTCGTATTTAGGAGCAACATTTTCTAACTGCCAAATTTTTATAATAAATTATTTGTGTGAAAAGTTTTAAGTAAGAATGGTGTGTATTTTTATTTATTACTTTTTGCATTTTAAGCATTTAATGTCATTATGGAGTGATTCCTTACCTTTTTTTAGGGGCAATATTTAGATATAAATCAAATGAAACTTAGAGTCTTCATTCTTTTTTCAACAGAGTATTTTTTAAATTAAGCATTTATTGGTGCATTGCAATTATACATAATAGCAGGATTCATTGTGACATTTTAAATATTTTAAAATATCTTATTGAATTTTTTAAAAATAAGATGCTTATCTTGTTTAATCACATTAATAATTTTGCCAAAAGACTATGAACTTTTTATTTTAAAATATAAATACCCACTTATTTTTTCCAAACTTTATCACCCACCCACTATAAAATGTCAAAGAGTTTCCTGGAAAAAATAGTAACAAATAACAACAGAAGATGTTGTTTTTTGTAATTGTATTTAAGGTTATTAAAAATGAGGTAATGAGGTCTGGGAATGTAGCTCAGTGGTAGAGTACTTGCTTAGCAGGCACACAGTCCTTGGTTCCACTCCCTGAACCACAAAACACTGTCTTTCCATATCCCAGCTCTTTCCTTCCCTTCATTCCCTTTTGTCTACTCCACTGATCTTCCTTCTATAATTTCATTAATTTTTAAAATGAGGTAACAGATACTCCTGATGGATCTTTCACCAAAACAACAAGCATCTACAGAAAGCAAATAATATATAATTCATATTTTCTAAAAAAGGCAAGTTTTTAAGAAAGTAAAATTATTGTCCCCTAACTACATCTCCCAATTTCTTAAAAGACTTTACAGCAATACCTTCCATGAATTGTTCTTTACAATTCAGTAAAAAGTAGGATCTTAAATTTCTGCTGCCGCCTCATACATGTGAAGAATGAATGCAGAGTAAAGACCTTTACCAGGGAGCTATATTTTTACATATACTTAGAATTACACTTTAATTCTGTACATCAATTTCACATCATTCTGCATGTCACTTATTAAATGAGATCACAGTAAATACTCAACAAACTGTGATTATTTTAAAAACAGAGGCCCCTAAAGCATTCTATCAGAATATCACAAGCCATATTAAAATCATATGATAAAGAATAGGGGTAAAAATCCTTATTGCATTTGAACATGGATACAAAAATACTAAATAAAACATCAGGTTACTGAATTCAACAGTGTAATGATCTAATGACATCTCTTAATCTGCTGGAGTTTATGCTAGAGATAAAAAGATAATTTTAACATTTAGAAATCTAATGCAATATATTGACAGATCAAAAAAAGAGAAATATTATAATGTGGTAATAACAGAACAGATGATGACATTAAAAACAAATTCCTGGTTAAAATATTAAAAGGAAAAATAATTTGCTGGATTCAATAAAACTATAAAAACATGAAAAGCAAACACACTAACGGCAACACATTAGAAACCCCACTGACGTTCACAGTCACCCAAGGTGTTTCTACCACTACTAACAAACACTTTTGTTCCATCTTGGCCAATGCAAGAAAATAAGTAAGAAGTGTTGATTTTTAAAAGGCACATATTGAAACCATTTTTATTTATAAACAAACAATGCTAACAGAAAAACAAATATACATACATATACAGAGAGACACTATTCCATAAAAACAATATCAACCCCACCTATCTGTAATATCCTATTCACAACAAAACAATAAAACACATAAAAGATGAACTATTAAACAAAATCTACAGGATCATTCCATGGGAAGTCTTAATATTATAACTCTAACACACTCTGAGCTGTTTTTCTATGAATTTGTGGTAGACAATTTCTCATGGCCCCTAACAATGCCCATTTCCCCGTTTTTATGGCCCTAGTCACTCACTCACTTCTACAAATAGGATAACAAAAGTGATGGGTTATTACTTCTGATACTGGGTTACAGAAAGACTGACCTCTCTATCACGCCCTTTCTCACTCTATCTGTGCTGGTTTGTGAAGGGTCATATTATAAACTTATTTATGGAGGGACACATGCAGCAAGGAACCGTGTAGCCTGTGACCAACTCCCAAAAAGAAAATAAGTCCATGAGGAACTGATTCTTGACCCAACCACAAGAGTGACCTTGGAAGAAAAGTCTACCCTATTGAACACTGGGTGGACTGCAGCCCCAGCCGACATCTCCATGAGCCTTCTGAAACACCTGGAAGCAGAGGCTCTCAGAAAAGTCATAGTAGAACTCAAAACAAACTCTGAGACAGGGTTTTTTAATTTAATAAATTTAGTAGACAAGTTGCTTTAAGCTGCTAAATGTCAGAGTAACTTGTTATATAGAGATAACTAATATAGAATTCAAGACAAATATTAAATTTCTATGAAATTTTAAAGGTTAATATTAAAGCACATTTTGAAAATGCTATCAAAGTATCATGACAATTTTTAAGTAGAAAGACCGCAAGAAGAGACATTTTTTTTCTATCATATATTGTGAAATATATCCATTAATATAGTATGTCTCTTGATTCAGAAATAGATACATATATCAAAACATGAAAAAGGGTCCCAAAACAAAGCATATATGAAGCATTCAAAATCAAGGAAAATGATAAGCAGTTCAATGTCACTGAGACAACTGAGTTTTTTCTTGGGAAAAAGATGAGTAAAAACAAGCCAATATGATAAAATTCCCTCAGCCTTTTCTTTTTCTTTCTCTTTCTCATTATTATTCTTTTTTCCTCCCACCCCCCATTTTGGATTAGCTTCCACAGAGAAATCATTCGATTTTTAATTTCTGGGGACTGGCTTATTTCACTTAGCATGTTAATCTTCAGTTCTATCCATTTACTGGCAAATGACATATTATCATTCTTCTTTGTGGCTGAGTCTCTATCGTGTATATATGCCACATTTTCTTTAACCATTCAATGGTTGAAGGGCACCTAGGTTGGAGAGGAAGGGAATTGGGGAGGAGAAAGGAGGGATAAGAAAAGGGAAGAAGAATGAGATGAATCTGATTGAAATTTCATATGTGCACGCATGGATGTAGCACAGTGGGTCCCACATCAGGTGTATCCACAGGACATTAATTTTTTAAAAAGTAAATTGCAAATGGATTGAAGAGGGATGGGTGGAGTAGTGGGGGAGATGTCCTGGGGACTGAATTGAAGTGGGTTGTGTTCTAGGCTTTTGTGATTATGTCAGGTTACATCCTGGTGTTGTGCACAACTAAAAACATTTTTTTAAAAAAAGCCATATGAAGATATATACCAAATATTAATTAAAAATGGATTAAAATGCTGAAAATACAGGCTGGAATTGTGGCTCAGTGGTAGAGTACTCCCTTAGCACATTTGAGGCCCTGGGTTCAATCCACAGCACCACATAAAAATAAATAAATAAAATAAACGTATCTGCCTACAACTAAAAAAATTTTTTAAATGTTTAAAGTTGTAAAGATGAAGTTTTACTAGTCGATGAAGTCCTTTCTAAATAAAGCCCAAAACAAAAAGATATAAAGGTGAAATTGGCCTATTAAATTACACAGCAATGCAATGTAAATATCCCATAAAATAAAGGTATTATTAATAGACCTAAAACTGAAGGTCCAAACTCAAAGAAAATTTTGGAAAATATATAATAAAGAATCATATATACAATTTAGAAATACATTTTATTAAAATATACAAAAAAGCAAACAGCTACATAGGATATTTTAAGAAGCAATTTAAATATATATTACGCATGTACATGTACATTATATGCATATTGTATATGTATGTAAAGCTGATCCTCATTTTTTTGTGATTCCACTTTTGAGAATTTGCCTACTTACAAGTTTATAGGAAACTCAAAAATTGGAACTCTGAAACTTATTAGTGGAGCAGCCTCAGGCAAGTTACTTAGTCCTTCCAAATATCATTTTCTTCTTTGTAAAATAAAGACAATAGAATTTACCAGGATGATTTGTACTGTGGTATTGAAGATTATAATAAATCTTCAATACCACAGTACATATATGGGCATTATAGAGAATTACATATATGGGCATATATAATAAATACGTGTATACTTCCTGTAGGAGGTATGGGTCAGTATTTGCTAATCCAATGTGTTGGTATCTACTTTACAGAACATAACTACCAGGAATAAAAAAAATGAACTCTGTGGCAGGAGAGGGGGTATTTGGAATAATTTAAAATTCTCATCCTTACTGGTAATAGTAGAAATGCATACTAAATTTATGATTATTTAAATTAGTATATTAACAAAAATTTAAAACTTATTATATAATATAAAATATCAGTGAATAATGAGAATATAAGAGAAGAATTACTCTTATTAATTGTAGGTGGGAGGCAGGATACAAACTAGGACAAATTTGTTAGAGATAATTTTGCAATATCTATCAAGTCTAAGCAATTATTTGGAAATATGTCTCGTGGATATAAGAATTTATTTAGCTTTTTTGTACACAACAATTAAAATAAACCAAATATCAATAGGGAAATGGTTTAAAATATGCACGTGCATGCTGAAAATAGTATGAAAAAGAAAGGAAAATAAAATACATACTAAAGTATGGATATCCATTTTATTGCAAAGTTAAAATAAATTGCTTATACATAAATATATACATAGATAGCCAGGAATGGTGGTAAACACCTGAAATAATAGTTATTCGGGAATCTAGGCAGGAGGATCTCAAGTTCAAGGCCAGTCTCAGAAACTTAGCAAGATCCTGTCTCAGAATAAAGAAAAT
The DNA here is from genome assembly GCF_902686455.1 of Sciurus vulgaris. NCBI lineage: Eukaryota > Metazoa > Chordata > Mammalia > Rodentia > Sciuridae > Sciurus > Sciurus vulgaris. The sequence goes on from NC_136466.1 coordinate 94,695,276, forward strand.
AAAAGATTGGGAAGTAGCTCAGTGGTAGAGTGTCCCTGGCGAAAGAAAAGAAAGAAAGAGAGAGAGAGAGAGAGAGAGAGAGAGAGAGAGAGAGAGAGAAAGAAAGAAAGAAAGAAAGAAAGAAAGAAAGAAAGAAAGAAAGAAAGAAAGAAAGAAAGAAAGAAAGAAAGAAAGAAAGAAAGAAAGAGGAAGGAAGGAAGGAAGGAAGGAAGGAAGGAAGGAAGGAAGGAAGGAAGGAAGGAAAGAAGGAAGGAAGGAAATAAAAATGAGAGAGAGAGAATAAGAACTAAGCATAAACATGAATATATAATGTCTATAACATATGCAATATGTAAGTTCTTTATGTACATATGACACACATGCATTCAGTATATAGATATAAAATAGAATCTTGTAAATATATATCATCCCAATTGTCAGTGCTTGTTACTTACAGTAAAAGTGTTGAAGTTTAATGCAGGAAGGGAGGGTTATAATCAAGGATTATTGTCATTGTTCTTGATTTAGTATTATTCTTCTAGAATATTTCCACTTATTTAAAAGGAACATACATTCTTATATTACTTTCATAATTAAAGTGTTACCCATCACTTCCAATTCAAAAATTCAACCACTTTAACATGAGACAGTTTTTAGTTTTGTTTATACTCTTAGTCTAGAAAAAAATATTTTCCTATCATTAACCCATTGCCCATTTATTATAAATAAATACATCTCAATGATAGTGAATTGCTTTTTTACTATAAAGAAAATGCTATAAAGATGTAAAAAAAAAAAAAAAAAAAAAAGCCAATACTCATTAACCAGTTCAAAACTTCCCAAATGGACATAATATTTCTCTCTTACAAAAACTTGAAGTAACTTCTTTATTTGTTTGGACATATTTAGGCATTTGACAACTCTGCTAAAATTTAAGCAAAACTTAAGAGTTTACTCACAGGATATAAATAGTACCATTAGAAATAATACTGGCTTTGTATTTCCCTATGAAACATCATATCATATTCAGTGACAGAAAACATGCTATTTTGCAAACCTCAAAGTAACTGTTACATGTGTCTTAAAGATCATTTAATTTATTTTTAATGATTTGCATCCTTTTTCAGGGTCAAAGGCATCTTTTACATCAACTTGCTTTCACAAATTAACGTTTTGAAGGAAACAGTAAAAGTCAAGTTGCTTAGGAGTACATTAAATTATATGCTAGTTAATAGTGTTATAGAGATGCCTTTAAAATAAATTGCCCATAATACGTTTTAATAAAGGAGCTAAATGCACTTTTTTACTCTCTGTTAAAAGCAGATGCCTATTTGGCACTGTTTGGAATCCCATTTGCCATGTATATTTTGATTAATATTATGCCGGGTAATCTGCACTACGTGGTCTAGGTTCAGTAACCTCACTGTAAAATAATGAGCCTTCAAGAATAAAAAATATGCTCACTATAAAGTTGCATATTCTGAGAAGCAGTGAACGTATTCAAATGAAATGAAAAAATGAGGTTTTCACCCAGTAAATTTGCTCGAAGTGAAACTTACATTTCTCAATTTGTATTTAGCTGTCAGTCTGTGCACTAAAAACTGGACGAGCTATCAACCTTTTGCATATGTTTTCTATAAATACCTTTTCTTCTCTGATTCAACTGCCACAGGACTCTGTAGAAGTAGTGGTCTTAAGGGAGCTTCCAGCAACTGGGATGCAGCCAATGGCAGCAAGTTCACACACTAAGTGGCATCTTCAGAAAAGGACCAGCTCTCATATTTTATGAAATATGTAACATGATTTACCCAGGGTTGTCAGAGGAGATGAATTTCAGCCAATGCAAGGTAATAAATAGTAATATGTGCTGCATATATTTGACTTATAACCCTTGGCATTTTGAAACAAAATTCTTTTGAAGAATTCATTTTATACGTCATAAACTTTTCTATTGTTTTTCCTGTTTGGGCTGTCTTTGTCATCACAATTCTTATGAAAGTATTATTCAAAATTGTAAATGAAGCAATATTTTTGAGAATATTCACCTAGGACTTTATTTCCAGGCACCACTTGAAAGAGCAAAGTTAGTAGTGTAGAAAATGGTTCATTTCATTAAATCAGAACCTAGGGAGGGCAAAAAAAAAAAAAACCCAGTAAGTGTTAGTCCATGATTATAGGAAATTTGTTATTAAAGTTTAATGCTATTTGCTCTCATGAAGCACTTTACAGTTTTATAGAAACATAGAAAAATGCTTTTGCTGCTATATTTTAATTTTACATATTTAGAATGAAATTTGAAGGCTCAGCTAATGTACTGATGAGTTTTTATTCAAGGCAGAATGTTTTCCATTAAATATAAATGTAATTTACATCAGAGATTATCTTATTTTCATCTAGTAGATACTATGTTTTAATGACCATAGTTCAAGACCTAATAATGGCTTTATTTGGTGCTGTTCAATAGGCAATTTTACAAAGTCATTTGGATGATCATATATAACTTTAAATTTTCTGTTTATATTTCCTTCTTTGTTTTTCTCCAAACCCATAAACACACAAATATTTTTGAGATTCCCAAGGATCTAATTAATGCATAGTACCATGTTATAATCAAACCACAAACACATAATTTTAAAATCTGCCACTCCCATTTTTTGTAAAGGATTATGTATTTTCACATAACAACCATGCAGAGATTTCTATATTTGATTTTCACAAATAGGTGAAGGAATATACTGTTTCCTTACCTCACACACACACTGTTTTGCTAAACACATATACACTTTCCATGTAATATGGACACTGCCTCCAAAACTGTGCTTGCTTTTTCACTAGTAATTCTATTCTGATGTTTCTGCTGGCATATCCTTTTGCACTCACAAAGGAAACTTGGAGCTGGCCCCTGTAACAAGGCCCCGGAGACTTTGCATCTGCAGGAGCTCCTTACATCTCAATAATAGAAAACAAGACATGGGAATAGATATATCTTCTCCATCTCACGAGGAGTGTGAAGGCTACTACTTGAATTATTCATGGAACAGGGAATAGGAAGATTATGTGACCACAGCCCACCTTTGCAACTGAACATTTTAACATCATTATAAAAAACGAGTATTATGCATCTCTTATGGTACTGAGCTAGGCACTGTATAAACTGAATTTATGAGAATTGTCCTCTATAAATCCCAGGTAAGACATATTGAGTATCTGTAAGATAGATAATGAACATCTATTTATGTAAATTATATAAATATATCCATAAATATGTAAGCCAGAGGTAAAACTGTATTTTAATTAAAGAAGATTTGGGATTTTATTTGTTTTTTTTCACTAGCTTTTCTAGGTCAGAAAACAATAGAATAAAGATTTTAATAATCGAGAGAAGAATCAGAGCAAGGAATAAATTTCTGTAATCTCCTATCTTAATCAATTTCCAAGTCCGAAATTCTTTTAGAGTAGATAAATTATCCTAAATTCCAACATTGTTCCTTTGAAAAGGTTTTGATACGGATCGGCCTTTAGTTTTCCTGATTTAAAATAAGTTAAAAAGAAAATTAAGGAGATCATTCTTGTGTTAACATTCAGGTTGGTTAATGATTTTGCTTTTTCTATTTAGCTAAGTTATTAAATGTGGTTCTTACAATTACAGAAGATATACAGTAGGCACACCCAAATTTTGTTTTCATAATTTAGTAAGGATTTTACTTAAAGTTTTGTAACTAAGCCAAATCATTTTTTTTTTTTTTTTTTAATTCACCTGTGCTGGACACTGGAGAAGCTGAGATGAAGAAGTTACAACCTCTGCTTTTAGTGAGCTCCTAATCCAGCAATTAGAGGATAGTAAGAACATCAGTCACATAATGGATCATTATTATAAAGTAGATTGAGGGCCAGTCATGTTAAGAAAATTCAGATAACAGCTATCCAGCCCAGACCAACAATTTACAAATTGTTTCCCATATGACAATCGCAAGTTACAGAGAAAGAGGAAAGAAAAAGGAGTATAGAGGTAAAGGGGGAGAGTAGTGATCAGAGGGGCATTGAATAAAATAACAGCTGTACAAAGCCTAAGAGGCACAGGAGCATGTTGTTCTAAGAACTGCGGTAGAGAAGAGGAAGAAGGTATGGTTGGCAGGAAGATAACGGCATCTAATGCAAAGAGGTTTAAACTTAATTCTAATTAGAAAGGAGCATCATTGAAGAATATTAAGTAAGAGAGAGATATGATCAGAAGATCATTTTAGAGAAATAACTTTGCTGATGATATGGGAACAAATCGGAAAGCCCAAAAGATCAACTAAAAACCTCAGAGGAGAAGATGTGGTTCATAGCATAAAGAGTTAGAAGTTTTTGTTGTTTTTGTTATTATTAGGGGTATTTCTACAATGTGGTTTCACTGCTTCTCACAAGGGCTGCAAAGCCTATGACATTCAACACAAATATTGGTATTTGTAATTTTGACTAGCAGCATTGTTAGACTTGGAAAGAGTGAGTCTATGACGAAGAAAACTACCCTGGTTCTCACTCCACATTTAAAAAAAAAAAAAATACTAAAAAAATGTTGCAACCAAAAAGTTAAAAAAAAAAAAAAAAAAACAGGGATATATTGAATATATTGATACCCTAAATCCTCCATTTATTTAGATGACAACTTCAATTCCTGAATCGTTCCCTAATCCTCTGCAATAAATAGGCAGGCAAGTTTGCAAAAACACTACTGTCTACCTTAGAAAACATCGTTGCCTGAATTCCATCATTTGTTCCTGTTTGCTAACAATTAGAAGAGAAACTAGATAACCTATTGGACTGAATAATGAGTTAGTGTGTGAGGGCCATCTTCAGTGGGAGCACTTCAGTTCTGCAGTAATGATTTTTCGAAAAGACTCAAAAGTACCTGGATGTTCTCAGGGTCAGATTATAAGAGAATATTGGTATCCAATGTACCTTCTTGACCACTGCTTGAATGTAAAAGCCTGTTTGAGGATTGGTGCACCAGTGAAATATCTTAAAAAGACTCTAATGAGGAACAGAAATGCAATGTTATCTTTGGCCAATCTACATAGTGCTGTTAGTTCTTTGCACTTTGAGTAATGAATTGTGACTTATTTATATAAGAGTTGATTGGGAATATAATCTTCATTTTTAATAAATCTACAAAAAGAAAAAAGACTAAAATTAGGGATGGGAAGAAAATAACCAGTAAAAAGATCAAAACCTAAAGCTTTTGCAGATAATTACTGAGAAAGAATCATCTGTGGATAGGAAGCCGTGTTACTCTGCTCTCCCAGGAGTGGAACTTAAAGTGTGCTAACCTCAAGTGAAATTGAGAAGCCTAAGCTACTCTCATCTCTTTTCTTTATTTTTTCACTTCTTTGAAATGTGTAATAAGATACATAAGCTTAAAAGTCCATCAAAATCAACTTAATGTAAAATTAGTCACCAGAAAGATCTGAAAAAATTACATAGAATTCAACATGGAGAAAAATTTAGTTAAGGGGGGCAGATGTTAAGATATGAAAGGATCAGAATGCTGCTCAAAATATATTTTTTAAAATTCTAGGAAAAGAGAAATTCTAAAGAAAGACTATATATTGTTGGAAGGATAATAAGAATTTTTCAAAAAGACATAACCTCAAAATAGGTGGAGGTCATTAATCCTCAAGCAGTATAAATAAATGTATAACAATTCCTAGACTAATCAGTCAAAATATATAGAATGTCAAAGACAAAGAGAATACGTTTCAAAAAGTCAAAGAATTACCCTAGAAGGTAAATTGAAATCTGACTAACAGCAACAGTGAAAACTACAAGTCTGTGATGGGAAATTATTTAAATGATAAGATGTAATAAACTAGCATAGAATTGGGTACTTTGCAAAATTATCTTTCAATAGTAGTGCAAAGAAAAATTTTAGATAAAGAAAAATTGGGAAAGTTTACTAACACCCAGTTTAGAAAGAAAATTTTAACATGTATTTTAGGAAAAAGAACATCAACCTAGAAAAAAATGGTGAACATATGAATAAATCTAAAATAATATTAGTGGCATAAATAATAATAATATCTAACTTTGGAAGTTAAAATGAGAAGAAAGATTAATCAACATAAGGCAAAGTTCTAGGACAAAAATACTATATGAGAGGGGGTCAGCTCATCCTGAACTCTCCTTGAATTGCTGTCTTGGATAGAACAAAATCCCATTATATGTTGTTTATAAAAAGCACTTTTAACCATGGCATTGAAAGGTAGAAAGTAAAAAGATGTGGGAATGTATATGAACAATAGTAACCATAAAAAACTGATACAAGCAGTAAATTTCAGAAAACATAAACTAAGGGCAAAATAATTCATAGCAGTAAAGAACAATTACATACATTTATATATTTAATTCACCAACAAAAATCAAACAACTCCAAATTTGCATTCTCATATAAACATAGCTACAAAATATGCAAAGAGAATAGGAATGACTACAAGAATAAATTGACAAGTCCATGACCAGAGCAGATTTTAACACAACTCTCTTTAAAGAAAGTCGCAAGTAGTTTTATATGGACATTCTATCAGACAAAAATAAATCATTTCAATCCTATACAAATTCTTCCATAGAATAGGAAAAAGTAGGAGGATTATCAAATTCATTCTATGAGAATTGTCCAAAATTAGATCTTTATTACAAAATTAAAAACTATTCTCACAAATAAAAAGTGATCCTAAAACTTGAAAATGTGAACTGAACATTCATTGCAGCATTGTTCAAAATAGTGAAAAATATATGAACAAATATCCATACATGAGAGAATAATTTCTAAAAATTCATGTAATTTAGTCTAGAGATATATATCATAAATCTGTAAAAGAAAAGAGAAGAACTACTAATAAGATTATGTAATCTTTGTGAAGGAAAGGAAGACTGATGGGGGAGGAGAAGACACTGAGCTTCTCTAGGTACTATTTTATTTTATACATTTTATTGTGTTTTATTTCATTTTTGTTTCTTAAGCAAGGTGGCTAGCATATAGTTATGTATTTTAGGTATTATCACAGGAAAATTTAAATTTATAGTCTGTGCATAAAATGAAAAACATTATCTGTAACAATATTATACACTTCTATTTTAACATTGCATTCATTAATTTTATCAACCCTCATGTTCTCAGCTAAAGTATGAGACTATTTTACTCTGAATTGCCTGGTTCAGTTACTAGACTCTTAGGTGTGAATGTCCTCAATGAATAAGCATTAACTGATTTACTACTAATCAGTAACAATATTAAGGATACAGTTTTCTCAGCTAAATCTCTAGAGCATTTAACAAAACACATTCTTAAATTTTTAACCTTCTAGTTAAATGTGTTTAGCATTTCTATTGTACATATTATTCACTATTTTCATGCCTAGATTCTGATTTTAATATACTTTTCATGTAAATAACTCACATCATCAAAATGATTGTGTCCCATATCAAACCACATAAGCCCTAAGTAATTAATTTACTGTGGACTGGAACTCGTGTTTTCCAAAGATTCTAGAGTCCTGGGCCCAAGAGCCCTTCAGTTTTACAATATATGGAGACAGAATAGAGGAGTAAGAGCAAGAAGGAAGGGAGGGAGGAAGAGAAGGAGGGAGGAAGAAGCTTTAAAAGTTGCATATTTAGTGCCTACAATAGTTTCTACTTTAGATGGCATTTAATTCAAATGTACTAAAGATCTTTTTCTTCCCCTGTTTCTCTCTTGTAAACTTTATGAAAACAGGTGTTTTGTTCTTCTTGTTGTTTACTATATTTTTAATACTTTCGGGTTGGGACTGCAGCTCAGTAGCAGAGTACTTGCCCAGCATCTGTGAGGTTCTGATATTGATTTTTCAATAACAGTGATAGATACATGTTTTATCTGATATTATATTCAAAAGAAAAAATGTTTATAAGCATATTCTCAAATTTACTGGACTATTAATTGTAATAGACTATCGCATGGAAATCAAAACTCTCCAAAATAAAGATTTTAAGAAGGATGTTTTCCTTCTTATTTATATATAGTAACAAAACTACCAATATTAAAATACAACTTTTCTGAATAGATTTAACAAACATCATTTTTGGATGCTTAATTTTTTATTCTAGAATCCCTGAAATACTTTATATATTTTTCTGTTGTTTCAAACACAGTACAAGAACCTAGTTATATTAAAGGTCCTCACAATGACCATGATATTCCTGTGATATCCTTACCAACTCGTTCAATAACTTTATGTCTTTTTCCTTAGAAAATAATTTTAAGTAAATGTGCCTTTTCGTAACAAAATTCATTATATACTCTGAAAAATAATTGTTTCAATATAACCATGATAGACATGTTTGCTGAATTTATTTCATTTGTAAACACTGAACACAGGATTTTCTGGCTTTAGTGATCATTTATATTTTATTAATAATTTTAACGTGTTTTAAACATGCTAACTATTAGAAAATTGTTTATGGTATAATTGTGCTTTCTAATGTCTGATGGACATGTATGCAGCAAAAGCCGTGGGATTTTACCTTCTTTTAAGAAGGATGTTTTCCTTCTTATTTGATTTAGTAAAATTGCCAGGTAGATTTCTTCCTTACGTTGCATCCCCTCCCACCAAGATCTCATTGGTGCATCTTACACTTATGTCTGTTCCTTAAACAGAATATATTGGTTATAAACGAGAATCATTGCTCTACTCAGTTTCACAATATAGATTTTTTAACTCACAAATTTGATTTAAGAAAAGCACCCCTTCATGTCCAAAACACTAGAAAAACTAGGAATAGTAGGAACATACCTCAACATGGTAAAAGCCATTTATGCTAAACCCAAGATCAACATAATTCTAAATGGAGAAAAATTGAAAGCATTCCCTCTAAACACTGGAATAAGAAAGGGTGCCCTCTTTCACCACTTTTATTCAACATTGTCCTTGGAAATCTAGTGAGAGCAATTAGAAGAAAAAAATAAAGGTATAGAAATAGAAGAACTCAAACTATCACTATATGCTGATGACATGATCCTATATTTAGAGGAGCAAAAAAAAATTCCACCAAAAATCTTCTAGAACTAATGAATAAATTCAGGAAAGTAGCAGGATATTCAATCAATACCCATAAATTAAACACACTCCTAAATGGTCCACTGAAAGAGAAATAAAGAACATTACCACATTCAGAGTAGCCTCAAAAAAAAAAAAAAAAAAAAAAAACTTGGTAATCAATCTAACAAAAGAGGTGAAAGACCTCTACAATGAAAACTACAGAACACTAAGGAAAGAAATTGAAGAAGACCTTAGAAGATGGAAAGACCTCCCGTGCTCCTGAGTAGGCAGAATTAATACTGTCAAAATGGCCATACTACCAAAACTGTTATACAAATTTAATGCAATTCCTGTTAAAATCCCAATGACATTCTTTTTTTTTTCTTTTTTTTTTCTTTTTTGTAAACAAATGGGATACATGTTTTTTCTCTGTTTGTACATGGCATAAAGGCATACCATTTGTGTAATCATAAATTTACATAGGGTAATGTTGTTTGATTCATTCTGTTATTTTTTCCCTTCCCCCCACCCCTCCCACCCCTCTTTTCCCTCTATACAGTCCTTTCTTCCTCCATTCTTGCCCCCCTCCCTAACCCTAACTCTAACCCTAACACTAACCCCTCCCTCCCCCATTATGTGTCATCATCCACTTATCAGCAAGATCATTCATCCTTTGGTTTTTTGAGATTGGCTTACCTCACTTAGCATGATATTCTCCAGTTTCATCCATTTGCCTGCAAATGCCATAATTTTATGGTTCTTTATGGCTGAGTAATATTCCATTGTATATATATACCACAGTTTCTTTATCCACTCATCAATTGAAGGGCATCTAGGTTGGTTCCACAGTCTGGCTATTGTGAATTGAGCAGCTATGAACATTGATGTGGCTGTATCTCTATAGTATGCTGATTTTAACTCCTTTGGGTATAGGCCAAGGAGTGGGATAGCTGGGTCAAATGGAGGGTCCATTCCAAGTTTTCTAAGGAATCTCCACACTGCTTTCCAGAGTGGCTGCACTAATTTGCAGTCCCACCAGCACTGTATGAGTGTACCTTTCTCCCCACATCCTCGCCAAAACCTGTCTTTGCTCGTATTCTTGATAATCGCCATTCTAATTGGGGTGAGATGGAATCTTAGGGCGGTTTTGATTTGCATTTCTCTTATTACTAGAGATGTTGAGCATTTTTCCATATGTTTGTTGATTGCTTGTAGATCTTCTTCTGTGAAGTGTCTATTCATTTCCTTAGCCCATTTGTCGACTGGATTATTTGAATCCTTGGAGTAGAGTTTTTTGAGTTCTTTATAGATTCTGGAGATTAGTGCTCTATCTGAAGTATGATTGGCAAAGATATTCTCCCACTCTGTAGGCTCTCTCTTCACATTGCTGATAGTTTCCTTTGCTGAGAGAAAGCTTTTTAGTTTGAATCTATCCCAGTTATTGATTCTTGCTTTTGTTTCTTGTGCTATGGGAGTCCTGTTAAGGAAGTCTGGTCCTAAGTCGACATGTTGAAGATCTGGACCGACTTTTTCTTCTATAATCTGCAGGGTCTCTGGTCTGATTCCGAGGTCCTTAATCCATTTTGAGTTTAGTTTCGTGCATGGTGCGAGATATGGGTTTAGTTTCATTCTGTTGCATATGGATTTCCAATTCTCCCAGCACCATTTGTTGAAGAGGCTGTCTTTTCTCCATTGCATATTTTTGGCACCTTTGTCTAGTATAAGAAAATTGTATTTATTTGGCTTTGTGTCCGTGTCCTCTATTCTGTACCATTGATCTACCTTTCTATTTTGGTACCAATACCATGCTGTTTTTTGTTACTATTGCTTTGTAGTAGAGTTGAAGATCTGGTATTGCAATACCCCCTGTTTCACTCTTCCTGCTAAGGATTGCTTTAGCTATTCTGGGTTTCTTATTCTTCCAGATGAATTTCATAATTGCTTGCTCTATTTCTGTAAGGTACGTCATTGGGATTTTAATTGGAATTGCATTGAATGTGTATAGCACTTTAGGTAGTATGGCCATTTTGACAATATTAATTCTTCCTATCCAAGAACATGGAAGATCTTTCCATCTTCTAAGGTGTTCTTTAATTTCTTTCTTTAGTGTTGTATAGTTCTCATTGTAGAGGTCTTTCACCTCTTTTGTGAGATTGATTCCCAAGTATTTTATTTTTTTCGATGCTATTGTGAATGGGATAGTTTTCCTAATTTCTCTTTCTGAAGATTCATCACTTATGTATAAAAATGCATTGGATTTATGAGCATTGATCTTGTAACCTGCTACTTTACTGAATTCACTTATGAGTTCTAAGAGTTTTCTGGTGGAATTTCCAGGTTCCTCTAAATATATAATCATGTCATCAGCGAACAGGGATAGTTTGAGTTCTTCTTTTCCAATTCATATCCCTTTAATTTCTTTGGTTTGTCTAATTGCTCTGGCTAGAGTCTCAAGAACGATGTTGAATAGAAGTGGTGAAAGAGGGCATCCCTGCCTTGTTCCATTTTTTAGGGGGAATGCTTTCAGTTTTTCATCATTTAGAATGATGTTAGCCATGGGCTTAGCATAAATGGCCTTTACAATGTTAAGGAATGTTCCCACTATCCCTATTTTTTCTAGTGTTTTGAGCATGAAGGGGTGCTGTATTTTATCAAATGCTTTTTCTGCATCTATTGAAATAATCATGTGATTCTTGACTTTAAGTCTATTAATGTGGTGAATTACGTTTATTGATTTCCGGATGTTGAACCAACCTTGCATCCCTGGGATGAAACCCACTTGATCATGGTGCACTATCTATTTAATATGTTTTTGTATGCGATTTGCTAAAATTTTGTTGAGAATTTTTGCATCGGTGTTCATTAAGGATATTGGTCTGAAATTTTCTTTCCTTGATGAGTCTCTGTCTGGTTTAGGTATCAGTGTGATATTGGCTTCATAGAATGAGTTTGGGAGGGTTCCCTCCTCTTCTATTTTATGGAATACTTTGAGAAGTATTGGAATGAGCTCTTCTTTAAAGGTTTTGTAGAACTCGGCTGAGAACCCATCTGGTCCCGGACTTTTCTTTGTTGGTAGGCTTTTGATGACTTCTTCTATTTCAGTACTTGAAATTGGTCTATTTAAATTGTTTATGTCCTCCTCGTTCAGTTTAGGCAATTCATATGTCTCTAGAAACCTGTTGATGTCTTCGAAATTTTCTATTTTGTTGGAGTATAGATTTTCAAAATAGCTTCTAATTATGTTTTGTATTTCAATCGTGTCTGTTGTGATATTTTCTTGTTCATTCCGAATTTTAGTGATTTGGGTTTTCTCTCGTCTTCTCTTTGTTAGTGTGGCTAAAGGTTTATCAATTTTGTTTATTTTTTCGAAGAACCAACTATTTATTTTGTCAATTTTTTGTATTGTTTCTTTTGTTTCAATTTCATTGATTTCAGCTCTGAGTTTAACTATTTCCTGTCTTCTACTACTTTTGGTGTTGGTCTGTTCTTCTTTTTCTAGGGCTTTGAGCTGTAGTGTTAGGTTGTTTATTTGTTGAGTTTTACTTCTTTTATTAAATGCGCTCCATGAAATAAATTTCCCTCTAAGTACTGCTTTCATAGTGTCCCAGAGATTTTGATATGATGTTTCTTTGTTCTCATTTACCTCTAAGAATTTTTTAATTTCCTTCCTAATATCTTCTGTTATCCATTCATCATATAATAGCATATTGTTTAATCTCCAGATGTTGGATAGTTTCTGTGTTTCACTCTTTCATTTATTTCTAACTTCAATCCATTATGATCTGATAGAATACATGGTAGTGTTTCTATCTTCTTGTATTTGCTAACATTACCTTTGTGGCATAATATATGGTCTATTTTAGAGAAGGATCCATGTGCTGCTGAGAAGAAAGTGTATTCGCTCTTGGTTGGATGGTATATTCTATAAATGTCCGTTAAGTCTAAATTATTGATTGTGTTATTGAGATCTATGGTTTCTTTGTTCAATTTTTGTCTGGAAGATCTGTCCAGTGGTGAGAGAGGCATGTTAAAATCACCTAGTATTATAGTGTTATGGTCTATTTGGTTTCTGAAATTGAGAAGGATTTGTTTGACATACATGGATGAGCCACTGTTTGGGGCATAGATGTTTATGATTGTTATATCTTGCTGATTTATGCTTCCCTTAAGCAGTATGAAATGACCTTCTTTATCCCTTCTGACTAACTTTGGCTTGAAGTCCACATTATCTGAAATGAGGATGGATACTCCAGCTTTTTTGCTGAGTCCATGTGCATGGTATGTTTTTCCCCATCCTTTCACCTTTAGTCTATGGGTATCTTTTTCTATGAGGTGAGTCTCTTGCAGGCAACATATTGTTGGATCTTTCTTTTTAATCCAGTCTGCCAGTCTATGTCTTTTGATTGATGAATTCAGGCCATTAACATTCAGGGTTATTATTAAGATATGATTTGATTTCCCGGTCATTTGGTTCATTTTTTAAATTTTATTTATTTATTTGTTTGACACAACTTGGCTCCTCCTTTATTTGACAATTCCTTTAGGATAATTCCTCCCTTTGCTGATTTGCTTCTTTGTTTTTCATCTCTTCCTCATGGAATATTTTGCTGAGAATGTTCTGCAATGCTGGCTTCCTTTTTGTAAATTCTTTTAGATTTTGTTTATCATGGAAGGATTTTATTTCATCGTCAAATTTGAAGGTAAGTTTTGCTGGGTATAAGATTCTTGGTTGGCATCCATTTTCTTTCAGGGCTTGAAAAATGTTGTTCCAGGCCCTTCTAGCTTTTAGGGTCTGGATTGAAAAATCTGCTGATATCCGTATTTTTTCCCCCCTGAATGTAATTTGGTTCTTTTCTCTCACAGCCTTTAAAATTCTGTCTTTATTTTGTATGTTAGGCATTTTCATTATAATGTCCCTTCATGTGGGTCTGTTGTAATTTTGTGTATTTGGGGTCCTATAAGCCTCTTGAACTTGATTTTCCATTTCATTCTTCAGATTTGAGAAATTTTCTCGTATTATTTCATTGAATAGATTGTTCATTCCTTTGGTTTGTTTCTCTAAGCCTTCCTCAATCCCAATAATTCTTAAATTTGGCCTTTTCATGATATCCCATAGTTCTTGTAGATTCTGTTCATGATTTCTTACCATCTTCTCTGTTTGTTCAACTTTGTTTTCAAGGTTAAATATTTTGTCTTCAATGTCTGAGGTTCTGTCTTCCAGGTGTTCTATCCTACTGGATATGCTTTCTATGGAGTTCTTAATTTGGTTTATTGTTTCCTTCATGTCAAGGATTTCTGTTTGGTTTTTTTCAATATCTCTAACTCTTCATTGAAATGATCTTTTGCTTCCTGTATTTGCTCTTTTAACTGTCGATTGGTGCGATCATTCAATGCCTGCATTTGCTCTTTCATCTCATCGTTTGCTTCCCTGATCATTTTAATTATGTACAATCTGAACTCCTTTTCTGTCATTTCTTCTGCCATGCTGTCATTGGGTTTTATTGATGTAACATCTAGATTTGTTTGCAGCATTTTCTTTCCTTGTTTTCTCATGTTGTTCAGGTATCAGTGGACCGCTGAGATATTGCAGATTTCCTTTATTGACTTACAATGTCCCTGAAGATTTCTATATATATCCCCTCTTAGCCTTCAGTAGGCTGAAGTCTTGGAGGAAGTTGATAATGCGGTGCTCCACAAGGAAGCTGCCTCTCTAGGAGTGGTGGCCTTCAGGTGGGGTATATTCCCTGCTAGTGGGCAGAGGTGTCTCCACTTGTTGACCAAGGGTCATCCAAAGGGGAACCAAGTTGCGGGCTGAGGCAAGGCCTGTTTGGGCCTGAGTCTCTGGTTTTACCGTCCTTGTGGGGAAACCTCACCTAGCAGGGAAGACTCACCCAGTTGGGTGGTCTCGCTGGTCAGTTCCCTCCTAGAGGTTCCCCTCAATTTACAGCTACCGCCTGGGCTGGGCTGCCTTCCTCTGCAAAGTTCCCAGGGGCCCGGCCCTACCTCCTGGGCCTGGGAGCCTCACCCTTCACAGATGAATCTCCTTAGGCTGCCCCTCCTCAGAGAATCTGCCCGCAGGCCTGGAACCTTCGCTCCGCCCCAAGCCTATCTCTGTGCGGCTCTTCCACCAAGAAGCCTCCTAGATCCTGGGACCCTGCTCTGCTCCTAATCGCCTGGCTATGCAGCCCCTCCTCTGAGCAGCCACCTGGGGCCCTGTACAATCGCTCTGAGTCCCAGAGACCCGCCACACGCCTCTTCCTCCAGACAGCTGCCCAGTATTCCGGTGCGGTCACTAGGAGTCCAAGCAACTCACTGCGTGCCTCCTCCCACCAACCACCCGTAGCCCTGGGCAATCAATCACTCCGAGTCAAAATGACCCTCCCTGTTCCTCCTCCTCCTCCAGGTAACCCCCCGGGTGTTCAGGAGCGGTCACTCTGAGTGGCTCTGGGCGTCCTCTGGGCAGCTGCCTGGAGCTCTGGTGCGGCCACTGGAGACCAAGCAACCCACCGCGCTTCTCCTCCAGGCAGCCCCCCTGTGTTCAGGAGCGGTCGCTTTAAGTCCAAACAACTCACTACTCGCCTTCTCCTCTGAGCAGCCGCCTGGAGCTCTAATGCAGTCACTGCGAGTCCAAACGCCCTGCCCCGCTCCTCCTCCTCCTCCTACTCCTCCGGGCAGGCCCCGGTGTTCAGAAGTGTTCTGAGTCCAAACAGCTCGCCACGCAGCCCCTCCTCTGGCAACCGCCTGTAGCTGTGGTGCAGTCACTCCGAATCCAAGCGGCCACGCTCCTCCTCCTCCTCCTCAGGCCAGGCCCCGGTGTCCTGAGTCCACACATCTCTCCTCGCCGCTCCTCCCCTGGGCAGCCACTGGAGCCCCAGTGGTTGTTCCGAGTCCCAGCGCTGTGCTGAGCAGCCTCCTCTACGACGCTCCCAGTTGTCCGAGTTCACTGCTCCAGCGGGGGGAGGGGCGTCTCGCCGGCAGCTCTACTTCACAAAGTTCCCTGCGTTCCGGGACTACCGCCCCATCCAGGACGCCTCCCCAATGGGAGAGACTCACCCGGCTGCTTTGAGTTGGTCCCAAGTCTCTCAATTTCTCCTCTTTTGAATCCTGAGTCCTGGAGCAACATGAAATGCAGCCACCCTCTAGGCCACCATCTTGAAAACCTCCTCCCAATGACATTCTTAATAGAAGTAGAAAAAGCGATCATGAAATTCATTTGGAACAATAAGAGACCTAGAATAGCCAAAATAATCCTTAGTAAGAAAAGTGAAGCAGGAGGCATCACAATACCAGACCTCATGCTGTGCTACAGAGCTGTAGTAATAAAAACAGCATGGTATTGGCACCAAAACAGACACACAGACCAATGGTACAGAATAGAAGACACAGAGATAAACCCACATAAATACAGGTATCTCATACTAGACAAAGGTGCCAAAAACATTCACTGGAGAAAAGATAGCCTGTTCAACAAATGGTGCTGGGAAAAATGGAAAGCCACATGGAACAAAATGAAATTAAACCTTTATCTCTCACCCTGCATGAAACTCAACTCACAGTGGATCAAAGACTTAGGCACTAGAACAGACACCCTGTACTTAATAGAAGAAAAATTAGGCCCAAATCTTCACCATGTTGACCTAGGATCTGACTTCCTTAACAAGACCCCTAAAGTGCAAGAAGTTAAATCAAGAATCAATAAACAGAACTAAAAAGCTTCCTCTCAGCAAAAGAAACGATCAATAATGTGAAGAGAGAGCCTACAGAATGAGACAAAATCTTTACCACATGTACCTCAGATAAAGCATTAATCTGTAGGATATATAAAGAATTCAAAAAACTTAACACCAAAACAACAAATAACCTAATCAGTAAATGTGCTAAGGAACTGAACAGACACTTCACAAAAGATCTACAAGCAATCAACAGATATATGAAAAAATGTTCAACATCTCTAGTAATAAGAGAAATACAAATCAAAACTACCCTAAGATTTCCTCTCATTCCAGAGTGGCAATTATCAAGAATACAAGCAAAAGTAAATGTTGGTAAGGATGTGGGGACAAAGGTACACTCATACATTGCTGGTGAGACTCAAAATGCTGCAACCATTATGGAAAGCAGTATGGAGATTCCTCAGAAGACTTGGAATGGAACCACCATTTGACCCAGCTATCCCATTCCTTGATTTATACCCAAAGGACTTGAGATCAACATACTACAGCCACATCAATATTTTTATAGCAGCTCAATTCACAATAGCTAAAATATGCAATCAACCTAGATGCCCTTCAACAGACAAATGGATAAAGGAAATGTGGTATACATATACAATGGAACATTACTCAGTTTTAAAGAAGAATGACACTATGGCAATTACTGGTAAATGGTGGAGTTAGAGAATATCATGCTAAGTCAAATAAAGCAAATCGAAAATATCAAAGGCGGAATGTTTTCTCTGACAGGCGGATGCTTATTCACAATAAGGTGGGGGGATAGGGAAGAGTACAGTTACTTTATATTAGGTAGTGGGAAGTGAAGGGAGGGAAAGGTGTATGGGGGTAGGAAAGCGAGAGTAAAACAGACATTATTACTTCAGGTACATATATGACTGCATAACCGATGTGATCCTATAAGATGTACAATCAGCAAAATGAGAAATTACAGTCCATTTATTTATGTTCTATCAAAATTTATAAATGCATTCTACTGTCAAGTACAACTAATTAGAACAAATTAAAATATTAATTTTAAAAAGCATTATTTTTGTAGCTGAAGCTTAGGTCTATAGGCTCATAATAGAGTTGTGTTAAACATAGTGTCATTTGGGTTACCACCTACTGATCAGTTTTCATTCTTAAAATAGGTAAGCTAACTATGAAACACATGCATGTAGAGAAACACACAAACACCCATTTACCTATGCACATATTATATGCACACAAACATGCAGGTTGAAGGGAGCTCCATGATATCTTCATCACAGTTTGCTATGGCAGTTCCTAATGTGCAGAGATAGGTATTGTGCCTGCATAACATGTTACTCTGTTTGGTGGTCAGTGTTTATATGAAAACTTATAATCCATGATCCCAATACATGACATAGTATTTGTACATGGTACTTACAAGGCACCAAATAATGAGTGTCAGTATTGTTATCAAACAATGGTGTGTTAGCCTCTACTGACCATAGACTCTTTTGAATGCTTCTGTATGGTATTCCAGGTAGGAGAAGAGTCTCTTACCAAAGCCAGCACCTATTTTAGGACCTCAAACAACATGAACAATGATTGCTCCATTATTCCTATTGCCCCCTGGTCAGAAAATAATGCCAATTTTTATAAACCATTAAAAATGGATTTTAAAATAAAAAAAAAAGAAAGAAAGAAAGAAAGAAAGAAAGAGTTCCAATCATGACCAATTAATTCCATAACGGTCATGATAAAACTACAATGAACCATTTCACAAATGCCCTGTTTTGTTTAAAAACACAACAGATAAAAGATCTTTGTTTAAATTAAGAAAGATTCCTCTGACTCATTAATCTAGGATAAGACTACCTCATTGTATACCAAGCTCTCTACTCACCTTTCATGTCATAATTGTACTTGCTTGTTTCATCTTAGATTGGATTCTTTATAAGCAGAACCTGAGACTGTATTCATGAGGCAAGTAACTTATTAAGATGGAGTTCTCAGAGATTTCTTTATAAAAATAGAAAGAGTAAGAAGTTAAGTAAAGGTAGAGATGAAGTGAAATTGAGTTTCAGCCTATCCTACAGTGAAGCTCTGGAACATTAATTATCCCACAGAGTATATCCTGCCTTGAAGGAGGGTCATTGGACTTAGGTACACAGCATCATTCAGGCTCTCTGCAGACTACTTGAAGGCAGTGAGTGATAGGGCAAGGCTTAATTCCCAGACATCCCCAAGCAAGATGACTCCACTATTCTAAGAGCAAAACTCCAGAAAATGTTATAGACGTGCATTATTACAGCAAAATCCTAGCAATAAAACTGTTCTCAGAAAATCTAACAGGGCACCAATGGGTCTGTGGCACTTGTCTCTCTTCTGAAAAATATACAGGTTCAATAATGACAGTGACAGTTTCAGTCTCGTGTGGAAACAAAGCAATCTCAGACATATGCTGGAGACAGAAATATTTATGATAGAAATGAATAAATGAATTCGTGAGGTTAGCAAATCATGATTTTACCTTTAAATTCTTTAGTATCTTAAAGAGTATTGACTGACATCATGTGTAATTTGGGGATATAAAGAAAAACCTATCGGATTAAAATATTCATCCAGAATTGTTACTATAATTTTCAACTTAATTATAATTTTTCAAAATCTGTTCACTCAGTCTTTAGATAAGCACATTACTTTTATAATGTAGTCAGAGCATAAATGATACCTATTTGTTTCGTAGCTAATTTAGGTAAATAGAAAGACTTCTGCTTCGGGTATTTTCCCAAAGCATTGCAATCAGAATCTTGAGGAGGTATTTGCACAACTATGCTCCTTATAGCATCATTTAAAATAGCCAAAATGTATAAACAAACTATATATTTATGGGACAAATGTAAAAAGAAAATTTGGCCTATCCATACAATGGAATGCTATTTTAGCTTCAAAAAAAGAAGGAGGAGGAGGAGGAGGAGGAGGAGAAGGAGGAGGAGGAGGAGGAGGAGGAGGAGGAGAAGAAGGAGAAGAAGAAGAAGAAGAGGAGGAGGAGGAGGAGGAGGAGGAAGAAGAAGAAGAAAATCACAGCAACACAAATAACCCTGGAGAACATGCTAGGTAAAACAAGTCAGTCACAGAATGACAAATACTTCTTGATTTTATTTCTACATAGTATTTAGAATAGTGGAGCTTATAGAAACAGGAAGTAGAATGGTTACTTTGAGGGGAAGGGGAAGAAAGTAACAGGGAGTCAGGATTCAATGAGTATAAAGTTTCAGTTATGCAAGATGAGTAAGTTCCAGAGAGTTACTGTACAATTTTGTGTGTGTACTTGACAGCAATGCATTGTGCACTTAAAATTTTATTAAGAAGGTAGATCTCAAGTCACTTGTTCTCACCACAACAAAAAAGAAAGGAAAAAATCATGTGAAATTATAATTGACAATAGATGCAACCACCAAGAATATTTGCAAGTAACCATATGTAAAAAATGCCAATAATAACACAAATAGTGAGCCCTTTAGAGACAGAATACCATTTTCCTTGCTGTTGTTGAAAATAAACAAAAGAATTATTTTGGAATCAGCTATTTCATTTATAATTTTCTTATGTTGTAACTCATCCCATACTTTGAAATTATTTTAATTATCTCATTTTTACATGGCCAATTACTTGCTTCCTATTTGTATAGAAATCTAATTATATATTCATTCTCTAAATATTTCAAAACACAGAAATCAAAATATTCTGGATTACTGAAAATTGTGGGACAATGCTTCTTGGCCCTTGCAACTGAAGTGCTCCTCATGTTGTCATTGGGTTAAGCTCCTACTCCAACTTCGTAACACTTTTTAATGCAAAACCTTTCTTGACTCTACCTGCAGGAAGAATTTGTTCCCCTTCCCACTCTCAACTATATCTTTGTTTCTTATAGATATATGAAACATATAGGCTTAGGAGTTGAAAACAGAAACTGAAGTCCCTAAGCTGCTCCCTGCTAAATATATATGAGACTGAACCTTTCTCCTAAAGGATTTTTCACCTCAGTTCTGTCACTTACTAAATGTCTCTTATAGTGTTGAATTGTCTTTCATGAAAAAAATGTGTGTGAAATCTCAACAAAATTGGTTCATTTTTACTGTCTTTTCATACTTAAAATCTTACTATAGATTTTTTTGTCCTGCTATAATTTTCTGTCAGTCTCCCTGAGGTCAGGGACTATGCTTTACTCATTTCTTGTGACTTAGGTTTGTCTCAGTGAATCTGAGTCTACATGTTCCAACCTCTGGGCATCAAAAACCCCAGAAACTACTTACCCAATTAATTCCTAAAAACCATCACTTATATATTTGTCTAGAGTCATTCTTATAGTAGTTATACCCATAATGCAATATCCCTGATACATGGGCACTAGCTCCTCACTAAGTATTCTTTGATGATGTTTGGGGGAAAAAATAAATTTTGTTGCCCCACTACAATTTGGAAATTAGGTAAGAAATTTTTTATAAACTGATAATTTAAAGTTTTTATTTCTTTATGTCAGACATTAGTTTTGAAAATGACTTGCAACATTGTATAACTTTGAGAAATCACCAGAAACCTGTATTTTTGGCACATCTGGGTGAAACTTCAATGCATAGGCGAAAAGTTTTAAACCAAGTGAGCTTCCCTAGAGGAAATAGGGTCCTTGGAGAGCAAATCCTGGCCCATACATTCATATAGGATAGTCATCCTGTACAGTCCAAACTGAAGCTGCTCCTGCAGGTCTTCTCTTTATTGTTCCCTCGCCTACTTCCCATTTTCTTACATTTATTATGGCTCCACTATTCTAGGTTCAGAATACTTTGCTGAGGCAAACACAGAGAAACATTTCTTGAATTTATTCTGGATTTGGGAAGATACGGGTTGAGGAGACATGGATACTGTGATATTATAGATTTCTATTTATGACATATAATTAGGAGGAAATAAATAACTTCCATATAGCAGTTAACATTTCTTTGGATGAAGATGGTAATCCCAGAGAGGTAGAGGAGAAATGCCTTTAATAACTGTTTCTCTAATTATTTGTAATGACAATCAAAGCAGGAAGATCTTAAAACATGTTAAAAATTGTATGGAAAATCAAACTCCTGTGCCTGTGTTCTTTCTGCTTCCTTAAAGTCAATCTGTTTTTACAATTAACCTCATTTAACTATTTTTCTCTTTGCTTGTTTTGCTTATAGCTTGCAGAAACCGTACCATGTTCTCCACAAATAATAATCTTTCTTAATACCCAAAATATGGGGCAGGTAGGTCAACAAGTTCGCCACAGAAGGGATCTGTATTTTTCTCTCTCCTTCTCTTCCTCCTCACACACACACACACTTTCCCTCATATATACCCATGGATGTTTTCCTTTCTCTTCTCCTAAAGGAAAAATGACAAGTATTAAACAGAAATTAACTACATTTGTAAAGAGGGGCACTGGAAATTGATTTTCAAGTCTAAAATGTATTTTGATCATACCTAGAATTGTTGACACTATTTCTAAAAGGATAATGTCCCAAGAGCATATGAAAATTTTTTATTCTTTTATAAATATTGTGTCATGTAATTTTCTGCCAAAATATCTTAAATGTTTTAATTATTATTATTAATATTTTGTAATATAATTTTTAGTAGTTACATCATTTAGTATTCCATTGCTAAGTAAAGGATAGAATGATTTAATTACCAAAGTGTAGGCTAACCACATGAATTATGTAGTCCTTAATTATGCTTTAAAATGTTGGTATCAATTCCTGATAGTAGGTGCATTTTCTGCATTTGATATATTGATTAAATAATTCTAAGTAGTTGTCCGTGAATTTTTTGCACTCAAATAAGTAGCCACCTACACAGACCAATAAGTGTGGGTCACATAAAAGATGGTCCTATAAGGCCAAAGTAGAAACAAAGGAGAAGACTGGACAATTCAATGTTTACTCACCTTGACATGGGAAATATGGACTAATTGTTACAAAGCAGGAATTCACAAATTCACAAATTCACAAATCAATAGGAAAATCCATCGTGTACTAGATGGACTAACCAAATGTCATCTCTAGTAAACTGAATAATCAGAAAAATGTAAACATTGACCAATGAACAATTGCATAGTTCATTGTCCTTTCTTTAACTTTCAGTTAAGATTTAGAATCACATTGATGAAATTTTCATTAAACACACCTGCAATCCAGCAATTTGTGAGGCTGAGGCAGGAGGATTGCAATTTCCAGGCCAGCCTCAACAACTTAGTGAGAGCCCATCTCAAAATAAAAATTAAACATTGGGAATGTTGCTCCCTGGTTAAGCACCTCTGCATTCAATCCCAGTGCTAAAATAGAAATTTTCATAAAACATACCAATAAAAGCCATAGTTACACAGTAGTCAACCTAAAAGGGCTCCTCATAGTCAAAGCTAAGTTGAACAGATAGATAAGTAAATACAGTATTGGGTTTTAGCAAAACATATGTTATTCTTAAGTCCATACTGATTTCATTTTTTATTTTTATTTTTAGAATTATCATACAATATGACATCTTTCTTTTGATGTACCATTCAGAATTCCAACATATATATGAATTTGTGTAACCAACATCACAACAAAGATACAGAGCAACTCCACAACAAAAAACTCACTTGTGCTATCTTTTCTTAGTCACTTCCTCTGACAACCATTGGTCTATTCTCTAAAACCATATTGTTGTTTTCAAGAATGTCATAGAAATAGAATTGTATGATATGTGCTATTGTTTAGATAAGAGGGATCCCCAAAAAACTCATGTGTGAAACAATGCAAGAAAGCTCACAAGTAAAATGATTGGGTTATTAAAGTTTTAACTTAATCAGTGCACTAATCCCCTAATAGAGAGTAAGTGGATGTTAACTATAGGCAGATAGTATATGGCTGGAGGAGGTGGGTTCCTGAGGGTGTGCCTTTGAGTGAGTGGAACACACTCTTTCTGCTTCATGGTACCATGTTCCAAGCAGATTTCCTCTGCTACACTCTTCCACCATGACATTCTGCCTCACCTCCCAGCCCAGAACAAGAGTCAGTCAACTATAGACCAAGACCTCTGATACTGTGAACCCCAAATAAACTTTTTCTCTTCTAATTGTTCTTATCAGATCTTTGGTAATAGCAGCCAAAAATCTGACTCAGTTTGTAGCTTTCTGAAACTGGCTTCTTTCACTTTGATATTTATCCACTTTATTCCATATATCAGCAGTTTGATCTTTTATGCTGCTGAGTAGTATCCTATTGTGTGGATATATATAGTTCATTCACTCACTGAAGGACATTTGGGCTATATCCAGTTGTTTTCTTGTTTTATTTTTGGGAATATGAACATATTTGCTATAAACAATTTTGTATTGATATTTGTCCTAGAATAGATATTCAGATCCCTAGATTAAATACTATGGAGTGGTATAAGGATCATGTGGTAAGCATATGTTTAAGTTTATGGGAAACTTCCAGAAATTTACAGAGTTACAATAACATTTCACATTCCCACCAATAATGTATGACTTCCTCTTTGCATTTTTACCGGCCCTTAAAATAATTAGTACTTTTTCTTTAGCAATCTAATAGATGAGTACTGACATCTTACCATGAAATTACTTTGCATTTTTCTAATAGCTAATGAGGTTAAACTCACTTTTGCATGCTTTTATGTCATTACTATATCACTTTTTACAAGTGTTTGTTTAAGTCACCTGACCAATTTTTAAATGTACTGTTTTCTGATAGATGAATTTTAGAGTTTTACATATATTTCAGATACATGCCATTTGTTGGATATGTAATTTGAAAATAATATCAATGAGTCTAACTTGTCTTTCTTTGTTTAACAGTGTCTTTTACAAAGAAAAGGGGATTTTTTTAGTTTTTAATAAATTCTAATTTACCTTTTTTCATGTATGGATCATGATTTTGATAGAATTCTTTATCTAAACACTAGGTCACAAAGATTTTCTTTTACATATTCTAAAAGTTCTATTGGTTTATATTTTATATTTAGATCCATGGTTCATTTTGAGTGAATTTTTAATAAGGAGTAACTTAATCTTAGGCTTTTTAATTATTTTTTTTAATAATGGGTCATTATTCCATTTTGTTGACAAAAAGATACTTTCCTTATTAATTCTTTTATTTCTTAAAAAATCAAACAACTATATTTCATGAGTATATTTCTAAGCTTTCTTTTTCTGCTGCATCCATCAATGTGTCTATCCTTTTACCAGTCTTACACTGTCTTGATTACTATAGACTTTTTCTTTTTAGAAGAGGGCTGGCTATGAGCAAATACATGCTTGAGTAAACACATAAATGAAAAAACAGGTGTAAAACTTTTTTTGCAAAAGAATTGAAAATAAATATAGAAGCATTGAGGAAAATAAAATCACCATTAGACCATCACATAAAAATTGTTAAATGCAAGATCCACTAAGGAATACTAAACTTTTTAGTATGCGAAACATGAAGGACAAAAATAATAGTTTCATGACTTCCAGATATCATCTCAAAATGTTTATTGGCTACTATGGTTGTTTTAAAATATATTTTCAAATTCTTTGACAGTCCTCCCTATAAAAGGTAGAACTTGGTTTTCTCCTTTCCAGTGAAGGCTGGACTTAGTGGCTTATTTCTAACAAATAGAATGTGGAAAAATAAAAAGCATAATTTGTCAGTACAGAAACCTGTCAGAGAAAGCTCTTGAACAAACCAATCATGTTAACATCACCAACAATCAGCCTTTGATTATAGACACTCAGTATCACCACTGTGGTATCTTTTCCAGTAACCTCAAACTAATCAGATGAAACATCAGAAAAACCCAAATGGCCACAAAGTTCTGGTCAGTACTCTTAAAAAGTGTCAAGGTCATGAAAGACAAGGGAAGACTGAGGGACGGTCAGAGTGCAGAGGACTACAGACATGATGGCAAAAGCTACACAGTACCCTTCATTAAATCAGAAACTCAAAAACCAGGGGAAAACTGGTGAAGACCAAATAATGTCTGTAACTCAGTTAACATTATTATACCAGTGTTAATTTGTTAGTTTTGTTACATATGCCTGGTTAGATTAGTTAACATTTGGGGAAGATTTATGAAGGGTATAGTGTGTACTCCCACAACGTGTGCTTATTACTGTTGTCAATGTTTTCCAGTTTCCTTTTCCTTCAATAAAAACACCCTGAATTTCCTTGAGGAATCCCTCTGCCCAACTTTAAATTTATCTGGATTCCAGTAGTGTGGTGTCAAGGTCCATATGAAGTTCAAAGTCCTCCATATGTCTGATCCTAATAGTGGATTCTAAGATCAGTTTTAGTGGTTCAGGCAGGACTAATCCTGGACTTTTTTAAGTGCCTGAGAAAACAGTATTTCTCATTGCACTGCACAGTTAGGGTTGACATAATCTTAATTGTGGAGTTATTTGGGGCCCCAAACTAAAGTCTGGGGATGAAAGCAACACGGTGGAAAGCAGATGCAAGAGATGAAGTGAGTGAGAAGAAAACACCAAGTCTGGTGACATTTTTGATCCACTTTATTTAGCTATGTCATAAGATTGTCAACTCCTAGAAAAGGACTACAGACTTTTCAGTTTTATGAGACAATAAATTCCTTAATTCTCCTTTCAAACCATTTTTTGGGGGCTGAAGTTAAGTCATATGCAGTTTGCATCAGAAAATGCCCTTTAAATTATCTATGTGGTATAAAATAAATCTGAGGTACTTCTGTTCTTTATAGACAAGAGATAAGGCAATAATGATTTATTTTAAACCCTAGTGATTTATTTCATGTCCATTCCATTTAACAGTGAACTATAGAAGGAGAACCCCACCTTTCTGTGAAGATGCACTCAACACAGAAGGTATTATAGGAAAGCCCATAACATGTATACTAGTGAAGAAAAATGCAATCAGTGCTATAAAAGTAATAGATAATTACATATGCAATATTCAGTAACAAAAGAGAATGCTTTGGGTAGTGTAGAGAGGTGAGCCTCAAAAGACTTAGAGGGTCAATATCAAAAATCTCTGCAATCTCATATAGGATATAAACAAGACTTTTTTTTTCTATTTCTAGAACCAAATTAAGGACTAAGACATAGATAAAAGGGTTTTGTAGAAACAAGACGTCAACTAGTAAAACCATGTCCCTACACTTGTACCTCCACCCAGCTATAGAACAGAAACTGCATGGATTAAGAAGAATGTGCAGTATATCCCATATTCCTTCTTGTGCAATCTATACCTTTGGTTTCACACAATTTCCTCAGTTAATCTGAAATGCCACATTAATTTTGTAGCTCATAATTTAGAGTAAGAAAAGAATGGATTCTATTTATTATTTATTTATTTTGCAGTACTGGGGATTGAATCCAGGGCCTTGTGTATGCTAAAGAATAATTCCTATATGTTGAGTCATTTTCTGAAGTAATCAAAACCAAAACATGCTACTCTCTCTTTATACTGAGCATATACTATTAGTGGAGTTCTTACACTAAAAAGTATATCAGGTACAAAAGTATTATATCCATAATATGACAGTGATCTAATTTTAAAATCAACACCCATTGGATTTCTTTTCAAATAATCAATTTAGTGTTCCTTAAATTTCTTACTCTTGACAAACCCCTTCCATTCTCCAACCCTAATTTATCCAAATGGTTCACAAATTAAGTTGCATAACTTCACGTGGAAGATTTACAAGGGTGTGATAAGAGGACTGGCAGATGTTCCTCAGTTCACTCTGAGAGGGAAGGGCATGTGGAAATGGCACTGGTTTGAATGACATTTGGAGTAATGGCCTGCCATTCTGCTGGCACTTTTAGTGTTAAGCAAGTGATCTGCAAAGTAAAGTGGATTCACAGTTAGAGTCAGCACCAGTGCACAGGTCGCCCGTAAAAATAGAAGATTCCATTATTCTTCAGGCTCCCTAGAGGGAGCAAGGTCTCTAGCATCATTACCAGGACTAAATCTGACTTTTCTACCTCCCCTAATTTCCTCCTAGTAATTATAGGTCAAGCACTCTTTTGTAAATTATAAAACCTTTGTTCTTATCAAAAATGAATAGCCGAGGAAAAAATTATAAAAAGAGTCCAAGGAAAAAAATTTCAATTAGAAAACCAAGCTAATTTGGTATGACCAAAGACTGTCAGGCATACTGACAGTGCTCTATTATGCAGTCATTTGGGCTCTTTCAAATTAGTTATGTTAATGTCCTGTGAGTGAATGTAACACTTGGATGGGACAAGATTTCTGCAATTAATTTCTGCAGTCAGTGGAGAGACAAGCAAATTTATTTTCCCCCTCTCTGGGAATTGGTAGTGGAGGGTGTGAGGTAGTGAAAGTGCATTTAGGAACAGAGTACAAGCTAAACACAAGCCCTAAATAAAGCAGAAACAATGGGAGCCAATGCCTCCTCATTCATTCAATTGACAATGTTTTGCAGCTTAAACCTGTTTTATTAATTATGTTTGACATTTCCTTAATTAGTTTCATTTACACCAAATCAATCCCTACTGCTGTATGGCATCATTTATCATTTTGAAAAATTTGCATACTGAGTGCTGACTTTTCCTACTTAATTATACATTAAAAGTGTCAAGCGCGCTTGCTGCCTGGCATTATCTGCGGCAGAAAGGTTTGTGGCTGGACGGTGATGGTATTAATCATTAAGAGCCCCAAAGTGCTGCTGGGTAATATCTGGGGAGTAGAGTGGCTCTCATTTTAACGCTAGAGAGCAGAAGTGCTTTTGTAAAATGACCCAGAGCAAAAACAAAATAAATGACCTAAAACATCCGGTGTACAGCAATGCTTTGCTCTTTCAATAAAAATATGCTTTGGTAGGAAGGTTTCCTATTAACTATTCATTTTCTGTAAATTTAAGCACTATGAATCCTCTAATAGTAAATTTGTGATCTCTACTTGGACTTGAAAACAAGATATTTTGGTTGAATATATAATAGTGGCTTGGTAGTGTACATTCCAATACATGCCAACTCAAATGTGTTACTTTACAAATGAAAACTAGAAAATATTGCATACCATTAATACAGTGATTGATGCTGCTCATTTCTTTTCCACTTATAACTTTCAATGAATAAGCAACAATTTTTCACAAACAACATGGAACATAACTAAAGAGAATATAGCTAACAAATTTAATACTGTAATAGAACTTTATTTGTATACAGTCAGAATTTATAATACAGAATTTTCAGTGATGAAAAAAATATGAACCTCTAGAATTTTTAAGCACGAAGCATAATTGTGACCAATAGTGATGAAAGAGTTAACAGGAACCTGTTTGTAAATTGTGTATCAAATATGCCTTCCTTCATGTCAGAACCCAAACTTACTGCATTTAATATTCAAATTCATTTTCAAATGCTTGCCCATTAACATAATATATGCCACTTTGCAAGCCTGGTCAGAGAAATCTGTAACTAAATAATTTTCAAGTTTCCTTCATATCAGATGCATTATATGCAGTGTGAAATTATTTCCCCACTCTGTCCCTTTGCTCAACGGCAGAAAAGCAACACAATATAGTTGATATCTCTGTAAGTGCATCTCATTCTTTAGGAACCACTGTATATGCAAGAAAGTTTATAACTGCTAATTTTAAATAAACTTTTAATCGCATAGATTATGTATGATTGCAAAGTTCAAAGGAAATTGCAATACAGCATGATTTAAAAACAAAAGAGCAATATACATGGCACAAACCATTTATGCAAATATTATAAATAACCTGCTTTATTCAGCTAAATACTCTGTTTTTAATAATACCATTATTAAATATACTTCACATTAAAATAAGTAAGTAATAAAAACATATCTAATTTAAATGTATTATGTTGGAAAACACCAAAATGATCCAGGTATCTGGAGACAATTCAATTTAATTTTAAAAATGATGTTGAAGCCTATAATACAGTTTCTATATATGTTGTGTCTCCTAAAATTTTAACTTCAAATTTATACTTACATTCTCTCTTGCCCTTTCAAACCATAGTCCTTAATTCCAATTGCGGTTCTAAAAAGGGAAAATAGTTTAATTGGAACAGAATAAAATATAAATAATGATAATGATAATAAGAAATGGCATATCTTAACATTCACTATATCCCAGCCACTTTGAGAAATGCTTTATATTTATTATCCTAATCTTCACTATAATCTAACAAGACAAATATATAATTAGTTCACTAAGTCTTACGGTCTTAAACGGGCATTTCTAAGGTTACAGGTCTATAAAGTACCAAAGTTCAATGTCACAAAGATCGCCCATTCCACGTCCATGTTCTCAAGTATTTTGCTGAACTTCATATGCTTATAATATTCCATAAGTCTCTACCTGCACATGTGCTACAGTTGAAAATATATATCAGCTCTTTGAATCAGACTGAAGCACTTAAATCCAAGTCTATCATTGACCAGTGATATGATTTTCAGCGCTTTACTTAAATTGCCTGAACTCCTTTCTCATTCATAAATAAGTGTACCTATTTTATGTAGTTCTTGGAACGTGTAGGTTTGGTCACATCATAGTAGGCCAGTGCTAAGGTGACTTTCCCTGTTAGATATAAAGCACCTGTTTAAATTGGATCCTTCACTGGACACACTCTAGGAACTCACACCTGTCTTTGAATGGATCCTTGTAAGGGAAGTGGTTGGTACAGCAACTGATCTCCTCTCTCCCTGTTCAACAGTCTCCCTCACCTCATCCTCATAATCCATCTAGAGTCTGCATTTGTTTCAGTAAAAATTATCTGCTTTTTTTCATGTCTGCATTGTTACTCTATGCCGCGGGCCAGGGCACTTCTAACCCTCCCCCACCCATGAATAGCAGAAGTCCATTGATGTTCCCAATCCAGTGGGAGTTAACTTGAGAAGTTAAACCCAAAAAGGAAATCGAGACTTGACTGCAATTCCTCACAAACAACGTACTTAATATCATGTAGGTATTTGATTGTTTTTATGTAACAGTTGATAACCTGATCCAAAGACGAAGACAAAATTTACCCAGGGAACTTAATTCTTAATTCTAATATTTTGGAGGGTATTTGAAATTGATAGTGTTACAGATTATCAAAGTAGATTCTTGTTGGCACAGAATTTCATTACATATAGTTAAGTGAAAATCTTCAAAGTGTGAATTGAAATTCAAATAATTGTTCATTAAAATAAAAGTATGCTTGCCTGACTCACATAAACATAAAGTTAGTTTATATATACACTCCACATAACTTTACTTTCTTTTAAGTATGGAGTATCTCCAGATACTTATGGTCTTTCAAGGAAGAACACACACACACACACACACACACACACACACACACACACACTGTATCTATATAATACTAGATAGATAGATAGAATGCATATTTTATAACTCTCTACTTGTTAAAAAAAAATTAGCGAAACTCATTTACTTGGCTCTTACAGGATTCATTAACCTTTGTCTTTTTTTAAGAAGCTAGGAACTATTCTAAAACTGACATTGTCATTAAAAACCAATAGGAAGTCACCATTTTTAAATTAAAGTCATTAGATAACTTTTTCAAGAGTTAAAAAAAGATTAGAAAAAATTCAAATGAGAAAAATAATTTTGCTTTGGGTGTAAAAAGACCCCAAGAGGAATTCCCCAAGTTTTCTTAGAAAGTACTCTTTTGTGATCAGAAAATCTCTATAAGATTTCAACCCACAGTGTTTCTAAGGACTTAACTCCTTAATACTTAAAATGAAATGACTCTCTAATAATAATTGTATGATTATCCTTTTACACAACAAAGAAAAAATGAATATCATATAATATGATAAAAAATATTTTCCAGCAACAGTTCTAAGAAAAACATGAATATGTCATGATATTTTAAACTTTAATTAACTCATGATTATATGTTATATCATAATTATATTCCCAATATTGCTAGAGATTTTATTTTTCCTGCCTTGCTTCTTAAGAATTTAATTCCTTTATCAAATAAACTAATAATCCTTCATATGTGAGTTAATATGTTTTCAATCATTCCATTGACAACATATTCATTCTGGCATTGTGGGCAACAACCATCCATACCATGACTTCTTACTGAGAGGACTGGCGTGTGTAGTAATATTGAAATTAATGAAAATTTAAAGTGTGTGAAGTTGACTCCAGTTGTAGTTTCATTGCCACCATTATAAAACTCTAAATTTGGTTATATTGGACATAAATGTATAATATAATTTCTGCTAGTTATCTTTCACTTATACTTAGCCAGAAAAATACATAAACTAGCATCCTAATAATGATTACGCCATTAATTCCCTGCATTCCTCTCATATTACCCATGTTCCATTTCATTTTATTATCCCTTAATGTTACTAAAATAGTTTTCAAAGAAAACATCCTGCACCTTAGCAATGCCTCTCCATTTCTAATTATACATCCACCACCAGGTTAATTTTTTTAAATGTCACTCTGGTTCTGCAACTTCCCATCTCAGAAACACTCCAACTTGCAATGTTAGTTGCAAATTGTTTTGTACTCCAGTCAGCTAAAACTACTCTCCCTGAAGTAATCTCTTCTGGGTTTGTTACACCTCTGAGGTTTTTAAAATACCTTTGCTCTAATTTAGAATATTCTTCCACTCGCTATCTGGATTCCAAATTTACTGATTATGTTTTTGTCAACTGAAAAGTATCATTTCTTTTCTCTGGATTCCTGTATAGCATTACCTTCTGACATTGTTTATTATAGTTCACTGTTTATATATGTTATTTCCTAAATTATATCATACATTATAATCTTCTTGAAAGATGACACTATGATTTCTTTTTTTCAGATACCCAAAAATGTCATGAACACTGTAATTGATATTTATTCTCTGTGTCCTCTCATTTATACCATAAATTCCTTAAGGGATAGTATAATGCTTAGAAAAATTCCTGCTTTAAAGATGTTCTGAATATTAAATATATTATGACTCCCCTTTTGACTTATTACTGCTCTACAAGAACATAAAATCATCATGTGTATATACACAATATAAATCAAGAATATGTACAATATCACAGCTGGGAATCTTTTGAAACAATTGAATGTCAAATTGTAGACTCACATATTTCAAGTGTCATAATTACAGGTGATTTAATATAACTCAATCTATTTCTAAATTTCTGAGTTGGCAAAAAGTATACATGAACTATGTCTCAAGAGGTAAGAATCACCAAAGTAGGGCTGCTACCATGTCCAAGCTTAGGCAAATAGTGCTTTCTTAGATAAACAAGGAGCAGGCCAGCATCAACACCAAAGAAAGAGGAAAGAAAACAATTTTTGACTGAGTTCCTTTTTTCACTTGAAGCATAGTTTTGCTGGAATTCAAATATAGTTTCTCAATTTGCTGATGACATAGTGAGATTGAAGAGAAAGAAAAGAATGGAAAGTATAATATCATTCCAATTTTATTATACTTAATTAAAAAGTTATCACTGGCATCAGTAATATTAAGTCAAAGGCTATAGATGAAACAAGTTTTATAGTAAATCATCAGGTCTAACATTTAATCTCAAGCTTTTCCTTTAAGTGTACATTACTAAAGTTTATTTTTAACTTCCCAAACCATTTCTTCCTGTTATAACTCTGTTGTTTACATATTTTAAAAAATGTCCAACTCAATTAGCTTAAACTAACAAGGAAAAGATAAGTGTTTATAACTAAAACATTTCCAAGTAGATCAGAACACCTGGAACTCAGTGTACAATGTGTTCCTTGGTATCACTTCCTGTGAGATGACCAAGGTGGGCAACTGTGGCTGTAGGGGACTGAATAGAACTCCAAATGGCTCAACCAAAAGTTGAAAAGTTCTGACTGTCACAAGAGGTGTCGTATACACAGTTCTGAACCAAACAATCTGGTGGGCAGAAATGGAGTAATGTTTATAGGTCAAGCCTGAGAAATATTCCAATGTGAAGACAGGGGCTGGATCAGCTTCATTGAAACCACATGGAAACAGTTTGATACCCCTCCAAAGAAAAGTCAACACCAATAACATGAAATTATAAAGAGCAGAATAGTTTCATGCCATAAAAAGAAAAAGAAAAATCATCTGGAAGATTGAGACACAGACACCCCTATGTTGGGAAGTTTGAATTCTCAAAGTTAATCTTAATGCTTTATTTCAAATTTGATTTTTAATTTTAAAATTTAATTGACATGTAATAGTTGTACATATTTAAGAAGTACAGTGTGATAATTCTATACATGTATACAATGTATAATGATCAGAGAATTAGTGTCTCCTTAAACATTTATCATACATTTGTGTTCAGAACCCTCTCATCTAGTTCTTTATAAAATATATAGTAAGTTGTAACTTTTAACTTTCTCCTGTTACTCATGAATATAAACAAGTTGTAGATAGATAGATTCTCTCTATATATTTAGTAATTTTATACACACATATAGTTGTTTAATAAGAAAATATATTATAATAGAGCGAAGCAGACATAATTACCTCATGTACATGTATGACTGCATGACTGATGTGATCCTACAATATGTACAATCAGAAAAATGAGAAATTATACTCCATTTTTGTATGATTTACCAAAATGAATCAATACATTCTACTGTCATGTATAACTAATCAGAACAAATAAAAATTTAAAAGAACATACATTATAACATTTCATAAAATACCCAACAGTATGATTACTTTTCAAAATACAAGAAACATATTAATAGTATCTATATTTCCATATTATATTTTGGCTCATACATTTGCTAAATAAAATTCAAGAATTTTGATCAAATGAAAGTACAGTTTAGTCTGTCACTTGGCATAGCTAAGAAAAAACTCTAAAACAACATTACCATTAATTTTTCATATGTTTGGATGGTGACGCTCTCAGCTTAACTCCTTGCCCTGTTTCGGCCACTTCCAGGATTGGTAATTCTTAGATATGGTTGACAGGGGTAAAATTTGTTTTCAAGTTTACTCAGAAGAACCTGGGAAAGAACTTAAATTGTGTCCATTCTGGGGTTGACTAGTCATGTCTGGTAAATCTGGTATGAATAGAGGAAAAACTTAAGGAGCCAGACATGATAAACTTAAGTTAGCATCATATCCTGAGTCATATCATATGAGAAGACCCCTGGTGATCCATTGCCAGTTCAGTCTCTGCATAAATTACCACATTCTAAGGCGGGGGGTTAAAATACAATTGAATACCACTAACATACTGTGAACACTGAGGAACTTTAACAGTGTCATTAGAGGAAACTACAGAGAAAGCCCTTTACTCAATTTTCTCTGTAGGAACAGAACCAGAATGTGTGTGTGTGTGTGTGTGTGTGTGTGTGTGTGTGTGTGTGTGTGTGTGTGTGATTATTAAAAGGGAGTTTTATTCTATTGGCTTACAAAATCAGAAGGTAGATAGTACCACAATGACTTCTGCAGGCTGCAGAGTCAGAAGAACAATTAATTAGCTGAACATTCCAAGAAGTTAATAGCTTCAGAAGAAGGACCAACAACCAATCCAACCCCCATCCAAGAGTGAAGGTCTGGATACTTCCCGTAGAATCAGTGGTCAAAATCCACTTTGGAAGAGTGTAGAAGCCGGAGTCTGTCCTCAGGCAATTTCAACAGTAATTGATGCACCCACTCAAGAAGAATCTAGCTCAATTTTGCCTTGATTTCCTCCTTCTTCCACTTCCATCCAGGCCCCCAGCCCACTGGACTGCACCACCCACATTCAGAGCCAGTCTTCCCCTCAGTCTTCTGGCCCACATGTGAATCATTTCTGAAAACACTATCACTGTACACTCTGAAGTCTCTTAATCTTCGACATCTCAATTTCAATCAGGTTGACAACCCAGATTAGCCATCACACCCTCCCAATTCCACCATACAATATCTCCCAGTTGGAGTTCAAGACATTCATCAGTCGCTTCTGTGAGCACCCCAGTGCAACAGAGGAATAGTAGAAGTGTCTACTATGCCATGCAGCATAGCTCTAGAGAAGCAGCAGTATTCTTAAAAAGAGATATGGAATAAAAAAGCTGCTGCTCATGGAATATGGTAAAAACATGGAGATCCGAGGAGTGACCCATTTCTGAGTCACATTCTAAAAAGTGAGCTTGATCTGGGGACATACAGAAATACTGGAGAAGCATTTACCCTTCTGCCACTTACTGGCAGTATGACATTGTACAAATCAGATATCTTATTCATATTTCAGTTTCCTCATCTGTAAAATAGAGATAATAATATTATTGTTAATGTATTGAGCTAATATGCTTGTCAGAGGTCTTATCTATTATCTATTATTACTGCCTTAACTGCTGTTTAGATTATTTCCCTGATAAGGGTCTCACAGAACCTTTAGCAATGCAGCAATTTAGTAGAAAGAGCAAGAACCTGGGAGTTTACAACTCTGCTACTGGCTATGTGAAATGGAAAAACCTGCATAAAATATTTTATTCTGTGTTTCCTTATCTACAAAATAATTATAAAAGGTTTTTCTCCCAGTCTATTAGGAAAGGTCATTCTAAGATATCCAAACTATCAAGTAATTCATATTAAATTCATTCAACATTTACAGTGTACCTAGCATTGGTCTAAGGGGTTTAATGTATTAACTCATTTTAGTTCTTTCTCATGGCAACACCATGAAATAGTTACTATTGTTGTTTCTGTCTTACAGAAAAGATAACTGAGGTGCAAGTCTCCTTGCCAAGGCTCAAATCACAAGTAGTATTTGAATAGAGCCTCCAGATAAAATGAAAACAGTCTCAGACATCGAACACCACCTCTCAGTGTCTAGAAAAGTATAGGGTTTCATAAGTGGCAGCTTTCTTTATCACTTGAGTCATCACAAGTATTTATATAATAGATGTTCAGAAATACTGGTGAATAAGTATAAGGTTGTTATTGTTTGGATGTGAGGTGTCCCCCAAAAAAATCACATGTGAAACAATGCAAAGAGGTTAAGAGAAGAAATGATTGAGTTACAAGAGCCTTAACCCAATCAGTGAATTAATCACCTGATGGCATTAATTGGTAATTGAAGGCAGATCGGGTGTGGCTGGAGGAGATGGAGCATTGCAGGGAGGTGTGGCTTTGGGGTAAATATTTTGTGTCTGGTGAGTGGAGTCTCTCTCTCTCTCTATGGTTCCCTCTGTCATACTCTTCCACCATGATGTTCAGCCTCACCTAGAGCCCCTGGGGAATGGAGTTGGCTGTATATGGACTGAGACCTCTGAAATCTTGAGCCCCGAAATACACCTTTCTTCTCCTAAAATTGTTCTGATCAGATCTTTCAGTCACCGCAACACAAAAGCTCTCTAAAACAAAGGTATAGTATTGAATAAGAATAAGGTATCATTCATGACAGGTCAATTTATTGTATATGTATTTAGAATCTCGAATTAATAGCTGTATTTAAAATTGTGATAATATTTTATGAACATTGAATTTTTCCTCAGTATTTTGGTAAAACTTCAACAGTGCTGCTCAGAATTTTTTTTTTTTTTTTTTTTTTTTTAAGTGTTTAGTCAGTCTGTTTTTCATTCAGGCACTATAATGATGTAACATAAGCTGGGTGGTTTATGAACAGGAAGTTTTTACTCACAGGTCTGGAGACTGTGAAGTCCAAGATCAAGGTGCTAGTAGATATGAAGTCTGGTGAGAGCTAATTCTTTTGTTCATAAATTGTGCTTTCTCCTTGTGTCCTCACAAGGTGGAAGGGGACAAGGAGCTCCCTTGAGCCTATGCTATGAGGGCATTAAACCCATTACTGAGAGCACTGAACTCATGACTTAATCACCTCCCAAAGCCTCATCTGCTCAGTCCATCACCTTGGGGTTAGGATTCCAACATAAGAATTTTGAGGGGACCTCAGGAGAAATTCGTTAAAAAAAAAAAAAAAAAAAAAAAAAACAGAAGTATTGCCTCGGTAGGTATAAACACACTATTTACCCAATCACGTTTTAATAAAGAAAAAATTACCTATCTGTTGCTCATTTTTGTCTAAAATCGTGATGACTATGTGACCCTGATCTCATAGAAATACTGTTTCAAAGTAATCAGTAAATAAAGTTGATTTTGTATGTTTAACTTAACAGATATTCTAATTAATTATTACTTTATAACCATACATTATTTTGAGTTATTTTTCTTTAAGTAGTTATAAAGAAATAAAACTTATGCCTAAGGCATATAAGAATGTTCTAGTTAACAAAATTGAGCATTACATAGACATAAGCTTTCATGCCAAAGGAAGATCAATTCTAATGACTTAAAAATTTTAAGCTTTAATTTGATTTTAAAGAATCATAAATTTTTGAGGATATTTGTTATTCAGTTAACTCTTTTTTAAGAGTTTTATATATTT
Organism: Sciurus vulgaris; assembly: GCF_902686455.1. Taxonomy (NCBI): domain Eukaryota; kingdom Metazoa; phylum Chordata; class Mammalia; order Rodentia; family Sciuridae; genus Sciurus; species Sciurus vulgaris. Next base: position 94,733,412 of record NC_136466.1, read on the forward strand.
ATACTAGTTGTAGGTGGACACAGTACCTTTATTTTATTTTTATGTGGTACTGAGGATCAAACCCAGAGCCTCACACACATACTAGGTGAGCACTCCACTACTGAGCCACAGCCCCTGCCCCCGTTCGGTTAACTCTTTAGAAAATGATGCACAAACCAACTTAAGGAGATCATTATTTATTTCAACTTACTATATAACTTTGTCTGCTAAAATGTTAAATTTATATCTTTAAAGTTCAGCTGCTTTTATAATATAAGTATTGTGTAAGTTAGTTGAAAAATTAGCCCCAAATGGAAAATATTGATGGAGGCATAATTTAGTATATTTAATTTTATATGATTTATATTCTTAGAGGTCAGAATCCACCTAAAGTCAAGTTAATCATATATTGGTCTGAAGTAGTCCATAAAATAATCTTAATCCTCATTTACTTTAAGTTTTTCCCTGCTAATTTTGAACATTTATTGTAACAAAATTCTCCTCAGGATAAAGAAGACAATGAACATCTTAATATTTATTCTAATCCAATTTGAACAATGTCTCTGTCCCACACCCCTTCTTTTATTCAGAAATATATAGAAAATTTTCCTATCTTAATTTTTGTCCTAGAGAGAATTAATTATCAATTATTTAAATATAAAACTATAATATAGTAAATTTTGTATTGTAAGATTTTTCTTCTTTTTTTGGCACTAAAGTTAAAGATGCTAATGCACAATTCTCCATTTTAAAGCAGCTTGTACAGATTGCCATTTTTCCTATTTGAATTTAATTTTTTATACTGAGGAATATGTTATTAAAAATAAAAATTAATTAATATTAGTTACTTGAAATACAATTTGAAGCCCAGAGTGCCCCACTCTCCTCCTGAGTGATCCTGCAGCTGACTCTGGAATACATTTACCAGATCCCATACGCGGGCCTGGAGTTCTGTCGTAATCATTCTTTTCATAGCACAATTTGTGGGTCTCTGTGAAATGCAGCTATTGGTAGTTCTGCCTGTACTCAAATGAAGTGATATTGAATTTCTATTATGCATGTGCCTTGGAAACCTCACAGCTCTCCATAAAGATTTTATTCACACAGCAGATTTGTTGTGACTTAGATAGTTTCAGACAATTTTAGATTTGAATGGACATGGCAGGATCTGACAGTATAAAAGAAATATCAGGAGAAAGAAACATGTAGAACCAAATGATATATTAAGCAACCTACAGAACAAAGCAAAGAGAAAGACTCTGATTGTAGTAAACAAAACCAGAAAGCATGTCTTTGAAGGACCTCTCATGGGGGCTAATCTTTTTTTATTGCATGTATCAGTTGGCGATGGAACTTGGCAACTCCTTTCATCCTACAAATTAAGTTTTGATAAAGCCCTGTTCCTTATATAACCTTCATATTTTGAAATAAATTGTTCATAATAGCACATATTCTAGTTTTCAAATATTTTCCCAATGGTCTAGGTCACAAATACAAAATGAAAAATAAACACAAACATTCATTCTTCTACTAGAATTTAGAAGATTTAATTGGAAAAGGAAGAAGAAGAATTTTTATGGGAAATATATAAAATATAGAAATCAAATAATGGTGAAATCAATTCATCGTAAAAGAGAAAAAATGAGTTAACTATTTAGTTTGAAAATGAATTTAATATGACACTTTCTTCATTATAGAGAGTGCACTGATCATCAGACATAAATTAGGTGCTGCTGAAATAATACCGAGCAATGTAGACAATAGTCACTGTTTCATGGAGCTCATTTGCTAATGGGAGGAAACAATTAATAAAGAAGTAAACAAAGAATTCTAATGGTAATAAATGCCATGATAAAAATAAAATAGTGTCATGGGACCAAATCTATCTGCAATGGTGGCAGAGTGTGAGGGGACAGTCGCTTTATCTCTGGTGGCCAGGGAAGGACTCACAAAAGGATGATGTGAGCTGAGTCAGATGACAGGAAAAAGGCAGCCACCTGAAGGCCTGTATGCAGAGCACTCTGAATGGATGTCACAGCACATTAAAAGTCCTTCTTAGGTTTTGTCTCCATCAGATGGAATTTCTTCAGATCACACATTTAAGTTGCTTTTAAAATATTTCACCTTTGGAAGAAAAGTTGTATAAAACTAAGGGAGTTAGAGGAGAGGGTTAGAAAGGAAAATAACTAATAGCTGTATTAGGAAAGTCGACATAGGTTTGTCCTGATAGAGCTCAAGAATTAGATGTATCCAAGGAAAAATCAAGGTAAATAGTGTATTTAATTATGTACGTTTGGAAATTTTATATCCAACACTAAATCAGTCTGTTGTTTTTTAAATAGAGCCATTCTCTACAGTAATGTTACTATGTTTGATTTCTACAGCATCCATTTTATGTGAATTATTTAATATAAACCTGACAACAGTTACTACTAGCTCGGCAGAAATCTCTCAAGAGCTGATTCTCAGCATTCTCCATCATTCCCTCTACTGTTTCTAGCCAATCCTTCCAAATCTCCTATGATACCCAGCCTGTCATGTTCAGAGGACTATATGCTATATTATTTAATACTAAAATGTTAGCAATTTGTCATATTTGAAAAGAAAGTATGAGAAAAGGTAATTGTCAATACAAAGTAACGTATATCTATGTATGGTATTTCAATCATCCAATAACTCAGGTGGAGAAGATAATTTTAAGTAAAATGCCATGTTATTGCCCTTCAAATCATATTATTCAGCTACCATGTAAGCCTGACTTTGGACATAAATTTGCCAGGAGTTCTGTTCCAGATACTTTCAGATAAGCACCATCAGCCTGGAGGAATTTTGGAATGCTCAAATTTATTGATGAATGCAAGTGTAAATTAAATGAACCTACAATGTATATTTGAAGTTTTCTTTAAAGTTGCCTTTACAGTCAACAAATAGTTGTAACCTTAATAGTTTGTAAACTCTTTGAGAACAAAGGCAATACCTATCCAAATCATGTCCTATATTCCCAACTAACATAGAATTTGTGTTAAAGAAAAATTGCCCTGTTCAAGTAGGCAAGGAAAAGTTTAGTGAAGACCATTGCAGAAAAAGAAGACCAAACTCAACTCTGCAGAAATAAAAGGTGGGAGAGAATTTAAGCACTGGATCAGCTACTGAAAGAATACTGGATATAACAGGAATGACGGTGGTCAATGTGATTTGGGGATCTGGATCTGCTAATCTATACTTACCGAGCTAAATCCTATCCACCCTTGAAGACTTAAGGGCAGGGCTTTATCTTTCTTGATAATTACATTTCAAAGGCCTGGCTACCATGTCCTTCAAAAAGATATTTCTAGGTTATAAAACTGGAAAGAGGATAGGAGAAGATCTATATATCACAGAAGCAGACAAAAAAAATTTGCAATTGCAAATTTTCTAAAGTAAATGCTCCAGGAAAATGGAGGTCAGAAAGAAATCTGCCTAAAGTTTGGTGAAGCTAAGGTGAACCTTAAAGTCATCTGGGTCAGAAAGTAGTAGTTGCTCAAAAAATATTTTCTGAATTGATGAATGTATACCTACCAAATATTTTAGGAGTCTAGCCAGACTGAAAACTTTCAGCCCTAACATACTTGAATAAATCATAAAATAAATGCTCCTTAGATGATTCATTCCAGAAAATCTAAGTGACATAATTTTATTTCTATTATAATACTCAAGATATAGTATATACTGTTATTAATTAATAACTTAAGTGCCTACACCAATCTTTTGGGTTTCTGCTAAATGCTTGCCTATAAATAGGCCTCATTTTTTTCCTTGTCTCATTGCTAATTTTTACTCTATTTTTTTTTTTTTTGGTGAGATATTAAATTACAAGATGTTTCAGTAGCAGAATGATTTTGACTCATATCTGAAATGAATTTTTCCAACAAACATTAATGGAAAGAATGAAACTCATTTTATTGAAGTGACCACTCAAAGCAAATATTTTATTTGCCCTTCTCCACTGAGAACAATGCCCAATTACTTAAATTAATTGTAAAATTACCAAATAAAGTGAACTCCTCAAGGTCTATATAATTTTAAAAAGTTGAAATATTTTGCATTTTCCTGCTCAAAATTCAAATAATAAATATTTATTGTGCCATGTTAAAACCCCCCTCACCATCTGAATTTGTTGTTTCTTAGAATAAAACAAATACCTAAAGTTGCATCAGGGAAAGCAACATGAAAACTCTATCTGATTTACACAGAAAAGAACAGCGTGCCAGGCTCTTCAAATCCCACTCTCCAGTAGTGCATCTGAGAAGAAATTATGATGATCTCAAAATCTTGTTGAAGATAAAGATGTTTCATCAGCTGGGAAAAAAAAGAAAGTAAAATGCAGAAATTTTTTGTGTCATTGTTGCCATTTAGAGGAACTCAGTTTTGCATACTCGTCCTCATATGAACAGTGTTTTGATGGAAGGAACTTCAAAGCCCATCATAGCCTTCCAATGGATTAATTACTTAATGCAAGAGTGCATAGGTGGGATTACCACCAGTCAAGCTCAGCTTATTCTGTTCTTTAGATAGAGAGCAATAAAATGCCCATCTTTTAGTTTCCATCAGTACTCCAGTTGAACACAACTCTGCTTACGAGTTACTTCATGTACATGAAGTATGAAATGAAAGTCCAAACGGCACAAGGGGCAATTGACACCCCATTTAATTCAGGAGGCATCATCACCCTGTAGCAAACCTGAACATTAAAATGCAGCTGTTCAACACATGGAATTTTACAAAAATAAAGAAATAAATACATAAAAATAAACAATAAAAAACAGCAAGATTATATGTTAGGTTAGGGGAAAAAATTGAATTTTCTAACTGCAAAGATAGTCCAAGAAAGAGCTTTGTATACTGATTGAAGTTCTTTAAAATATAGTAGCCATCATCTTGAACACCTAGAAACTAGTAGGGAAGTGGATTCTATTCCCATCAAATTCACATTCAATGGGCATTAATGTTTGTTAAAAAAAATTAATTACATCACGTGATCAAAAAGAACATGTAGAAAATCTATAAGCATGTGAAAAATAAGGTGGTATGTTCCAGGTGGTAAAATATCAATAATGGTAGTGATAATGATAATCATAATAGAACTTAATTAGAAAAACCTCAGAAAAGATGTTGAATGGAGAACAGGCACAGGCTGTGGATGGACATCATCTTTCAGGCTTAAAATGAAGATTAGGTGATATCATTAATCCACCAGATCATCTTCAGGAAGAACAAAATTGAATTTAATCATGGTTCAGAAAGGCCTTCTGACAATGACTTAGAAGAGGAAAGAAAAACAGAAGTATACATTAAATGTACTAGTGTAAGAACTGAATGGAAATTGAATGGAAATGAAAATAGCAGTTGTATTACAATGTACATACAATCAAAGAGTGTGTGGATAGTTCAATTTTTACATATTTAAATATAAATTCTTATTGTTTATTATATATAACTATAATGTATAATGGGGAGAATATGTATGAAAAATTAAAGTGGAAGGAAATAGGGTACAAGTGCTTTGTCTGGTACACTTACTCCATACTATGTTTTATTAGATAGGGAAGGCTAAGTTACAGAAACAGAGACCTAAAAATGAATAAAAATGAATTCAGTGACTTAAGAAAAAAAATGGTAATGTATCTCTTATGTAACAGTAAGATGTGAGTTGCACTGAATAACTTGATGGTTTTTTTCTCCAGGAAAAACTGGGAGTCCAGGTCCCTTTCATCTCATTGCTTCACCTGTCCCAGATATTATCCTTATTTGAATATAAAAAGCTAAGCCCTCACCTCATCTGTCTTCCAGCCTGAGAAGGGAAAAACAGCAATCCAGCATCATCCTTCTTGTATTTTAAGAAATTACCTATAAACTACACATATCACTTCTGTTTAACCCATTAATACAAACTCAGTGTCATGGCCATACCCAGTACATGAGTTTGCAAGAGTCTTCATAATAATCACCACAGACTGGGTATTCAATAACAGAAATGTATTGTCTCACATTTTTGGAAGCTAGAAGTTTGAGATCAGTATCCACAGAGTTGATTTCCTTTGAGTTCTCTCTGCTTTGCTTGCAGATGATCATCTTCTCTCTGTCTTCACATGGTGTTTCTTCCATGTGTGTCTGTTCTAATCTCCTCTTCTCATAAGGACATTGTTATGTTATTTTAGGGCCTAACTTATGCTAAAGAACTCACTTCACCTTACTTGCCCCATTAAAGACCTATCTCCAAATACATTCACATTCTGAAGTATTCCGAGTTAGGATATCAACATGTGAACTTCAGAGAGTCAGAATTCAGCCCAACCTAGCTTCAAAAGAGGGTGAGGAACAGAGTTTGTAGTTGGATGGCCATTTGCTACCAGGTGAAATTTCAGCTTTTGTTACCAAAAAGAAGAAAAGGAGAATAAATACAATAGAATAATTAGCAATTTCTGCCATATTACCCTAGAATTAATATGTACAAGACAAAGTTGTTCCTATAAAAATTCACCAGGAAAAAAGAACTGGAAGGACATGTAATCGATAATGATACTCAAAAGCAACTGATTCTTAACAAAGAAACCAAGTTTCAATATAAAGACCTATTTATAATGAACCCAATTCCAGGGTAGTGAAGCCATGTCAAGTGAAAAGTGTAACTTAAGACAAATATGATGCCTGTATAGATTTCTTAAGCACTCAGAGGCACAGATTTCTCAGAATAGTACAGCCAGTTAATGTTGGAGCCATTCATAAAGATAATTTTATCAATCCTATGATTCTCTTTTTAAATAAACATTTAATCACACATATTTAAGATGTTCTGGTAATCTAGAAATAACAAAAATTAAAGCACTTTGCTATGTAAAGACCTGTGATATGTGTGAACTTACTAAATGAGAAAGCTATAGGGATATGTTACTTACAAAAATTATAAGAGGAAGGAAGATGATAAATAAGATTCCTGAATTATTAAGCAGAATAGTTTCTGACTACATTTTGGTATTTTGTTTTTGTTTCTTAATAAATGCTCATAGAGTTCAATGTATTTTTCAAAATTCCTCTGCAAGGATAAGTCTGAAATGTAATTCAGAAACCTGCATATAACCTTCAATTCTTTTTGCCAATTCCCATGGCAATTCTATACCGTGAAACCATAAACATGTGAGCACAGTTACAAATTGTTAATTTATGAAATTTATTTGTGTGGATATTGACAGTTTCTTTCTGCTATGACTCATGTTTGGGTGCATGCCAGGAGCACCCTTTGCCTTTTACTTTACACATACAGAAAGAAAATGGGAGCATAAGGCACTTTTACTAAGAAATATTGTGATTAAAAAATAGTTATACAGCAAAAAACAGTTGCAAACACATAGTATCATTCATTGCTAATGAGTTAAAAGGATACCACAGTGCACATATAAATCACTATACAGTATCTTGCAGTTTATTTAAATTCATTGTGCCTCATTATAACTGAGCTATGCACCTTTAGGTCTGAGTTGATTAGGAATGCGATAGCTCAGAATAGCTTTTAATTCAGAGAAACATGGCCTGACCTTTACCATAATCCTGTGTGAAACACACTATAGTTTAGACATTAATAATGATGCTACCTCTTTTTCATACTGGTGAGATGCTACTTAAAATTTGGTATTATTAGTTAACAGGCCCAGGCCAATACATCAAAACCAAATTACCCTTCTGTGTATAACTGCAGTACTTAATTCTGAGTTCTTCATCTCTCATAACTATTACTTCCTCTTTAAAAATGCTAAAAACCAAAATGTAATAGTGTCATGTCACAGCAATATGTCACAGATACAAACTAAAGGCTCCCCCACACACACTCCCCATGGACTGCCATTGTGTGCTGTTAAAGATTTGTGCTTTATGATATACGTTTTAACAGCTAAGGCACTGCTTGTCTTTGACCTTTGTCTCTCAATTTAAGAATGCCATTTCTTTAAACCACCTTCTGGTAAGTCAACTAGCACAAATAACAACTTCCTTATCACTCTGATCGGATGCAGTGGAAAATGCAAATCATGGGTTTAAATATTATTTCTTCTTTAGAATTATTTTTTGTATTTATCACAATACAGTAAATATAGGAAAAATAAAGTAATGCATTTCTGACATTTAAGTGATCTAATAGTTCATCAAGGCTCAAAATGGAAAATAACCTGTCCTGCACTACCCACTCTTATCCCTTTCTCCTCTTGCTTCCCCTATAATTTATATTCCTAAACAAGTGTATGTTGTTAAATCTCACCTCTTTAGTTTTCAATATGATATATTGACTTTTACATTTTAAAAAAAAGAATATAGGCCTTATGGGACACTATCTCTTCAAAACTTAAGATTTTCATTTTTTATTAGTCCTAGGGACTAATAAAAAGGCCTGTTCCATTCCTTTTACAGAATCCCTTTCTTGGGGTTAGATTTCCTTTGTCTCTGAAAACAGAAACACGGCACAAAGGATAAAACAAAGAGAGGTCTATTGCTTTGAGCAAAAGAACTGTTAAGGAGTGGAACGGGAGCCCTGTTATTAGGAACCCAGGACCCTCAGATTGTGTGGCTGTGTTGGGCGTGTACTGCCATGCTTGCTTTTCATTGCCTGGGACATCAGGTTAAGGTAAAAGGGAGCTGCCACTCTGTGTACATCTCAGAAAAGAAGGAGGAAACGTGAACTGATGTCCTTCCAAAATATTTCCTGGAAGATGTACTCACTGCCTCCACTGAAGTCCCTTAAGTGGCACTTAATCAAATGACCGTGCCTACCTTCAAGAAAACAGTAAGAGCAGCTCTGTTACTAAGAAAGAAGTGGGAGGGGTGATGTTGTGGAATACACTGCCATACTAGATCATCTTTCTACATTATTTAGTACAGCATATATTGAAGGACTTTTGATAAAGGGGAAACTAAAAATACATTTTTGAAGCATTGACTCTATTAAAAAATCTTTATTTTTATTATTTTCATCCTTGACTGCAAGATTGGTTGGGATTTAAAACTAGACTGTAAATGTTCTTCATAGAATTTTGAAAGTGTTTCATTGTCTCCTAGCTTCCAGAGTTGATGCTCAGATGTCCAAGTCCCTTCTGATATCTAATTCTTTGTCTTTGATGCTTTTGTGCCCCCCATGAGCTTTTAGAGTAGTTTCTTTACTTCAGTATTCTCAAACATCATTTGTACTCAACTGGAGGATTTTCAATCTGGAAATTAAAGCCCTACCATTCTGGGAAATGTTTTCATCTGATTTCCTTGACAATTTTCTCAACTCTTTTTTCTCTTTTTTCACATTTTGGAGGTTTGGTTCTAGTGTCAATCAAAATGAGTTAGAATATATTGCAGTTAAAAAAAATTCAGTGGTTTAATACAAAAGATGCTTATTTCTCACTGATTATAAGTCTAAAAGAGACTAACTGAGGGCTCAGTTCCCTATTGTCCTTACTGAGAGACAAGAGTACTTGAATCTTCATCCTCCCTAGGATCTCAGGACTGCAGCTGGGGAAAGGTATATGCCACATGATCTCACTTGCAAGTAGAATATAAAAAGTTTCTCTCATAGGTGTTGAGAAGAGAATGGCGGTTACCAGAGACTAGAGATAGTTGGGAAGAAGGAGGGCTGTGGAAAGCTTCGTCAGTACGTATCTTAATATGTACTAAGTTCTTCTACAGAGAGGAGGCATGGATGATGTACTGTGTATCTGAAAATAGCTAGAAGAATGGATTTTAAATGTTTCATCTGAACAAATTATAAACGTTTGAATGTTTAACCCAATTTGAACATGACACAATATATACATGTATCAAAATATCACATAGTACTCCATAAATATATTAATTAAAAATAAACAAGAAATAAAAAAGGAGGAAAAGAACTTACACCCACAAGTAACTTCTATCACTTCTATTCACATTTTATTGGATGCAGAATGTCACATGCCCAAGCCTAAATAAATGCAAAAGATTGGGGGAAGTATAATCTCATCAGGCCCTGAAAGGAAGACAACCACAATACTACAATATTGGTTAAGAGCCCTAAGATCTATAATCTACAATAGGTTACCTGGAAGTATACAAGTATACTCTAATTTGCTATTCATTCTCTCTCTCTCTCTCTCTCTCTCTCTCTCTTTCTCTCTCTCTCGCTTCCTCTCATTGTGGTTGAGACTCAGTTTATATGCAGTGAAGTGCATATAACTTAAGTATTTCCAACACCCCAAAGATTTTTTCTGCCCTAAGTCACCATTCCTAAAGGTAACCAGTAATCTGACCTCTATAATAACAAAGATTAATTGTTCCTAATTTTGAACAACATATAAATACAAGGATATAATATCTAATATTTCCTGTGTCTTTCACTAAACCATGCACTTATGAGAATCTTCAATAATATTGCATGTAACAATGGTTTTCTTTATTGTAGTGTATTTCTTTATTGATTACATGAATATGGAACCCTTTATTTATCCTTTCAACTCTTGTTAGACACTTAGGTTATTTTCTATCTTGAGCTATTATGGATCACCTTGCTATAAACTTGGTTGCACATGTCTTTTGTTGGACACATGCACTCCTTTTCACTGGCTTATCATCCAGAATGAATTTCAGGGTCATATCATGTTTAGGTATAGGAGTACTGTCAGTTTCCCAAAGCAATTGCACCAATTTAAAAACCCAACAGCAATATATGAGGATTGCAGTTGCCCCTTTTCTTCCTCAACATGTTCTTTTTCAGTACCCCAGCAAGTGTGTATCACTATGTTGCTAAATTGCATTTCCCTGATGACTTTTCATACGCTTACTAACCATGTTTTCTGTCTTTTACCAAGAGCCTTTTCAAGGTGTTTTTTTTTTTTTCTTTTTTGTCCATTTTTAAAAATTTGTTCATTTAGATTATTTAGATTCTTTTATTTCTTGGTGTTCTTTCTATATTCTGTATATAAATCCTTTATTGGATAATGCATTGCAAACTGCTTGCATTCTGTGGTTTGTGTTTCCCTCTAATAACAGTATCTTAATAAATAAAAATAATTAACTTTAATGAACTTCCATTTTTAATTTTTTTAATGGTTTAATGATTGGTTTTCTTTGTGTCCTGTTTAAGAATCTTTAAGGAGTCAAACTATTAATCCTAGCATTTTTTCACCAAAACTCTTACATTTCATCATTTGCATTTAAATGTATGATCTATTTCAAATTAATTTCAGTTCCACAGGGATCAAGATTTTTTCCATATGGGTAATTGACTGGACAGCATCATTTTACAGAGACTTTTTTTTTCTAGTACTGGGGATTGAAACCAGAGGCAATCTATCAATGCACTACATCCACAGCCCTTATTTTTCTCATTAAGTTGCCCAGTCCGGCCTCAACCTTGCAATCCCACTACCTTAGCCTCCTGAGTAGTTTGGGTAACAGAGATGTATCACCATGACCAATTTAAAAAGAAAATTCTAAACAAACTGATTTGTAGTGACGCCCATTTCTTTAAAAAGATGGCCACATAGATTCCAATTTTCTCTCTCTTTGGCCTTCATTTTCTTTCATGGATCATTTTTCAACAACATATTCTAATACTTATTATTTGCACTTCTAAATCTTAATTTCCGCTATCACATTTTAATTTTCAGTACCTTTTTATTCTATGATTATTTTTCTACTGGATGCTGATTATAGATAAAGATTCATTATATTATCTTATCTATTGGCTTTGTATTACTGAGCATTAATTATATTTTTTAGCCTCCTGAATTAGCCCTGCCTTCTCTGAGTTCTTTTAGCAACTGCCTTTCATCTAAGAGATTTTTAAAAATATCCAGTTACTATTGCTACCCCATTCAGTACCCATAAAGCTAACTAGAATCTCATTCTAGGTGAGAAGGATTCATCAAATAAGGAACTGACTATGTAGGAATATTGAACAGAAACCAACAGCTTAGTACCTTTTCTCTTAGTTCTACCCATTTCCCCCGAGAAATCTTTCAGTCTTCACCCTGGAAGGTATAAACCCATAACTTGAGAACATACCACTTGTTCAATGAACACCACCATCTCTAAAACCATGGTTCTTCTGGTTTGTTCTCCTAGAAGGAGACCTGAACTGGAGCTGAGCAAGCATTCATTCTACTGGCTGCTTAGAGTAGAGCGGAGTGGGAATAGAGAAAATGATCAAATTGCTTTTGGTCATCAACTTTCAACATTCTTCCTACTTTAACCCAACCATCCCCATATCTCATATTCTAATACACACCTGCTATTAACCAAAAACCCAGCAAGGTGAATCAGAGTACTCATTGACTGACCTTCACCACTAAATGTGAACTAAAAAAAAATTCAGATGCTTTTAGTCTTCTTAATGAGTTGTCACTTTTCAACTGTACTCATGTTTAAAAATATTGCATTTATCACGTTATCTGCTATTTTGTCTTCTTCACTTCCCTCATTTCTTTTGCCCTATAGGTTCATGGCATTTCTAATACTTGCTATCATCTTAAATGTGTTTAGGTAGAAAAACGTGTTTTCTATACTTATGGTCTGATTTGAATTCATTGTTGGTTTTCTTTGGCACAAGATAAATTACATTCTGGAAGCAAAACAAAACAACAAACTAGTTGTTTCTCTTAAATTGAAAGTGAAAAATAATTAATCTCCTTCCATAAAGTTCAATGAACTCTAGTGTATCTCTTGTTTTCTCTTCACATTTAGAATTCATTTTACTAGAAATCATTGAATCCAAGGTACTCTACCACTGAGCTACACCCCCAGGAGTTTTTGCTTTTTGAGACAGAGTCTTGCCAAGTTTTGGAGGTGGCCTCAAATTTATGATCTCCTACCTCAACCACCCAAGCCATTAGTATTAGAAGTATGCACCACCATACCAGGCTCCCTATTGACTTTTTTAAAACATTTTATTTTTTATTTTTTCTTCTTAGTTATACATGAAAGTAGAGTATATTTTGACACATTTATACAAACATGAAATACATCTTATTCTAATAAGGATCCCAGTCTTGTGGTTGTAAATGATGTGGAGATTCCCTTACATATGTACATAGGAAAGTTAAGTCAAATTAATTCAACTGTCTTTCCTATTTCCTGTTCCCCCTACCTTCCCTTCACCTATTGACTTTTGTATGTCTCTTTCTTCCCCATACTCTTTTTTTTTATTTTTTTATTTCTTCCAATTTGTTGTACATGACAATAGAATACATTTATACATTTTGATAAATCATACATAAGTGGAATATAATTTATCATTTTTCTGATTGTACATCGTATTATAGGAACACATTGGTCATTTCCCCCATATTCTTATTGGTACATTATAATTATATGTAATTGTGGGACTCATTGTTACATATTCATACATGAACATGATATAAGAATATAATTTGACCAATATCTGACATTTCTATAGGTATTATTTGCTCTTGGTATTTAATAAATGAATGTAGCTAAATGAAATATTATGAATCATTTAAAAATCTAATGCTCTCATTGCACAAGATAGTAATAGAATGAATAATTTCTATATGGTAACAATCTCTATTAACTCTTTTAAATCTTCTATTATTGGGGAGCATAATTAGAAATATGTTTTAGAAAAATCAGTTGAGGACTGGTATATGGTTAGACTAAAGCTAGAAAAGTAAAAGGTATTTAATGTATTCTTACTAACACTGAACTAGTTCTTTAAAATTACAAATTGTTACTAAATGTTGGTAGGAAACACTGGCTTGCTAAGAACTATGGACACATCTACCTTCAGTTATTTGAAATTTATATATTTGGTATTGAAATGATTTTTGTTTCCCTCTTCCTAACTTTTTTTTCCCCATGTCTCTACATTGGCAAATGTCCAAACAGTAACCTAGGATAGACACCTGAAAGTCATATTGGACTATTTTATTTCCTTTACTCCCTATAACCAGCAAATTCTATAGATTCTACTTCCAAAATACTTCTTGATTTCCCCTACCTTCCTTCATTCCCACTGTCAAGTTCCATATTTTTATGTTTTAATCATTGCATTATAGTTAAACATAATAGGGGGTTTCATTTTGATATGTTCATAAATGCATATAACATAATTTGTTTCATTTCAAACTTGGTATTTCTCCTTCCCCTCCCCTCTTCCCTTCCCATTTCCCCTTTCCTCTACTCTACTGGTCCTCCTATTTATTATTGTTTTATTGATGTATTATAGTTATACATAAAGTGGAATTCATTATGGTATATTCATACACAAACACACCATCATTGGTCAATTTCATTCTTCAGTTTTTCATCTTTTCTATCCCTCTTCCCACAATCCCCTTCTTCTATTCCACTGTTCTTCCTTCTATTTTCATGAGATTCACCCCTCCTTTTTTGTTTTAATTCCTTATCTCTCATTAGCTTCCACATATGAAAGAGAATATTCAACCCTTGATTTCCTGAGACTGGCTTATTTCACTTAGCATGAAGTTCTCCATTTCTATCCATTTACCAGAAAACAACATAATTCCATTCTCCTTTTACTCTGCCCATTTCTTTTAAAAGCTTCAAACACATTGCACCAAAATTATGGTAATACTCTTAAAACTCACACCTTGCTTCCTTTCAAATTTTGGCATACTGTATAAAGTGATTTTTATAAAAGGCAAATCTGATCATGTCATTCCCCCTGATTAAAAAGTTGTAAGGGCTCCACATGGCTTTTAATATAAACTCTAATACAGTGTATAAAGCTCTCTCTGATCCATTTTTCTTTCACTCTCCTGCCTTATTCCTTGCTATTTATTCAATGTTTCAGAGCTATCAAACTTCTATATGTTTCCTAAACCAGTCATGATTACCCATTCTCAGGGATTTCACACATGCAGCTGCTCTGCCTGGAATTCTCCTTCTTTACTTTCTACTTACCCTTCAGTTCAACTTAGATGCAATGTCCTTCACAAAGCTTTCTCAGATACCCATGTTGGAGATAGTAGCTCCTCATAAGGTCTCCTAATAAACCTGCCCTTGCATATAACTTTTAATAATTCACTGAAATTTTCTTCTCTTTTTCTCCCAAGTGGTCTATAAATTATTTGAAAGTATCTTCTATTATTTTCTCATACTATCTCTTCAAAATCTAGCATAGGAAAGATAATGTGGTATTTTTATTCACTGTTTGAATCATCATTGGATCTTCCAACTTCTGTTTATTATTTTTAAAAATATAATAATATATAGAATTATATTTCATTTTTCTTATATTCTCCTCAAATTACATATTTTTACTTCATGTGTTAATATGAGTTTAAATATATTGATGCACATGCCAAGTTTTATGTTCATTATTTCTTTTTTAATCTCATTCTCTTATTCCAGTTCTAGTTTTGTCTTCCTACATGTTATCCTTGAGTGTTTTTAATGCCTGCCAAGGTGTTTAATAAATAATCAATGTAACAGACATGTTTGGCATACTCTCTTATTTCATGACCTATCTCAGAATAGAAGCAATTCTAGTGACAGAGGAATGGCTTCACGTGACAAGTTTGTTCAACCATGATTCTTCCCCTCCCTTACTGGACCAGAATTAGAGAACTAAACCATGAGCTGAACCAATGAGATTCCCTTTCTCTCTCTGAAGAATCTGAACTCTGAGACAAAAAGCCTAGGAGTCAGTCAGTGGGGGTCATAACTGGAAGGTCATTTTCTCAGAGAATGGGGTGTTTGTCATTTTTGAGTCATATGTGCTGAAAAGCTAGTTGAGAGATAGGTTTACACAGGTAATTAAGAAAGTAGGAGCTGGGGATATAGCTCAGTTGGTAGAGTGCTTGTCTCACATGCACAAGGCCCTGGGTTCAATCCCTGGCACCACATACACACACACACACACACACACACACACACACAAGAGGGCAGAAACATTTAAAATCAGAGATAGGAGAATATGTTTCCTTGGAAAGAGAAAGATCAAATGACTATTTTAATAAGCAAATATTTTCCAGTGCCTAATTCTAGTAGCTCATAAGATCTAGCTATATGTTCTCTCCTGGGTTTCTTGACACATCCTAATAGTTCTTTTCCCTAGATCCCTTAATTTAAGTCAAACTTTCTTGCATCCAAGCATTCCCTAAATGAGTGTTTATTTTTAGTACATTTACAGAAGAAGGGAAGAAGGAAAGAAAGGGAAAAAATGAGAAGAAAAGGAAAATGGTAAGGAAAAAGAGGGGGGGAGGAAAGAGGAAAAGAAATGTCCTGAATTCAGCAGGATTATTAAAATCTAGTTGGAGATCTAAAAATAAATACACAGAAAAATAAAATATCATGAGTGTTTTAGTCAGCTTTTTTGCTGCTGCAACTAAAAGACTCAACCAGCTCAACTGTAGAGAAAGAAAAGCTTATTTGAGGGCTCACAGTTTCAAAGTTCTTAGTCCATACAAGACCAGTTCCATTCCTTCGGGGTTGAGGTGAGGCAGAATATCATGGCAGGACAGGGTGGCAGAGGGAAGCAGCTCACATGATGATCAGAAAGCAGAGATCTCTGAGAGTCCACTTGCCAGGTACAAATATGTTCTCAAAGTCATGCCCCAATTCCCACCTCCTCCAGACATACCCTATTATTTCAGTTACCTCTCAGTTAATCCCTATCATGGGGTTAAATCACTGATTGGGTTAAGACTCTTAACAGTCCTCTGAACCTTCTTGCACTATTTCACACATGAGTTTTGGGGGACACCTCACATCCAAACCATAACAATGAGGCATGATCTATAATTTCGAACCAGAAATTTTATAAAACTTCCACACTACTAAATAAATGCATTGCATTCTTCAAAGTGAGTTAGTCAAAGCTTGAGACAGATCAAAGTTAAAGTATTTTTTTATAATTTGTAACATTAAGACTCATGAAGGGTGGGGGTATGAAAGATGGTGGAATGAGACAGGCATCTTTACCCTATGTACATGTATGATTACATGAATGATGTGACTCTACATCATGTACAACCATAGAAACGAAAAGTTGTACCCCATTTGTGTACAATGAATCAAAATGTAGTCTGTATAAATTAAAAAAATTTTTTTTTAAATTTTTAAAAGACTCATGAGTTAAAAATGTAATTGTGGGGCTGGGGATATAGCTCAGTTGGTAGAGTGCTTGCCTTGCAAGCACAAGGCCCTGGGTTCAATCCCCAGCAAGCACTGTCAAAAAAAAAAAAAAAAATGTATTTGCAGCTGTATCACTGTACTATGCTGATTTTAAATCATTTGGGTATAAACCAAGGAGTGGGATAACTGGGATCAAATAGTGGTTCCATTCTATGTTTTCTGAGGAAACTCCATACTGCTTTCCATAACAGTTGCAGCATTTTTCAGTCTTACCAGCAATGTATGAGTGTACCTTTGTCCCCACATCCTCACTAACATTTATTGTATTTATTTATTGTATTCTTGATAATTGCCACTCTGGAGATGAAATCTTAGTTTTGGTTTGCATTTCTCTAATTACTAGAGATGTTGAACACTTTTTCATATATTTGTTGCTCGATTATATTTCTTCTGTGAAGTGTTTGTTCAGTTCCTTAGCCCATTTATTGATTGGGTTATTTGGTTTTTTTAGTGTTAAGTTTTTTGAGTTCTTTATATATCCTAGAGATTAAGGCTTTATCTGAGGAGCAAGTGGTAAGGATTTTCTCCCAATCTGTAGATTCTCTCTTCATGTTATTGATTGTTTCCTTTGTTGAGAAGAAACTTTTTAGTTTGAACAAATTCCATTTATTTAGTTTTTTTAAAATATTTCTTAGTGGTCAATGAATCTTTTGTTTTATTTATTTATATGCAGTGCTGAGGATCAAACCCAGTGCCTCAAACATGCCAGGCAAAGCTACCACTAAGCCGCAACTTCAGCCCAACCCCATTTATTGATTCTTGATTTAACTTCCTGCATTTTAGAGGTCTTATTAAGGAAGTCAGATCCTAGGCTGACATGGTGAAGATTTGGGCCTACTTTTTCTTCTAGCACCACAAGGTCTCTGTTCCAGTGCCTAAGTCTTTAATTCACTGTGAGTTGAGTTTTGTGCAGGGTGAGAGATAAGGGTTTAATTTCATTTTGTTCCATGTGGTTTTCCATTTTTTCCAGCACCATTCGTTGAACAGACTATCTTTTCTCCAGTGAATGTTTTTGGCACCCTCATCTAATATAAGGTAACTGTATTTATGTGGTTTTGTCTCTGGTGTCTTCTATTTTGTACCATTGGTCTATGTGTCTGTTTTGGTGCCAATACCATGCTATTTTTATTACTGTAGCTCTGTAGCATAGTGTGAGGTCTGGTATTGTGATGCCTCCTGCTTCATTTTTCTTGCTAAGGATTGCTTTGGCTATTCTAGGTCTCTTATTTTTCCAAACTAGATGCCCTTCAACAGATGAATAGATAAAGAAAATGTGATATATATATATAATATATATATATATGTATACACACATATATATGTATATACATATATATGTGTGTATACATACACACATACACACACACACACACACACAAATGGAACAAAATTATGGCATTTGCTGTTAAATGGTTGAAGTTAGAGAATATTATGTTAAGTGAGATAAACCCAAAAAAACCGAAGACCGAATTTTTTCTCTGCTATGCAGATGCTAATTTACAATGAGTGGAGTGGAGATAGGGAAGAATAGAGTTACTTTATATTAGGGAGAGGGGGGTGAGGGGAGGGGAGGGGGCATGGGGATGGGAATGATGGTGAAAAGACATTGTTACCTCATGAACATATATGACTACATGACTGATGAGATCCCACAATATGTATAATCAGAAAAATGAGAAATTATACTCCATTTATGTACAATTTATCAAAATGTACAAATGCATTCTACTGTCATGTACAACAAATTAGGACAAATAAAAAAATTTTGAAAATAATAAATTAAATAAATAAATAAAATGTAATTGTGGCACTGAGATAACTTTATTTGCTTATTTTTGAAGTAGTTACGATTTTTTCAAGTTAAAAATTTCTGTAATTCTAATATTTTCTGTCAGTTAAATCTTCTCAGAAAAATGTAATATAGGGTACCAAATTAACATTATAAACAAAATATATATTTAATTCTGGAAAGTCTTCTTCTAAGGAGTAAGAGTCAAAGAAGAACTTATGAAAGGAGATTTTAGTTATCTGTCTAATTACTTTTGCAGACAAAAAGAGGTGGAGACCAAAGCTCACATGCAAGACAACTCAGTGTTGTCTTGTCTTGAGGGTGCTGCCTTTTGTTTGAATTTTAAAATCTTTGTGTTACTATCAGATTGTGGAGAACCCTAAAAGTTAAATCCAGGAGTGTATTTTGCAATGAGAAAACTGAAATTTGAGAGGCAGTGAAAGAGAACACATAATAAAATTCAGATTGGACATGGACAACAAGTGATATAAATAGAATAAAAGAGAATTCTACAATGATCCCACTTCGAGGTTTTTGGAAACATTCATTACCTCCTTGGAGATGACGTCCTTTCCTAGCACAAACTTGAGCCCAGTGACTCCATCGCCAAGCAGGAGCTGTACTGTTAGCTTCAGTGCTCCCAGCCATGGAAGACACTAGAACGCATTTAATCACCTGCCTCCTCTAACCTGTAAGCTCCCCGAGGAGCACTGTGCCCTTCACTGTAGCCTCCACATGTCTGTACTGAGTACATTTGACTTTTCTGAAATCAGAGATCTTGTCACTGGGCAAGGTCTGCCTTGTCCAGTGGTTGGTGAATGGGGCCCATTGTGCCTCAAGGAGCAGATGATTGGGAAAGCTACTCTACCTTGCCACTGCTATAAAATCTCCTAAAGCTCTGTCATGGTGACACTTTACTGCATCCTTTCCTGGAATTCTCCTTCCCCCAACAGCTTTGATTTATGATTCCAAATGGACTGATCTCTTAATTATTGAGCATTTGCCCAACATCATGCACTTACAAAACACTTTTAGATATCATATAAATTATTTCCATCCATACAAAGAAAGATGATTTTTGTGACATATCCAGTTTTCAGATGGAGCAACTAAGTGAAAAGTTGTCATGCTGTCATACAACTAGATAGAAAAAGAGTCACTTATCATATCTTCTCCTGACCATAATATTTCTTGAAATCGTAGTTGCCAGCCCTGTTCTACTGCTTCTGTTCAGCCCCAGAAGGCTTTTCCTAGTCTACAGTAGTATGCAAGACAGAAAGGTGTCCCCTTTTTTGAAGTACATGATACATAGAAAGTTCAAAATTTTCCCATTCAGGAAGCCAAACTGAACTTTCAAGTAGTCATAAATATTGAAGCAATGATTATGTAATAGATTAGTTTCCATAAGTACTAGTGAGAAAGTTTTTCAAAAGTGTTTTGTTTACATTTTACACTTAGTAGACCCATTTTAGTAGTTATTATATTATCTGAAATATACCCACCACAGAACTTTAAGCAGTCCTAAATTCTAAATTTATACCCATTTAATCAAAAAGTTATTTCTTAATTACATATGTCCTAGGAAAAGTCTTCAGTCTTTCTATCCCATCCATCAAAAAATACACTAGAACTTTCAAATAAATAATGTTATTACTCCATAAAGTTAGCACTCCTGTCATGTTTTCTATGCATAAATCATGAAATTTTAGTTGTGCTCAAAATTTAATAACGTACATCTGTCAGTTTATGTGTGTATGTGTGTTTAATTTGGGTACCAGGGGTTGAACTCAGGGGCACTTGACTACTGAGCCACATCCCCAGCCCTATTTTGTATTTTATTTAGCGACCGGGTCTCACTGAGTTGCTTAGTGCCTCGCTTTTGCTGAGGCTGGCTTTGAACTCTTGATCCTCCTGCCTCAGCCTCCCAAGCCACTGGGAATATAGTTGTGCAGTGTTTTGTTTGGTTTGGCTTGATTTGGTTTTTGTCTGAAGTTTAATGTTACTTTTTAACTTCCATTGTGTAGAATTGTCCTTACTAAATTATTTGAACAATGAGGTTAACTTTCAACAATATCAACTTGATATGATACATTCAAAAGAAATAAATCAATAATCAAAGAAAATAACTAGAACACTTATTTTTAAAAGATGTGCTTACAGGCCTAAAGCATATTATATTTTCCTGAAGTTGATTCTTCTGAAAGATGAATCTCATAAACATATGCCTGATATATTCAAAATTTCATTGGTCTTACTAAATGTGAAAATGTAAAATGTGAAATTGCAAGTAACATGCTAAAATAAAGTTGAGTAACTACTGATATGTCATCAAAACTTTTTATTTCCCATAGGCAAACAGAATCTATGGTGCATGTAATCCATAAACACTCTCTGACTCAAATACAAAGTTCTTGTTCTTATCAAGTTATAGCCTCTTTCTCCATTTTGACCACTTCACATAAAAAAGTCAGTTAAAAAAATAGAAGAAACACACCTAAATAATCAAGAAGTTTGAGGTTAATATATATATATGTGTGTGTTATTTATGTTACATACAAATAACAAGAAATATATATATGTGTATATATATTATATATTCCTTGTTATTTTTGAGAATTGTTTATGTTGACTGACTTGTTTTCTGATGTTAGCAATGATTTTCAAAAATTTTTGACTGATGCATTATAATGGGGAGTTCATTGTGCAATATTTGTACATTCACATAACAATCTGATCAATCTTATTTCCCAGTACTTTCATTTTCCCTCCCCTTGTTCCTCCTCTAGGTCCCCTTCTCCTACTCTTTTGATCTCCCTTCTGTTTTCATGAGATTCCCTTTCTTTATTCCTTTTTATTTCTTTTCTTTTTTTATTATTTAAACAAATGGGATACATGTTGTTTCTCTATTTGTACATGGAGTCAAGGCATACCATTTGTGTAATCATAAATTTACATAGAGCAATGTTGTTTGATTCATTCTGTTTTTTTCCCCTTCCCCCTACCCCTCCCACCCCTCTTTTCCCTCTATACAGTCCTTCCTTCCTCCATTCTTACCACCCTCCTTATCCCTAACCCTAAACCTAAACCTAACCCTAACCCTAACGCTAACCCCTCCTACCCCCCATTATATGTCCTCATTCGCTTATCAGTGAGATCATTCATCCTTTAGTTTTTTGAGATTGGCTTATCTCACTTAGCATGATATTCTCCAATTTCATCCATTTGCCTGCAAATGCCATAATTTTATCATTCTTCATGACAGAGTAATATTCCATTGTATATATATGCCACAGTTTCTTTATCCATTCATCAATTGAAGGGCATCTAGGTTGGTTCCACAATCTGGCTATGGTGAATTGAGCAGCTATGAACATTGATGTGGCTGTATCTCTGTAGTATGCTGATTTTAAGTCCTTTGGGTATAGGCCAAGGAGTGGGATAGCTGGGCCAAATGATGGTTCCTTTCCAAGCTTTCTGAGGAATCTCCACACTGCTTTCCAGAGTGGCTGCACTAATTTGCAGCCCCACCAGCAATGTATGAGTGTACCTTTTCCCCCACATCCTCGCCAACACCTATTGTTGCTTGTGTTCTTGATAATCGCCATTCTAATTGGGGTGAGATGAAATCTTAGGGTACTTTTGATTTGCATTTCTCTTATTACTATAGATGTTGAACATTTTTTCATATATCTGTTGATTGCTTGTACATCTTCTTCTGTGAAGTGTCTGTTCATTTCCTTAGCCCATTTGTTGATTGGATTATTTGTATTCTTGGTGTAGAGTTTTTTGAGTTCTTTATAGATTCTGGAAATTAGCGCTCTATCTGAAGTATGAGTGGCAAAGATATTCTCCCACTCTGTAGGCTCTCTCTTCACATTGCTGATAGTTTCCTTTGCTGAGAGAAAGCTTTTTAGTTTGAATCTATCCCAGTGGTTGATTCTTGCTTTTATTTCTTGTGCTATGGGAGTCCTGTTAAGGAAGTCTGATCCTAAGCCAACAAGGTGAAGGTTTGGACCTACTTTTTCTTCTTTTCAATCTCTCTAGTTTCCACTTTTGGGAGAAAACATTCAACCCTTGACTTTCTGTGTTGGAATTATTTCAGTTAGCATGATGTTCTCCAGTTCCATCCATTTACCAAAAAATAACATAATTTCATTCTTCCTTGTCAATGAGTAAAATTCCTTTGTGTATATATATAACATTTTTAAAATCCATTCCTCTGTTGACAGGCACCTAGGCTGGTTCCATAATTTGGTTAATGTGAATTGTGTTGCTCTAAACATTGATATGGCGGCAGCCCTATAGTATGCTGATTTTAGATCTTTTGGAAATATACCCCGGAATGAGATAGCTGGTTCTTATAGTGGTTCCATTCTTAATTTTTTGAGGAATCTCCATACTGCTTTCCAGAGTGGTTATACTCACTTGCAGTCCCATCAACAATGTGTAAGTGTACCTTTTCCCCACATCCTCATCAGCAATTACTGTTATTTGTATGCTTGATGACTGCCATTCTAACTGTAGTGAGATGAAACCTTAGTGTAGTTTTGTTATACATTTCCCTGATTTCTAAGGATATTGAACATTTTTTTATTTGTTGACCAATTGATCTAGATACCCAAATGTAAGAAGAATGAAACTAGATCCCTATCTCTCTCCCTGCACAAAAATTAACTCAAAGTGAATGGAAGACCTAGGAATGAGACCAGAAACCTGTAACTGCTAAGAGAAAACATAGGATTAACACTTCAGCATATTAGTTCAGACTTCAACATACTGGTTCAGGCACCAAGTTCTAGTAAGACTTCTAAAGCTCAAGAAAGAAAACCAAAGAGTGGGACTGCACCAAATTACAAAGTTTCTGCAACAGCAAAAGAAGCAAGACCATGGAGAGTCTACAGAACAGAAGAAAATCTTTGCCAGCTGCTCTTCCAATAAGAGATTAACATTCAGAATATATAAAGAGCTCAAAAAACACCTCTCTCTTTCTCTCTCTTTCTCTCTCTCTCTCTCTCTCTCTCTCTCTCTCTCTCTCTCTCTCTCTCTCTCTCTCTCTTTCACACACACACACACACAAAACCTAATCAATAAATGGAAAACAAATCTAAGCAGACATTTCTCAAATGATGAAACACAAATGTCCACTGAATTTTAATCTTGGTCCACTCCAACCTGTTCCTAAAATGGCATATATTTCAATTCAAAAATAAAAACCATTGTTTAGTCTTTTCATGAAAATTCTTTTAGGAGTTTTGACTCAAGAGTCAGCAGAAATGTGTCAGATGTATGTGACACATTCTTTACCTAAGAAATAGCCTGCTGTTTGCAAAATAGCTCTCAGTACTTAAAGAAGTTTAAAATTAAGACTTCCTGCAGTGTCATAATCCCAAATACGCAGGAGTCTAAAGAAACAAATTTCTTATACATATAAAAAATCATTATATATGCATATATATATTTATTATACATAAACACACATATATGGTCTTATATATATATATATATACATAAAATTTGTGTCAATAGAACCTCAAATTATTATTCATACTACTATTCTCTAAAATAATTCAAATGTCTTTCCTTCAAATAAATAACAGAAATTATGTTGTCTATTCCACGCTAAACATTCATTTATCAACAAATAATTACATAGTATCTATTGCGTAAAAAGTACATTTTTTAAACAAAAAAGAAATAGTCTCTACTCCCAATTTGAACTTGATCTTTAGTAAATATTTTAAAAAATATTTTCGAACATAATTTCCAGAATGTTAACATGCCTTTTTATGCTTCTCTTTACTGAATTTCAGATTTTCAATGTTTCTCTTAGAATACATAAGTGAAACTGACATCTTATTAAATCTTTAACTTTATTACATTATGGTATATTATTCTGTTTTATTTATGTAGATACTCTATTATTTTACATTGTATAGCGTATGTACCTACTCAAGTATGAATTCTTCCAGAATATTAAATCAGTCTATTCTTTTTCTGAATGCTACTCTGATTCATCTAGAACAATGTTTCTGGAAAGACATTTGTTCTTGCATTATCACTAGATGCAAGTTCTAAACCACATTGTCTCTGAATTTATATTTATAACTCCAAAGTGAGGTAATTCCTATCATACCTATCTTATAAAATAATAAGGATCCAATTAAAATTTAAGAAAATATAGCCACATATATATTATGATCCAAACTATAATTTGCTGCACAAATAACAGTAATGTGACTATTTTTGTATTATTCTTACTACTTTTAGAGCTCCATGTATCCCTGACATTACATTTTATATATTGCACTTGTTAGTCCAAAGTTTTTAAGCAGGGTTGAATAAAAATAAATTAAGTTCCTAATGTAATTATTCTATTCTACACAACATATAAATCATAAATACATATTTATGTAAATATATTTTTTCAACAGCATGATTTAATCTTTTTAATAAGATTACCTGAGGTAAAAAAAATTGGCTATTTTAGAGAACACCATATTATTGGACTAAATGTAGAATTCTAAAGCTTTTTCTGCTTCTTGTTCTGCTTTATTATTAGTCAATACTAATGAATATCCACTATCGAGTCAGGTGTTGCCCTATTTATATTTATATTTATGCTTGATATTTTGAACTCAAGTTCAGTATTTACATTTGTCCCTCTTATATTTACATTCAATTATTTCATCGATCATTCACCTTCCTGAAATCCTAACAATTAAGAGAGGCTTCCACACTGTTCAATATCCCAAATTAATACTCTCCTAGGAATTATGAGGTAAACTCTTTTTCTTCAAAAATATCTTTTAAAGTAAAACCACAAGGCTGACTAGAGACCAGACAACTGAAGAGTGATAGAGGTGTGTCCACACCCTCTCCCGGTGTTCCTCTGTAAAGAAGTGTTGTCTTAGAAATACTTGCCTAAATAGGGATTTCCTGAAAAACTCTGATCTAAGAGTCATGATTTTTACATGATGAAGCCACAGGGTAAGGGTAGAGAGAGGAGGGAGCATGGAGGCATGGAAATTGATGGATTTTCATGCACGTATGAGTTTGTTGGGATGAACCCAACCACCATATATAACCATAAAACTCTAATAAATAAATAGGTAAAGTGCCAAACCATAAAAAAAAGTTACACTTTAAAATGATCTGTGAATTTTAATTCCACATAAGCATAAATTAGATATTATTCAGGAAGGAATAGTACAGAATAAAATGAAAATCTCTCACTGTGGGCTTATGGAATTGATATAGTCTTCCCCCTTTGTTTTGCTTCATAACTTATTTGTTCTACTTTTTAATAACTGAATATTCTGATAGGCAAACTGAAAGAATTGGTGGGAACCATCCCAATCCGTA
The DNA here is from genome assembly GCF_902686455.1 of Sciurus vulgaris. NCBI lineage: Eukaryota > Metazoa > Chordata > Mammalia > Rodentia > Sciuridae > Sciurus > Sciurus vulgaris. The sequence goes on from NC_136466.1 coordinate 94,759,705, forward strand.
ATGTAAGTAAATAAGAAGGTAACTTCAGTTTCAGTGTCCCACAGAAGTGATAACAATGTCCCAAAGAGACTCTAGATGTGGTCTAACACCATGAACTGTCCATACATGAAGCTCAGAGGTGATAAGGCTGGAAGTTTGAGGATGATTTGAGTGTGAGTCGTTGCTATGGTTTGAAAGACTTTCCTCCAAAATTCAGGTGTTGCCAATATGATAGTGTTAAGAGGTGTGGCCTTTAAGACACCTTCCTGGTGAGTGAGATTGAGGTTCTTATAAAAGAGGGCTTATAAGGTCCTTGTGCCCTCTGCCTTCTGCTGTGTCAGACCCATGATGTGCTCCTCCCCTGCAGAGGCTGCAGCATTCCAGGAGGTAGAGAGCAGCTTTTGCCAGGCAACAAACCTGCTGTGCCTTGATTTGGGACCCCCTGCCTCCAGAATTATTTACATTATTTTTTTTCCACTTCCAGAATTTTGAGGAATAAATTTCTGTTGTTTTTAAACTGCATGATCTAAAGAATTCTACTGTACTCACACAAATAGACTAAGACAGGCCAAGGTAGAAAGAACTATTGCTGAACTCTTAGGATTTTTTTCAGTAGGTTGAAATATGTACTATTTATAGGAATTTGATAGAAAAGACTGTAGTATTATATTCATATGTTTAGATAAAATATTCTTTAGTTTAAGAATAAAATATTTCAAATCCTATTTATTGACTTACACATTTTGACACTTGTAAAAAATACAAATGAGAAGTGCCACCTTTTAGATAAACCCTTAATTTTTTAAAAGAACTAAAAATACAATCCTTATCAAGATTTCTAAAATTGTAAGTCTACATATTCAAATAGATCTAGAGAACAATGCCAATAATATTATTTATAGTTTTGTTGTGGATGGACTGATGGAAACTATACTCTTTGAGGAAAAGCATTAAGGCATTTCTCTCTCGGTCTCCTCCCACCCCCCCTTTTTTTTTTTTCTTTCACTACTTGCTCCTCTTTTCTTCCCACTTGGGTCCTTCTACCTTCTCTCAGCCTCTAATCCAGACATTTGACGATTCTGTTCCTCTCTAATTTGCATGCCTTAAACCTACAATGAGGCAATGGTCTTCAGATCCAGCCTCCAGAAGCAAGGGATGAAAGCAGCAGCCTTCCAAGCACACCCTCTGATGACATGTTTAGGGAACAAATAAGCCTTTTCTCTGCCACAATGAACAACTTCTTATAACCTAGCTCCACACACTATTTGACTGATTAAAAATAGTTCTCCTTCCTTCTCCTTTCTAAAGATTGTTGTTTTCATCATAACTCTGAGCATTACTTTGATTCCAGTGTTACTGATAATCTCCTCATTCTTTCCAAGAATTTATTTCCACAAATCAGGAAGGAATCCAGCAGAAAAGTCAGGACAGAACAGAGCAGAATTCTCCTCCTCAGATATTTTACTTCCAGAAAAGTAACAATTTTATGATATGAGAATGCTTGATTTAGTTCTCTACCATGTTCCTCAGTACAATATAAAGAAATATTTTCCAGACAGAAAAAGAGGGAGAATAAGTTATATATTTATATTTCAAAGTTGATTTAATTGATAAATTCTATCCAATATAGCCCATTTCTTTTCCTTGGGAAACAAATAACAATTTCCCAGTGATAATCAAGTGAGACAAAGAGAAGCATACTCTTTTTTCCATCCCAACATCACATAGCCATTCCATAATCTGCTCCATCCTAAACCACATCTAACACTTAAGAATAAGAGCCAAATGTAGGAGAAGGCTATCTACTAGCTTGAACATTCAGATGGACTAATCCATTGAGCACTGTCAATGGGTATTCAATCCTTCCCACCCCCCTTTGGTGCCAGGATGGAACCCGGGATTGCTTAATCACTGAGCCACATCCCTAACTCTTTTTTGTATTTCTTGAAATTTAGAGGCAATGTCTTGCTGAGTTGCTGAGGGCCTCACTAAATTGCTGAGGCTGGTTTTGAACTCACAATCCTTCCGCAATCTCCGCAGTTGCTAGGATTAGAGGCATGCACCACCTCACCTGGCTCATTCATTTTTTTTAATGAAAGTACTTTCTGTATATATTTTCCCCTCCTTCCTGTCTCAAGTGATAAGCCAAGAAGAAGCATATTTGTTTCTTATCATAGCGTAACAAACTATTACAAACAACAACTTAAAACAACAGTCATTTACTATGTCAGTTTCTACAGGTTGGGGTCTAAATCCAACTTTGTGAGGTCCTCTGCCTTTTCCGCCACGGCAGAGGTGAAGGTGTCACCAGAGCTGCAATCTCCCTGAGGCATGGCCTTCTTTCCCGAGCTCATGATGTTAGTGGCAAAATTCTTTTCAATTCTTGATTTGTGGCAGCTTGCTTCTTCCAAAGGCAGTATCAGAGGGCATTTCTGACTTCCAGACATTTTCTTAATGGGCTTTTGTGATTAGGTTCAGCTCACCCAGCATCACTTTCCTTTTGATTGAATCCAAACCAACTGATTAGAAGAAGGACAAGTACATCTGCAAAAATGCCTTCGCTTTTGCCACATAGTGAATTTACTCAGGGGAGACATAGTCATAATCACAGAATGTAGGGGTTAAACAGTTGTGGACTTCAGGAAGTGGACTTTAGGAATATACTAAAATTCAGGTTGTGGACTTTAGAAATATACTAGAATTTTTCCTCCATATGCAGAAAAATGAAATTGCTTTCATAATTCAGCAACAGAATTTTAGCACAGTCTTTACGTATGCCATATTTCCTCACTCTGAAATTAAGAATGAGTTTTAATTTTATACCCATTTATTCCAATCTTCAGTTTTAGAATAACCTCTCTCTTTTTCTCTTCTCCTCCATCACTGTCACCACTCTCAGTCAAGCCGTCAGTGTCACTCATTTTCTCTTGCTGTGATCTTGAGCTGCAGAAACCATCTCCAGAGAGGGCAGGAACACTGGTGTTTGTACGATCTGGCACCATGCCTCTGCCCTCATTAGTGAATGCAGTTGTGCATATTAAAGAAATAAATCATTCTAGTGACTGCTCTGTGTCAGAAGTACCGTCGCTTAAATGATATTAGAACATGAACTTGGGATTCCTGAAAAAAAAAATAAAATTTTGTTCCACTTATATTGAATTTTCCTACCAGTCTGCAAACTTTATTTGGTGTGTTTCCTTTTCTTCTTATAAGAGAGGTCTTTTTCAGAATTGAATAAAATAATATTGTCTGACACGTGAGGATATATTGACTAAGTCTTCTCCATTATGATTCATCACCTTTAAATTATCACTTCCAATGCATAGCCCAGAACTTCTCCAACCAAAAGTATCTAATAATCTGTTGATCCTACTCTACTTCTGACATCTTTGACATCCACAAGATCAACAAAGTGAACTGCTTGAGAATGGAGAGCTTGTTGCCTTGATTTTCTTTTATAATCCCGGATTTGAGCGCAGCACAAAGAGCAATTTGCTTGAAGTACATTCACCGAACAGACTTGAACAGAATTGAACTTGGCCTGGCTTGAAGGCTCTTCTTTACTCAAGCTCCTGCATTCGTCCCAACAATCTTCAGCTCTGCTCTTCAGTTCCTCAGTGACTCAGTCAAGCAGAGTTTTCCCCATGCTCTTCACTCCTACACTGGAGGCATCTTGCCTCCTTACACGGAGGCATCCTTACAGAACTTGTCCCGGTGTAATGCCACCTGACCTGCAATATCCGTGCTGAATCAACCAACTTCCCACCACACCAATGGGAGGTACTGCCACCTTCCAACATTCATATTGCCTCTTCTGCCTTTCATGTTCTACCAACCACTGAAATTCTTCATGTTGGAAAGCAGTGTGGCGATTCCTTAGAAAACGTGGGATAGAACCACCATTTGACCCAGCTATCCCACTCCTTGACCTATACCAAAAGGACTTAAAATCAGCATACTACAGTGATATAGCCACATCAATTTTCATAGCTGCTCAATTCACAATAGCCAGAATGTGGAACCAACCTATATGCCCTTCAATTGATGAAACTGTGGTACATATATATACAACGGAATATTACTCAGCCATAAAGAATAATAAAATTATGGCATTTGCAGGCAAATGGATGAAACTGGAGAATACCATGCTAAGTGAGATAAGCCAATCTCAAAAAACCAAAGGACAAATGATCTTGCTGATAAGCAGATGATGATACATAATGGGGGGTGGGAGGGAGGCAAGAATGGAGGAAGGAGGGACTATATAGTGGAAAAAGAGGGTTGTGAGGGGTGTGGGGGGGAGGAAAAAATAACAGAATGAATCAAACACCATTACCCTATGTAAATGTATGATTACACAAATGGTATGCCTCTACTTCGTGTACAACCAGAGAAACAAGTTGTACCCCATTTGTTTATAATAAAAAAAAAAAAAGAAATTCTTCATGTTGGCATTTCAGTTGTACTACTTGAGTTTATGCTTCCTGAGGAGGATATTTATATCTCCCACCATCTTGACACCAGAGTAGAGACTAAGTGAATGAATACTTTTTCAAAGAATTGAAAATTTCTTATAAATTATGGGCTATTATTTTTCTCTTCTTGTTGCTGAAACCCTTTTTAGAGAGATTAATATTTGGTTGCAAATGATGTTTTAAGTTTAATCACAGGAATTTTTATTTACACTTATGCTTATCCAGTTTCTATTTCCTCTTTCCTTTCCTTCCTTGCCACCATATATAATTAAAACTGAGTTAATGAAATCTTGAAAACTACTCCCTTGAAAAATAAAAATTTCATGATTATTAGTGCCTATTAATAGTACAAAATATGGGATTCATCATGACTATTCATATGTGCATATAACTTACTTTGATTTTACCCAGTTTCCATATTTTCCCCTTTTCCCCCAGCCCCTTTCCCTGAGTCCCTTCCTGTTCCTTCAAAGTCCGCCTTCTAGTTGCTTTTTTGTTTTTTGGGTTTTTTTTAGATTTCACATGTGATAGAAAACATGTGATACTTGTTTTTCTGTGTCTGGCTGATTTCATTTAACATAATGATCTCCCACCCCATGCACTTCTCAGAAAGGATTCTAATTCTAAATGGAAGTTGTAATGTGATGTGTAAGACTTAGGTCATTTGAGAATCCTTTGACATATAGTGTTTTCACTAACATAGGAAGTAAAATAAGGTTATGTTTGTTTAAAACATTATTTGGATAATATTTCTTAAGAATAAATATAGGATATGTGGCATATCAACTCTAAGTAAAAGGCAATAAAATAACACTTTATTTAAAAATCCTTCATTTCTTAAAAAATCATGAAAATTTATAGCATAACTTAATTTAGATAATGTGTATGGCATAATTTTGAGAATTTAGCTTCTAGTAATAGAAGCTTCTATTCCGACCTCTGCTAATTACTTTCCTTGTTTTGACCTTCCTGGATCAGATATTTAAATTTTGTTTGCTTTCTTTACAGGGAACACTTAAACATTTAGCTTATCTAAGGTGCAATGACCTGAATAACAGAAGCAGAGAAAACTGCTAATTTAGAGATTTTAAATGGATAAACCTTATAAATGGATTATGGAAATTTAAACATAACAAATCAGCTTTAATCATGTAGTTAATAAACTCCCATAATTTAACTGTGAACTTTTCAAGTGTTAGGTTATGTTTATATTCAATGTCAAATATGCACAAGCCAAGGGTACATAGGAAACAATTTTAAAATCTCTATGACTTCTAAAATTTCCTCTGCATATATACTATTTTCCACACACAAATTTAGTAACAAAGTTTTTCTTAAACTGTTTCATGACTCCCCGCCATGGAATAAGTTTTTTAAAGGCAGAGATTTGTGCCTGGGTACTCATTTCTCTTTCCACTCCTATGAGTTACAGATAGGGTAGTCAATAAATGTCCAGTGAATCAAATTGTGTGGTGCCTCAGAACCAAACTCCTATTTTTCAACATGATTACTACAGAGAACATATGGAGCATGAACCCTGCCCTAAAAATTCTCATCATCACTCTCATCATTACCTGTGAAGGCATTTCATCATAGTTTGAATCCTTTATGTTAGAGGTTGGCTGAGGCCTAGAATAAAGAATGGAAATGTGACAAATAGGCACTTATTGGTCATTAACTATCATGATTAGAGCAGCCTGCCTCTGAGTGAGGGTCAGCATTAAGAAGTGAAACCATCCTTTAGAATATCCTCCTGATAGGAATGAAGCTGTTCATTATCTGATCATTAGGGCCTATGCCAAATAAAACACATCTCTCACACAACCCAAGTCTTAATTGTTCATTTAGTCATTGGCTTAAATGAAAGCAATGAAAAAAGCAAGTAACGAGGCAATTGTACAATCTTAACACCTTTAAGTGCAGGATGATATTTAATGCTAATAAAATAGCTCAGAGCAAATAACTGTCCCACCCAATTTGGAGAGGGCATATGTGGCACCAAGCCACTCATAGAAACTGCATTATTGTAGCTAAAAATTGTAGTCATTGATTTTTAGCATGCTATATTGCCATGTAACTGAAACAGTATCAAATAACCAGCCTAAAATACTTGAAAAGAAAGTCTTTCCAAAATATTGCACTGATAAAAACTGAGAAATTGCAATATACAAGATTGTGAGTAGGGAAAGGAGAAGTTTGTGGCAAGTGAAGGTGAAGACCCAGTGAAGAGGCCTCCAGACCAATGTCAGCCTCCTAGGCATTGGCCTACCGTAGAAGGGCTCCATGTCTGACTTAACACTCTGTGGTCGCCTCTTGAAATACTTAATAATTTTTAACAATTGACTGCATTTTTGTTTTATAATGGACCTAAAAATCATGCGGCCTTCCCCTTAAGGAGTCTTTGGAGGTGTCTTTTTACCATACATGGTAAAATCCTAAAAAGCTCAGAGCTCTTTCTGGACCTGTCACCACAAGCTGCCTCTGGAGTGAATGAGACGCTTCTTGGGGAGAGGATATAGGAATGGGAAGCAAGGAGGAGGAAAGAAGACAGAAATAACACCAAAAAGAAACATGTTTTTCAGCTCTCTTGGTATTTTTAACAGCCATTCCCTTCATCTATAAAATATATCACTGTACTTATTTTCACAAATATACGAGCATTCAGTCACCGTGATCATTAGGTGACAAGATCATTAGAGAATTTTTCAAATATTATTTTTTTCTTATTAAAACAAAAAACTCCGTAGGCACAGTATTAATGACACATTTGCATTGATGAATCGTTTTAACAGCTTTTATATTATCAATTAAATAATTAAGTTGAATGATACAAAGAAGATCATTTTTTGTCATGACTTATAAACTATTTGTCAGGGAATAGAACTTTATTGATTAATTTTTACTTTTATATTATTTGTGTCAATTATAAAAGACACTATTGATCATGTAAAAAAAAACCTTGCTCCAATCTAATATAGCATACCAGATAAGATGATTTAGAGATAAGCCCAACTCTCATCAAGACACTGCAAATAATGTGTTTTCTGATAGTGTCAATAAAGATTTTTTTCTCCCCTCAGGCTAATTACAATTCTCTATTGGTAGGTAATTCTTCCACTAATAGCATGGAAAAAAGAATCATTTTCTACCATAATAAGACTTCAGAGTTCAGGTATTCATATATTTTTGGAATGAATGTCCTCCAGTATTAACTTCTGTGGGGAATCACCCAAAGCTTGTAAAAAAGATCCAAACTTAATTGAGCTTTAGACAGGGAAATCTGGGCTCAGAAACTGCCTGAGTCATGTGGGTTCACTGAGGAAGTTCAAATGCAGGCCCTGGATGTAGGAATGTCCCAGAGCCAAATGGCTTGCTTAACTCCACTCCTCATCCAGTTTTTTCATGGAAGAAGCTCCTACCGGCCCCCTTTTGATCTGTACTGCTATAAATTAACCAAGGGCAGGCTCCTTCCTTTGTTAGAGTCAGTCCCTCATGGAGGGCTCAATCAGCCAAGCCCCTGCCCCTGCTTCAAAGATAATTCTGTGTCTGTCATTATTTATGAGAAATAAATTTCTTTAGTCTTTTATTTCACAGCCAGCCCATCTCTTCTACAGGAACCCTTTCCCTTGCCCACGCTGGATGTGCGGAGATAAATTTCCATGTAGACTAGTTTATTTCAGAAACCCTTCTAATTACAAGACTTAAATAACCTACCAAATTTCAAAAAAGACATAAAACAGCAATCCTGTGGACAAGCCAAAATTTCTGTGTTGGTTCTTCGGAGGTTGAATGACCTTTGCTGGATGGTTCTGCAAACCTCGAGAAGCAGACCTGCTGTGGAATGGACTGGTGTTGCCTTCATGCTCCTCGCTGAGCTCGACCTTCACTCAGGGATACAGCAAAAGCTGCTAGGGTGACACATGCATGGGAAGAGACCTGTTGGCTTGCCGTAATTTTCTTGGGTGTAAACATTTTAAAGGATCAAACACTGAATAAAATTTTAATAAGTGCTGCTTTTAGTTAAGAAGTAGAAAACAAGATTATTTTCTGTTTTGTTTATATTTTTTTTCAAATCTAGGTTAAAAATAAATAAATTAGGCACATTTTTCCAGGTCACAGAAATAAAATTAAGGTGGTTAGGCAGAGAAATCTCAACTTTGGTCTTTCTTGAATATTCCTAAAAATACGCTAATCTTAAGATATGGTTTCTTTATATATACAATTTTCTCGATTATGAATATAAAGGGGTGGTTTACAAATAAAGAAAATACCACACCATTGTGTGATGTTACTCATAACCAATATTTATTAATCCTCTATATTTTAAGCAAAGTATCATAGTTAACAGCAAATATATATTCTCCACTTTCAAGGATTCATAGTTCAGACATTCATACAACTTAGTAATGCATCTAAAGGTGATATTTTATCATTGTGAACATAATTCATATTTTGAAATAAATCAGACATTATTTTCCCCATAAGATAATTTGGAAATAAAATAAATATTTGCCTTTTGAAATACTTTAAAGTGATTTTAACTTTAAAGAGTAACTGTCTATGTCATTATATATAAACATCTAGAAGGAAGAAATTCAGAACTTACAAAGACAATCCCACTTGGAAGGGCTAAGCTGAGCAAAGAGACACTTCAACATCTCCAGCACCAGAGGGTCACATGTGTCGAGGGGGCTGTGCTCAGCATTCTTGTTGCCACCAGATTTTTGAAGATTTATTCAGACATCTGTGTAGATCAGTGCCAACCAAATGTTGTATTAAATATGTCTTTTTATGTATTATGATTTAAAATCTGAGGGTTATTATTAAGATCAATTGACTAGCAATTTTTTTTTAATCTACAAAAATCATTGAGGAAAATATAATCAATTTTGTCTTCTTTTCTTAAAATGGTTCTGAAATAAACATTATTACTTTTCTATTATATGACCTATAATTTTTCCCTTTTGTTATAAAACTACCTAAATTTTTGTATGAACTTTGTAAAAATCTTGTTAAAAATAACTTTGCCATAAAGATTTGGCATCAAATCTTAGAATCTTCTATTCATTACATACTGCCCACAGATGTAGCTGTACTTTCTTTTTTTAAACATGATTATTTTAAAAATTTTCTTTACAAAAATTTTGTAAAATCAATCAGTAAGCAGAGACAGAATCTTCTAAGTTTGCCCAACCCTGAGAAAGGGTTCCCCTCTTATTTAAGAGTCAGTTAGTCAATCCAAACACTATTAAAGTGATTAAATCCCATAAGAATTACATATTCAAAAATACCTAATAGCTGCATAGTATCCCATTATGTAGATGTACCAATAGTATTTAATCTGTTTTTGACTATTTGATTGTAATCATGAATATTCAATTTTGAGTATTATAAAACTATGACAAATATCATCATATTTTAATACCAGTGCATATCTCCAACATTTTCTTTAAAAGTGAAATTAATAGATTAATGACTTGGAAATTTTTAAGGATATATCATTTTCCCCACAAATTTTATAAATATACATTCTCACAAGCAATATATTACATTATCAATTTCACTACATTCATAATAAATGCCATATTTTTATTATGTCCCCAACATATTTGTAGTTATTTAATTTGTACTTTATAAATATTAACAATAAGGCTTTTTCCCAGTTAATTATATAGACTAGCACTGTTTTCAGGACATGTAAACCTGTTACAAGAACAGCTGACAGCAGGACCTCAGACGTGGCAGGAGAACATTTAAGGTAGTTAAGATAGAAGTTCAGGAATTAAACCTGAAACATACCAGCAAAAAGAATGAACCTGAGGCATGCCATAGAATTCAGGTAGGTAGGGTTTTGAAAAATGAGAGAATCCAAACAGGAGCTGTGAAGCCTGGGGTGCTCATGCTGATCAGGTTGGTTAGTCCTGAGAACCTGAAAGACAAGGTACATGTACCATACTTGCACTTGAGCTTCTTATTGTGTCTCCCACATCATGGAGTCAAGGAGTTGTCTTCAAAGGCACAAATTATCTTGAGGAAATCAGCAGCCCTACTTTCTTTCTTTTTTTTAATGTTTTTTAGTTATTGATGAACCTTCATTTTATTCATTTCTTTATATGTAGTGCTGAGAATTGAAGCCAGTGCCTCACATATGTGAGGCAAGCACTCTACCACTGACCATAACCTCAGTCCAAGCCCTGCTTTCTTGATTGGAAGTCACCTTTTTTAATTTTATTGAGCCTGCAACTAAACTTTCTGAGGAAAAAAAAAAGGGGGAGGGGAAGTTTCTATGCTTCTTAGAAAAAGATTTCAAATTCTAGTAGTTATTGCTGAAAGACTAATCTGATTAACTGGTCACAATTAATAAAGTTGACCCTAACTTTACAAATGATCAACTTCATTCCAAAGATAGGCATCCCATTATCTAGTATAAAAATGTCATTGCATTACAGTTTGCTCCTCTGTTTCTTCAAGCAGGTAAAATTATCTCTTTCTGTACTTAAAAAAAAATGTATGTGTATTGTGAAGCATTATTGTCTTGATATAAAATTTGACAACCTCACAATTTTTCCATTTCTTTCTTTGATGGGTTGGGTTGGCACATTACTGTTCTGCTTGTCTTTACTCCGGGCATTTTCAATTTCTCTTCTGCATAGGTAAGTGATATGATGTTCCAGGTGACTGGGTAGTTTGCCATCCTTAAACACATAATTTCCTACTTGGCTTCCTTGTGCCAAGTAGACTTGAACACATTCAATACATTGAAGCGCAGAGAAAAGAATTTGCACTATTTGCATTTTAAATATTTCATTACCACATGTATCTCCCATAAATCTGGAAATTTCCCTCTGTCCATCTAACATAAGGTTATGCTCTCTGTAAGCCCAGATAGCAGAAGTACAGTTTACCAAAGAGTTTAAATAGGAAGCATTCTGACTGAACTAGTTGTAACCTGTAAGTAAAATAAACCATTGAATTAGATTCTGTATTGTTTATAAAAAAAAAATCCACTTTACTACCTCAGAAATGCAACACAAATGAATTTTTATTGCTCAAGTTTCATGAATAACCAGCCATCTCAAAGATCCATCTGTGTTTCACCTCTCAATCGCTGAGATCCTTATATGTTCAAAAGAATCAATTTCTCCTTTGCTCAATGCACAGGTTACAAGAAGTAAATAAGGGTAAGGTATTAAAGAAGGATAAGATACCAACATCAGTGAGAAAGAGTGGGACAAATAACTTGTTTCCTATTTGTCTATGGGAAGAAAAGCTCCTCCATAAGTGGAAGAGGTCTAACAAAAACATACATTAGTTAAATTAGCTGGATATCCATAAACAGAGAGAGAAAAATCACGGAAGAGGAGGCCATCAGAAATAAGTTCTGAGAAGGAGAAGTGAAACTATACATGGGTCTTTTTATTATTCTTTCAAGATTTGAGTAGTTTGGTGGTACTATAGACTAAATGTTTATGTGCCTCCCAGAATTCCTATGTTGAAGCTCCAGTGCTCAAGGACTCATGCTCTCACAAGAGGAAAATACCAGAGCTTCCCCTCTCTACCGTGGGAGGATACAGCAAGAAACAGAGTGGAAAAGTGTCCTTATCATACATGGGGCCCCCTCTTCCCACAGAGAAATATTCCAAGCCCTCCAGTAGATGCCTGACACCAGGGATGGTACTCAACCCTGTGCTTACTGTTTCTCCCCATATGTACATAACTATGATAACATTTAATTCATAAATTAGACACAGAATAATATTAGTAATATAAAAACAATAAGAACATAGAACAATTATAACAACATGCTATAAAAAAAGTTATTTAAAGCTTATGATCTTTTTATTTCTGGAATTTCCTTTTTAATGGTTTTATATTGAAGTTGAACACAGGGAGCTAAAACAGTGCCTTGGACTTTCTGATCTCCAGAACAAGAAGAAATAAATGTTTGTTGATTGAGCCACTCCATTGATGGCAGTTTGTCATAATAGCCCTAATTGACTAGGTCAAGGTGGGTTGTAGCAGAAGAGAGCTTAGGCAAAAAGGAAATCATCAGCACAAAACATCTGAAATTAGAAGCTTATTTTTATTTCTATTCATAGAAGATTTATTGAAAGTCATTTCAGACTTTCTTATTTCAGCCTCTCCTACACCATCTCACGGGAATCATGTTCCAAGATGAAACTGAGCACTTTGACCATTGAGAAGTAATGCTTCTGTGCTGCTCTCTGCCCTAAACTTGAATGGTATTGTGAGACCCCTATCTCTTCTTGACCTTACTGTACCACAGATTCAGATATTTTATTCAAAAATACATGTTAAAAGTCTTTTCTCCTCTTACTAAGCATGTCTCAAATGGAATTAATTGACTTCTTACCAGAGTCAGCTCCATCACCTTGACAACCCTGACTGTTCATGGCAGTCACCAAGTATGTCCAGTGTCAATTCCTCACCCAAGCATCTCCTTGCCCTCAGTAACCACAGTCTTACCTGAGTGTTGTCCCTCACACAAATCTTTATCTTTGATGAAGTTGTCAGAGGGACCTTTATAAGATACACAAGTCATTTGTTCTGGTTACCATCCCCAGTGGCTCACATCCAAATTCTATATGACTTCCTCAGTTGGGAGCCAGTATGTTTCCTGGTTTTAACTCTAACACTACTGACCTTTCAAACTCCTAAAGTCCACACTCCACCAACATACTGCAGATTCACGACCCTGACTCTTCTGAGTGTCCCTCAGTTCACTTTCCACCCCTTTGCTGCTCTACCTTCTCCATTGTAAATTGTGACAATACCCTCCCCACCAACTCACACCAAATCCAATTCATTATCCTATCAACCATTTGAATGCTGTTCCCATCAAAAAGAATTTCAATTAAGTAGCAGTCATTCTGTATATTCATTAAGAGTGAGAACTGAGTGACTTTGATCTCTATGACCCCATCACCTGAGATATGGCCCAGCCCTTAATAACTTGCCAAAGTTCCTAGTCTAAATCCTATGATTTGGTGGACTTTTAGCAATATATTCATGATATATTTCTATATAGCAGTCATCTAAAGTAGGACAATAGGCCATAGCATTCAGAAAATGTGCAAAAACTCCCAGGGTAGTTTGATCTTCTCAGATAACCTGTAAAAGGGATCTTCTACATTTCTACACTAGAGAATAAAAGACAGAGATGTTGCTGGTGCTGCAGGCCATTAATCTCTTACATTGTGAGAATCATCAGATTTAATATAACCTTCTTTATTCATTACAGAAATAATATGACCTAAAAAATGTTTCTAACTAATGTACTTTTGCTACCCTAAATATACCATTTGTTCCCCAGCACTCAACTCTCTCACTAGCTTTCCACCCTGCCATATCTCTTATTGCCCTCTGTGGCAGGTGTGATAGCAGCTTTTTATTCTTCCTTTTCTCTCTGTCATATTCCTGGAAGTGCCAACCCCCTTTCCTCTCCCTTGTTGATAAGTAGTTCTATAGACCTGTCACATCTCATGCAAGTCTTTGCTTTGTTGAAAGAACTTGGGACTCCATCCATGGTGCTCCTGTGATAGCAGCATCAACTGCAAAAAGAAGCACGAGAAGTGTCTGCCCTCTGGGAGCCTTTCCACAGAGAGCAGCAGCAGGAGGGCTCAATAGACAGGCTGGGCCAGTCAAGCAGAGCCCACGCTTGACCTGAGCAGAAATTTCCAGTGTGACTCAGTCCTATAGAAGCAGTTTTGGATTAGAAAGGCACAGCTGGAAACAAGAAACCATTTTAGTATAAAAGCTTCTGTGAACTTTCAGTCTAATTCAGCTAATAGAACTAATGTGGTTAAAACCTAATTGTGCTACTTCATAATGCTTGGCTTAGAAAGCATAGAGCATAAAAGTTTTTTTTATCAAATAACCCTCATTTTATCATCTCTGAGATTATTTGTTCCAGCCATTCTAGACACATTCACTGCTGTCAGAGTACTCTTTCTAAAATGTAAATGAGATGGTACCATTCTACTGCTCAAATACTGAAGTGACCCACATATCCCTTTAGGTAACACAATCTTTCCTGCTTAACTTGCACACAAAATCCTTTACTAGCCTCATTTACTGCTGTACCTTTGTATGTACCCTTCAACCTAGAAGGCAGATGGGCCAGAATCTGATAATGCCCCTGTCCTGCCATGTTTCTTCCACCTCATCCCTCTGCTAGAAGGCAAGGTTCCTAGAGTATACCACCATATTTGGTATAAGAGCATTTAGTATAAGAGCATATGCTCTCTTGTTGTCTTAGCTTTGCATTACTGTGACCAAAATACCTGATAAGAACAACTGAGAGGGGAAAATTTTTGGCTCATGGTTTCAGAGATTCAGTCCATGGTTGGCAAATTCCATTACTCTGGGCTGACAGTGAGGCAGAACATGGCAGAAGGGTATGATGAAGGGAAGCTGCTCCTCTCATGGAGCTCAGGAAGCAAAAGAGAGCAAGGGAAAGAGGTTACGTGGAAGATGAACCCATCTGGGACATGACCCTGGTGACCCACCTTCTCTAACCAAACCCCATCAAATCTGCCATTACCACCCAGTCAGCCCATTCAAACTAAGATGAACTGCTAAGGTTACAGCTCTCATAATTAATAATTACATTTCTGAATATTACTGCATTAGCACAGGAGATTTGGGGGGTCACTTCATATCCAAACCATAACACCTGTTCTCTAATGGTCTGCTCTTGGGTTTGCATCTGCCACCAGAACATGAGTTATTTGCGAACAGAAAGAAAAGTCTCATATAGTTCAGCAACCATAGCAGATGATAACATCTCATTAAATGTTGGTTGATTGATGAATGTATGATGATGAGAAAAGATGGACCTAAGCTAACTTGTTATTTGAATATCCTACTAACTCATTTGTCATTGTGGTCAAGAGCAGAATATAGTATATGCTTATCTGAAAAAAAATATTTGGGGATGGTTATTTTTACAAAATAGGTAAAAGAAAATAACTTCTGTTCAAACAGGGCAATTTGCCCTTTAAATAATGATTCCCCTCAGGGGTCCTCCAAACAGCAAATACTTCTAGAGCATTTAAGGGTTTAAAATGATTAACTACATGACAGGAATACTAGGAGGAAGAGAAAGAGAATTTTAACAGAAAAATCCAACACCTATTGAAAATAAGCCAAATGAATAGAATAGGAAAATGGCAATAAAACATGCCTCTAAAGCATTAATCAAGGGAAATATGATTCAATTTATATGTTTGATTTGCACACATTTCAGGAAAATGCCCATTGTGTAAAACAAAGATGAATCAGTATCCCATTTCCCAGAAGAATTTTCTCATGTAAACTCCTAAAACTAAGATTTGTGATGTGAAGCTTTTCCTCTTGTGCATATAGATCATACTGAAGTAATCCATGTTTGTGTCTGTTTTCCAAACAAGGATATAAAGATTTTAAGACCCTAGACCACCTCTTATTCATGTTTGCCTCACCAGGACTTAACATAGTGCCTGGCATCTACAAGGTATTTTTAAGTTTCTTGAATCTTATTGTTCTGTTTAACAGGTCACATCCAGTAGACAATAAGTTCCTTCCTTCAAAGGGCATGTTTTGATACATAATGCATGTTTTGTATCTTAGAATCCAAGAGTCATGGTGCATACCTAAAAGCATCCCAAGTTTAGGAATACATGTTTTCCACCTCTTCAACCTCACTTAGAATCATTCCTTCAGGTTCTGATGACTCTGAAGAGTGAGGTTATCCCATCATTTTATCTAAAATAATCAAATTCTTGCACTTAGTTGCACTTAGTTTGTACCATTCAAATCTAAAAACATAGATAAGATGAAAGCAAATGTTAAATTTATGGACAACTGTATTTTCAAAACTTCCTACTCTGAAAACTAATATGCAGTATCGCCTATTGAATGCATTCACAAAGTACAGAGAATAAGCACTCCATGATGGCTGCCTCAGGGTATCAAACCATCTCTAACCCATTTCAGACGCCTACTTATAAAACTGTGGGTGGTAACAATCTGGATGCATTTTTTGTTTAAATCTTTCATAGATACAACATCTGTCAAACAGCCAACATGCCTAACCCAGTTGTATTGAGTAAGCCCTACAGATTATTTGTCAAACAAATTCAGTAACCCAATATTTGTTTCTTTATTTTAAAATTTAATTGGTATGCAAATAGGGCAACAAGACAGCATTTGCGCTGGATACAGTTGTCACTTCAGATTCTGGGAACGCTCATTATCATGCTTACAGATGTTTTTCTCCTACCTAACATCTGCCAATACTACCTAAACCCCAGGAAGTCTACAAACCTGTGCAAACTTCTTCTCACTGTGGATCTCTTTCTCTGTTATCTGTTCCATGCACACTAATTTTGTGCATCTGAGGCCTCTGTTTGCCAGAATTATGCCTGCTTCCTAACACTTCTGCCTCCAGAGCTTTAGATTTTAAATTGAACAGACACAGAGCCAATTTATCATAGGATGACATGTGTCATGTTCATGGTATTACCAGAGGAACCCTGGTATGCACTGTATTTATCCTTTTGTTGTCAACATAGACCAAGACAGTGCAGGATAAAGAAGCTGTTACATTTTTAATAATACGATATATACTTAAAAATGGAATTTTAAGTACAATTGACTTAAAAATGTAGTACTAGATCATTCTATTTAAGACCAGAATTTCTTTGTCAAATAATCATCTGTCATTCAAGAATACATCCTATTGAAATGAAAATAGCAACAACAACAAAAAGCACTGGAATATGTTTCATCAAAGAAAAAGATAATGTTGCTCAAATCAACAATTTATTCCTTCTATCTATCCCATTTTCACATAAATTCTAATAATGCCTAATGATAGTTTTATCATGAATACAATATAATTCACATCACGTGGCTTTTTTCAACAAATATAAACATCCGAGAGCATCCTCATCCCATCTTTCATTCACTAATATATGTACTTTTAACATCTAATGATGCATCTTTTACTGTTTCCAAGATCAAATATAAAGCAAACATACACACATAGAAATATTTCAAGTATAAACCTAATCGCTGAAAGGAAAAAAGCTTTTCATTTGAACAAAGTTTAATAAAAAGCCCAAAACTTGAGGCTACACTTTCAACTGTGAAGCTGGCTGATCACACAGTGACATATTCTTAACATCTCTCTAAAGATCTACCTTTTATCAAGAACAAACATTTGCTCATGCTAAACCTGGCATCAAGTTGCTGATTTCAATGTGTAACTAATTTGGGTTTTCCTGCATTCCTCAAATTATTATTTTAACATTGGTTTTGTAAATATGCTTCTCTAAGAGTAAAATAGAGCTAAATACTAGCACTTTTTAATTTTTTTTAATGTGTAATAACCAGGTAAGAAGAATATATATATAAAACTCCATACTGCATATATACATTATTATACAAGTATAATAGCAAATTTCAGGTAAGGACTTGGCTATCACTCCATTCTGCTAATGAGTTTGCTACTATTAGACTGAACACAATCCTTTACTGTACAGTTCTTCTCAAGGAAAATTCTATGAATACTAATATTTATTAATTACCAGAAGTATTTGTCAGAACTCAATACTTGGAGTGAGGAAATGGTTGGTTAATTCAAAATGATATTTGAATACAGTTTAATGAAAGTACAATTTATAAGTTTTAGAGAGAATTATAAAACCAAAAATGGGGAGTTATAGGACACAAATACCAACGAAAACAGGACACTGTCAACACCCCTGGACTTAAAGGCCTAAGTAATGGAAAGAGGTGTTACCAGAAACCTGGAGGATGGTCTCCCAACAGGAGCAATGGTCTTGGAAAAAGAATCCAGTCACTGTCAATTTTCAGATCAGCATGGAAGAAAGAGACGAAATCAATATCTCAACTACTATGTTCTTTCTACCAGCCAGTAGTCCACTTTGCCTTCCACTGGAAAGTCCCAACTGGACATCAGAGATCAAGAGCCCAGGTAAGGCCTTGTCACAGAGAAAAGTAAAAACTGGAAAGCAAACCTTCAGGGGTAAATTGAAGTACATTAACTTCTCTGTGGTGTAGCATTCATTCACTGCCAAATGATAGAACTTTAAGGACTTGAGAGAGAAAGAAGAAAAGAGAGGGAGAGAGAGAACTTCTGAATCCCTTAAATCCTTTCCAAAAATTTCCGTAAACTCCACAAATGAAGTTAATTACTGTATGTATCAGAAGTCAAAGACAAAACTATCAGTATTTCAAACATACATATTCTCCGTGGGGACTTCCAGAGCCCCAGGACCAATTTCTGAGCTTCTGTTGACTGAGAGATGCCTGAATGTCTACTTATCTCCAGCCAAGGAAAAATTCAGTCACTCAGCAAATTATGACTAGGGAATCCAGTTAAAACAATGTCTGGAAGAACCTGATGAGCACTCTCCTTACAAGACATAAAGAATATTTCTGAGGGTATTAACATGTTATCTGAGTGACTCCCAAAAGTGCTGTAAGGCTATTTTCAAGTGCCATCTAACTCTTGTACCTAAAATGCAATACCATCTGGCTTCAAAATCTCCTTTCCACTTCCATCTTGGATTTTTAAAACATTTTTTATTAAGAACTTTTCACACAAGGCCTTTATTGAAGCATTTTCACATTTATTACCTCAATCAATTCTCACAATATATATTTTTCATTTTATGTATGATCATGTGAGACTCCAGGAAATGAAGAAGCCTCCCTGACCTCACAGAGGTATGACCAGAATGTACATTCCACACCTGTGGTCCACACTCCAGTGCTGTAACTAGGATGGGACATCACCCTGGAATGGCAGCTAATCACCCTTTCCTTTCTAAATAGCCCATGTAGTTTCATAACTATGAACACCTCATACTGTCACTCATAAAACACTTTCTGCCTTCTTCGCCTAACCAGTTTTTGACAGACATTCATAAAACACGTACTTTGTACCCATTACATAGGAATACAAAAATGAAAAATCACAGAATCTCTGAAGTTTAGCAACGCCCAGCTAATGGTGGATACAAACTATTCTTAAACACTGCTCAAATTCTTCCATGAGGAACCGTCCAGCCTAAACTGAAATCTCTTTCCCCACTGATCCTCAGAGGATATAAATAATTGGTACTGAATCTCGTGACATCATCTCAACAACTGGATTATTTTCAATTATATCCTCACTGAAACTTTTATTATTCCGCACTCAAGGTGAGAACTTTTAAAATGACCTATTTAAGAAATATTTACTTAATGCCTATAAAGTCCCGGGCACCATGCTAAGTTCAGAAATAACTGGTGGGAAAAAACATACAATTCCTCTTTAAGAATTCCTTTGAAAATTTCACAGGGATATGGAATATATAGACCCAGAATAGGCATTTATAATACAGTATTATAAACCTATAACATTAAAGAAGGCATTTCTTGTTTATTTCCATAACTCCATAAAGGGGGTCAGAGAGCCTTAGATTAAAGTGGGCATAAAGCTTCAAGCCCTACCATCTTCAACATGCAACAGAACAGAGGCAGAGGGTGACACATATGACACCAAAAGCTAGAGGTTCAGAATCTTTAATGACCTAAATATATTGTCTTTTAATTAAATTCAGTTCAATACTGTTATAAAGGGATTAAGGTCTGTGCTTCATAGAAACAAAAAAAAATGGGTTTTTTTGTTTGTTTTTAAATAATACTATTTCAATCAATGAAATCTATAAAGTTTAACAGATATTTCTACATTTGTTGGTAGGCATTTGTTTGAAACATTGAAGTTTATAAGAAGTCATTAGATTTTCAGAAATCAAACTGTTCTTTCTGGGTGGCCTAGAAAAATACAGTAATTAAATGCATGCCTAATATTTAGATATACAAAGCCTAGTAAAAATGCTCACAGTCTTTCACTTGAAAAGTCACAGAAAACAGAACATTTTTGAACAACATAAGACATAGTTTGCTCCCAAACTTTATATTTGCATTATAGAATGTAAATAGACTTTATTAAGTTGAAGTTTAATATTCTTAGCTCAATTCACCCTATATAGATGAACATTTGCCATATTCCTAGTTCTGAGAAATGGCTTTCATTCATTAAGCCACAAAATTACTTCTTCCTACAAGAATGTACTGAGCCAGAAACAACAGAAATGTGTATTTGTATTATATGTGCATAAATGCATTGACTTTGAAAGGATTAACTTGTGGATCAATAAGGGAGAAATTCATTACCCCAATCAACATCAAGTAACTAGAACTAAACAAGATGCATCATTCTAAGTTGAAATGAAATTTACTTCAGTACTACTACAGCCTAAAACAAACCATAAAATGAAATCATCACATTGTACAAGGAAATTTTGCATAAACAAGCTGATAGATTCTAGCACGTTAAGGCTGCATGTACACCAGCCTCTCAGCCTGTATGAAAAATGGTGAGATCAATGGATGCTGATGAGCAATATTTAAATGAATTTCTAAATGACTATAATAAAAAATTTAGTTGACTCAACCCCTGCTGTTCTGGGCTGTAAAGTTATGAGCTCTATTTACCTGAAAGCATGTATGCCTATTAGACTTGGCAGGAGTTTCTCAACATTGGTATTAAGTAGAATATCTATTTAAAATGAACCAAGCACCAGGCTGTATCAAGTCTGGGACTTCAGGCCAGGATAAAGCAGCATGCTACATGTACATGGTGCAAAGAGCAGAAGAGAATAAATCTCTGTGACTTCTCTTAACCTTCTTTGTGAACTAACTTTTTTCATAAAATGAGCCTGAATGGGAAGAATATAGTGAATTTACTTTCAGTGTTACCAGCTATAAAATATCTAAATAAAAAGTTAAACAAAAAGGAGCTAGACGTATTAAAAGCATATAAATTGAAAAGGTTATTTGTTGAGTGAGGAAGCTGAAATCAGAAAGGAATATTTCCTTAAACAAGAGGTTAACATGATTGGGTATGATCTGTAAAAGAAGGAAAGAATTGGAGAAAGGAAGAGATTAGCACACTCAGTGCCATTTGGATATGATACACCAAAAATTGGTAGGAAATAATTTGATTGAAGCTCCAAGTGGATCAAGCCATACCAATGAGCATAATTCGAGTAAGGAGAGAAACATGGTGAAAGGGGTAGCAGTCTGTGGAGAGATGGCAATGACAAGGATTACTTGAAAGAAGAGGTTCACCTAGGAGCACTAGAGGATACTGAAAGCACAATGTTTATCAGGTTATGATAAGGGCAACATCATTCCATTCTTAACAGTACAAAAGAAAATCAAAATCCTTCTAAAAAGAGAAAAAAGGAGTAGAAACTACTGTACCCAAATTTAGTTTAGCAAAAACCTTGAGAACAGGCCAACTTATTCCTGTGACATTGAAGAGATTACATACTGTAATTACAGGACAAGTGTAAATGGATGTGAAGTACATTTTTCCAATATATCAGAGTAAAAATCCACATTTTTTAAAAATGCATCTTTACAAAATCTTCCACACCTTTCTGCAGGCCAAGAAAAATCTGTGGAGCTAATGAAGAAAAGAGTGAAATCTGTAAGACATTAGTCTCATATTTATCATCAACAGAAATCAAACCAGGGTAGAAAAAAGAATTTGAAATGATATAAAATATGGCAAAAGAGAATTGCTTATAATGAACTTGAAGGCAATAGCTGAAAATGCAGCAAAATGATATATATTTCAGTGATTTGTAAACTATATGTTCTATGCTGATACTGAGAAAGTTCAAATGTTTTTAAATAGATCAATAAATAGGAAAAATGCAGTAAGAAATAAATTACTCTCAAATGAATTTATTCTTTTACTTTTAGTAATAAAATATTAATTTGGAAACCTAGAAAATTACGTAGATTTTTTTGTTTTCTTTTTGCAGAAAATGAATTAACAAAAGAAAATTTCATTCAATGCTTAAAAATCATAAAACCAAAAGTAAAATATGGATTTTCAGAGCAATAATCTGTTAACATATAATTATGGATTATCTCTTCCAAGCCTATATTCTGCTTTGTGATGCGAAAAAATAATAATTTAAAACTTCTTCCTGCCTGAAATGGAAAGGGACTGGTATGTGATGCACAAATCCAGCTGAGCATCACTTCTGATAATCTGGAAACTGTGGAGATAGCAGGAATTTCACTGTGAGATCAGGTAGAGAGGACTGATCAGTTTGCCAACCCATGAAGAAGGTAACCAATTTCTAGGCAAATATATATATCATAGAAGTAGGGAGATAAACAAGAATTGGAGTACCGATTAATCTTGCCTCTCTCCAAGTATGGATGTCCCTCTGCCAGTCTCAGTTACTGTCAGACAACCCCCACTGCCTGGGTCCTGGGAACCTCTCCCTCCCCTTGTCAAGCCCTCAGGCAAGGATATGCTACAGTACTCCTTCGTTAGGAGCCCCAGGGTGCAGCATCCTTCTTCAGTCTCTCTGCTACACCTTTGCAAATAACCCCTTCATTAAAACTTCCTACAATTCTCAATTTGAGTGGCTATTTCTTTCCAAAGCCCTGAGTGAAGTGTGACTTAACAACCTTTGTTGTCAAGGAATTTTTGATCCTGAAAAAGCAGGAATCATTTCAATAAAATACTGGGAAAGCAATGCACAACTTCTATTATGAAGCAGTATGTGATGCAGCAGAAACCAAATCCTTAGAAGAAAATAGAAAAGCTTTAGGGAAGACTTCTTGTTTCTTGAAACTTAGCATGAATTTCAAGAGAAAAAAGGTAGAAAGGATGAATTCCAAGCTAGGAGAAAAACCATTGTCAAATAAATGTTCAATCCTAGGGAGTCATGATTTAATCCTTCCATGACATATATTTGTAACCTAACATCACATGGTACCCCATAAATATATACAACTAAAAATAAATAAATAAATAAACAAACAAATAAATGTTAAAAAAAAATCATAGTTTGAAAGTGAGAGTGACCCTATATCCGAGGTTGTCCAAGATAATCCCAATTCACATTTAACAGTATAACTCATTAACAGTGATAATTATATGGTAATGCTTTTGAATGCATTTTGCAGTAGAAAGAATTATGCATTCCTGAATAAAGAATTATAGTAGATACTTCAACAAAACTTTGGGAGGGGGGGACAAAGGAATGCAGGGGGTTGAAATAGGAAGGAAAATTGAGAGAATAATGGTGCCAAAAATAAGAATTGTTGGATTAACCTGAGGATGCCCTGAATAAACAAATAATCGCAAAGAAAGAGAAATTGTTTGCTTAACAAAATCTTGCATGTGTTCAAAATATAACCAGTGGTTCTTTGTAATCTCAACTCTCTGGGAAATTTTATTCAGAGTCTTGCAGTTTTACAAAATAAAGTAGTTAAAAGGAATTAAATCTTTATCAAATTAGTTTTACCACCACTATCAGTCTCTTGCCCTCTAGGTTAGAATCTCAGGCTCTGTAGCATATTCCTTCTCTCAGACACAAAGAATTGTGTCCTGGTGCTGATGATATAGCCCATCTCTGAGGGTACTTGCCTAGCGTCCAGAAGGACCAGGTTTCAAATCCCCAGCACCGCAGAATGGGAAAAAAGGAAAAACACAAGACAAAGAATTGTGTCCTTCTTCAGTGGTCTCTTTGCTTCAATCCCAGAATTCATTAGTATAAACTTGCTCTTAAAGTGAAAAAGTTTTAGCCTGATTTGTTGAAGTTATCACATCAAAGAGATGTGTCTTCAGATGATAT
This sequence comes from Sciurus vulgaris, assembly GCF_902686455.1. Taxonomy (NCBI): domain Eukaryota; kingdom Metazoa; phylum Chordata; class Mammalia; order Rodentia; family Sciuridae; genus Sciurus; species Sciurus vulgaris. Next base: position 94,783,904 of record NC_136466.1, read on the forward strand.
TTTTTAAAACTGTCTTAAAATTATTAATAAAGTGACATATGCACAAGTAAAACAATCAGAGCTTATTTGGAAAAGCAACTTTTTCCAAATTTTTTCTACTTCATTCCCTTTTCATTCTTGAATCCCACTTTACAGAGGAAAATCTTTTTTTGTTGTTGTTTCTAGTTCTCCATTTGATTTCTTCTAGACTTTTTTTAAATGCTGATTCTATTATGATGTTTTATTAACTTCTATATATCTACTGAATTAACTTTTATATATCTACTGAATTCCTGATGTGAAATGTAAGAATTGAACAAACTTGCAATATTTACATCCCTTCGCTCTTGTCTTGCAAATATTTGATTAAAAAAATCTTTTATTACTTTGCTAGTTTACTTGGTAAATTTAATAATACATTTTGACTTCAACTATTCAAAAAAATTCAATGTTATTTGACTACTTACCATGTGAAATAAGGGTGTTAAGACCAAAATTCTTCCTCATACTACCTCTACATTTTCCTTCTTTTATAAGTTATACTATTAATTTAGCTTTTAAATTGCCAATGTTGTTTGTATTTACACCAAATTTTAAATCCTGATGGACTGTCATCATTCTTGACTTTAGGTTAATAATAATTTTTTTTAAAAAATAAAATATTTAGCATAATTCTTGTTTACTATAAGACCATATGGTTTGTGAACATCATATTTCTTGACTATGTCTGAAATACAAGAATTCTTGATACCTTGAAGGATAATGCTCTTAGCATCAATGACAAAAGAATGCCCTGATTTTGCATTCCTCCAGTGATAAAAATCATGCCATATATTAGTGTGTTTTGTTTTGAATCATGACTTTATTTCAGATAGAATATTTCATTGTGATATTTTTCTCTTGGAGAAATTAAGATATCTTTAACATATCCTCAAAATTATTCAGATTCTTAACATACGATTTCTTACATAGGGACCCATATTTTTTCTGAACACTAGTCTTCTCTAACCTATATATAGCAGTCAATAAAACCTCCAAAAGTTACAGAACAGAACCTAATATCAATCAATTCATGTTTCTTTTCCCTAACCACTAATACTGGGCTCCCTTTTCAATTCCCACAAATGTAGTTATTCTGCTGAAGGAAATATTCCAACATGCTAATCAATAGTGATATAAAAGTATTGTTTTAAAAGTTTATGGCAGGTATGGGAATGTAGTTCATTTGCAGAGTACTTCCTGAATTCAATTCCCAGCACTGCCACCCCCCCAAAAAATTTATACCAGGACTTCCATTTCTAGTTAACATCAAGCACCTTATATATATAGCCAACCTGTTTTTCTGTCAAGAAATCCCATAAAACCATATAGAAATGTTTAAATAATAGTTGTTTAGAGGCGCTAAAGATCAACAAGGGTGGTCAGAACTTGAGTATGCTGTACATTCTATGATGACTTTCTAACAGAGATGATGGAAGCCAAGAAAAAATTGAATGAGAGCCTCCACAGGCTGAAAGAAAAAAACTGCTGACACAATATTTTACATTCAATAAAAAGTATTCACCAATAGAAAAAATAAAATTAAGACATTTCAGACAACAAAAACCAAAAGAACTTGTTATCATCAAACAAACACAAAAGCTTATTTTCAATATAGATATTTATTTTTATTTCTTAAAATTTGTTTCCTCACTAGATACACTAACAGCATTCACTCCTAATTCTCTGTCTACCTCTCTCACTTTTACTTTTCAGTAGCTTCCGTTCTGCAACTTCTTAAATGCTTAAATTCCTCCCAAATCTCTCAAGACTTTGCTCTTGGTTCACTAATTTTTAACCTTTGTAAGTTTTATCCATCCAAAGTTTGAGCTAGATAGATTCCAACGTACATATTTGTAACTCAGAATTCTTCTCTGAGTTCTAAGTTAATATTTAAAGGTACCAAAATTCTTCCTTGCCCTTTCACAGAGAAAACTCCCAAAAGTTTAGGATGAAACGCCTCTCCTGCATGACTCAGATACTCAAGTTCTTGTGAAATTAAATGATCATAGTACTTAAAGTCAGAAACTTAGAGCTCTATTATTCTTTGTTGTAAATTTTTCATGACTGTGATATGAAATTATGTAAAGGAAATTATTAATAACACTTTAAGTTTCACTTTGGAATAATAAGAAATGTGGTAACTGCTTGAGGACCTGGGAACTGCTATGTGGGAAAAACAGAATATAGAGAAAGGGTATTTATATATTGACAAATCTTAGAAAGTTCCTGAGTGGGTTCAAATTTCTAGCCTGAATACCAGTGCTAGATTGGTTGGTTGAGCTAAATGGTTAGGAACATATTCATATTAGGGTTCCACAAACAGAGACTTTGATTTCAACTCTTGTAGGTTGGGAGAAAGACTACTTAAAATCTCCCCAAGCAATTCTGAAATGCTATTGGTTTTAGAGTCACTGGATTAGTATTTTCCAATCCATGGAACAGAGATTAATGAAAGCATTTGCCAAGTACTAAGAAAGACTAGTATCTAGGGACTAAAAGAAAAATGTGACTTGCAAAATTTTTTAAGTATTTTTAAATGTGTTACTGAATTTATTGTAGGTATATGGGGTACAATTTAAGAACAGACTGATCACCACTGAGAAGCCCAAATTTGAGAGTCTTTATTAAGCCAGCCAACTGACTGTCTTGCACAATGCCCCAAATATGACTACTGGGAGAATAGCCCCAACCATAGGGTTGCAGGGGTTTTTACACCATAAATCAGTACATCAATCATAAGTGTCTGTTGCTATGATTTAAAATTACAAACTAACATCATGGGATCTGAAATCATTAGCAGAGTGGGAAGTGGGTCAAAATGACCTTACTTAGGTACAAACTAAAGAGTGGTTACTAACATCTAACCAATCACCATTGACATTGCCGTTAACATGGTACATGGTAGGAAATTAGGAATCGAAAAGAGAAAAATTTTTCATTATACAAGAATTGCCATTTCATCATTTTGTATTGCCAAATAAGTCATGCTAAGCAACTATTGAGGGGAAAAAGGCAGAGCATTCCCATGGGAGAAACATTTCCTATATAACATGGAGTCTTAAGGTAAAATGGAGTCTATATAGTCATTGCCCATATAGCCTGGCCTGTAACAGTTCCATGCAGTCAAATATGTCAACCCAGCACACCCCACCAATCCCAAACTAAAAACTATTCTGTTTAATTATTTTATAAGAAAGGATTTATAACTTGAAAAGTTTCAAAACTTCTATCTACAACATCATTTGTCAAAGATTCTGGAAATGTGCATACTTCTATTAGGACTTCCAATTTTTCAATTTCACAATTATACCTTTTGTCCCCACATGAACTGATCATAAGACGGTTATACAGCGTTTTTAAAAGGGAAAAGAAGTAAGAAATCTTTTTTTTTGTTATAGTGGGTGAAATTATAATCAAATCACAGAAATAATATTGAAAAATTAAAAATGCATTACTTATGTTCTAAGAACTTTTAAAAAAATGTTTTGGGATTTTTTTCCCATTTTTCTTACCTGAACTCACAATCTAATTAAATGAATGTTTATTTTTGACCAACTTGTAGAAAATGAGGATGCAATTAAGAATTTCTGTAGTCAAAAATTGTTACACAATAATATTGTCAGAGCTATGCAAAATTTGAACAAATGTTAATCTCTTACAAGTAATTTATTAATTAGAAGTATGTATATCTATTGCCAAGTATGGTAGTGTACACCTGTAATCTCAGCAACTCCAGAGGCTAAAGCAGGAGGATCACAAGTTTGAGGAAAAGAAAAAGATTGAAGTCTGCTTCCCTAAATTTCCTGTAATTTAAATCACAAGGCACAATGTTTACACTTTTAAAATGAATATTATTCCTTAATGTTGAACACTCTAATTTGAACATACATAAAACTTAGCAGATTGAAAAGTCTACAGTGAACATGATCATAATGGGTACTTTCTTATGCATCATATCAACATTTAGAATGATGCTCAGATATAGTTCATTATCAACAAAAAAGCTTGCTAGTAGAAGATTAGGAATGTGCATGGGTCCTAGAAGGTATTTCAACGTCAATTTTTCTTTCCCCTTAAGTAATCAGTTTTAGTCCCCATCCCAACACCAAGGCAGACTTTTAGGATGAGAGTTGAAGATGCAAGCAGTTAGTTTATTTGGGACATCACCCCAGAAAACAATGAATGAGTGAGTAAGTGAGTGACTGAGTGAGTGACTGAGTAAGTGAGTGAAGTGGGACAGAGAAGGGAAGAAAGAAAATAAAGAGCATGTCAGTGTGGTCATCATGGGAACCAGGGGCCCAATGCTGCAGGCACCCTCTGAGAGACAATAGGACCTATTCCAGAACTGCCCACTGAATACAGAAGAGAATGGGGTCTGGATCCATAGACACCTGCCCTTCCTTCTAAACTCTTCTTGCACATTCCTGCTGCCCAATGCCTAGACTGAGCATGCACCTTAGATAAGAAAATGCCTTCAAGTAGAAAGATTTTGGGAGATGTAGGAATTTATAGAAAACACGTGCAGGTGACTTCTTGTGTAGTGGAGAGGATTTGAGCAGAGAGCTACCAGTGACAGCATCAATTACTGGTCACTGGCAATGCAACCCCCCTCAGTAGAGCAACCAATAGTCCCCTCCTCTCTGTGGCTTCCACTTCCCTCACAATACCACCAATCTTTTCTGTCACTGTCTTCTCCCCAGTGAACACAATGGAATAAGAAAACTACTTGGGAATTCTAAAACAAATTTTAATTGACCTGAGTTTTTTAATAATTCTAATTGTTCTCACACTCATTTTAAGTATCACTGAAGACAAGAAAACATGCCCTGCTAACATAAAGGAATCTAAGTAAAAGAGAACCCAAGAATTTCTCTGTTACTCAATTTACTCCAGTCAATTATTGCATTATCTTTGCCCAAATATAGCTACTGTGATGAAACTCATCTTCAAGAATTACTTTTTACCTGCTCTTGACCAGATCCCTCATTTTATCTACATTAAATCTAGCAACATGATTCTTGCCATTTAACAGATAAAAGGTTCTTCACTAAAACACATAGTATTTTAGAATCAAGTTCAAGTTCTTGTCCTCTGGTTGCTGGTTTCTAGACCAGATATCTGCATCTCTTGGAATTCAAACTTTTTCCTATCTCAATCTCAATTATTAAACTATCTTCAGCCTAGAATTTTGCTCTCCTAATTCTCCCTAAGTTGAGAAATATATGCACCTCAACCTTTATTTTGCCCTACTAGAACCTGCTCTCTGAAAGTTACCCCTGTGCATTGCCTACTTCTGACTTACCTGTCATGACTACCATTCCAGTGGCACCCATAGAACTTCTATTAATTTAAACATTAAGTGTAAATTTAACCAGCAACAGTGCCAAAAACACAGGAGTTCTAACACAGCCATGAACAAAACAAACCAAGTCCCAGTTCTTAAATGATCATGAGATAATTGGCAATCATCTGTTAAAACACATTTAGAAGAAGCAGTTTGAACTGTAGCATTGGTTAAAATTATTTTCCTTGAATTACACCAGCTATTGACCATTATAGGACACTAATATATATACCATTTACAATGGGAAAAAGCAATTACAAAATAATTCGCCACACTTGAAACCCAAGTATTCCACAGCTAGTCTCAAATCATCTTTAGTTTTTCAGTTTATTCCAAAGAATTTTTGCCATAAAGCTTTTTGAAATAAAGATGATGAGAAAAATATTTGACCTGCCTGTTCTTGATACCTTTTTATTAGAAAACTATCATCAATTACCTCAAATTGCACTTGCCCATTTTATAAAATTATGAAATATTGTGGCTTATTATCCTTTCATTCATTTACTCATTCAGCAGATATATTTTGAGTGTCTATCATGTGCTGGAACAGAAGAGGCACCTGCTTTACAGAGCTAATTTTCCAAAGAAAGGGACCTGCATTATCAAGAAAATGTGTGGCATTGTATATGAAGGAAATAAACTGCCTACACTGATACAAAAAAAGGTGGATGGAGGGAAACTATTTAGCTAAAATGAACAGAGAATGCCTCCCTGGATAGTTAAATATCAAGGAGTGATACATTTCAGAGGTGGACAATTCAAACCTAAATATAATGTATGTGAAATATCCTCATATGCATTAATAATGATTATAACACATCTGCCCTTTCTTTCTCACTCTCTCCCACAAAATTCACCTTTGTTCTCAAAATGTGACTAAAATTCCAAAAGTTAAAAGCAAGAGAAAATTTGAATGGGTGTAAAACAAGGACTTAGAACATAATCACTCTTTCAACATTAATTATACTGTATATTTTGAGAAGCTATAATCAAGAATTGAAGTTGCTTTTTGTCTTAAGTTCAGAATCATGAAGCAACAATTTTACACAATGAATGTATCTTTGTGAGAAATTCTGAAACTGAAAACAATGACTTGGTTACAATTTTCTGTGAGACAATGAGTACAGACAAGGGACATTGCCTCTGCTCTTATTCTGGTTTATTTTGTTGACACTTTTTTGTGGGGTATGGAAGGTTGAGAGGGTAAATAGAGGATGGTACAATAATAGAAGCATTCAGCATAAATAAATTTTAAAGGCATCTTTGAGAAATATGGCTAATTTTATGCAATAGGCTTTAAAGAAAGACAACAAGAAATAATGGTTGACAAGACAGTTTCCTAACCCTCATTTTAATCCAGTAAATTAGCAATAAACTGCTTATTACCACCTCTCTCTCTGTCTTATTGATACAAATAAATATGAATGCCATTATTGCTTTCATCTTAGCGTTATATTATTAAAGTAATCCCATTAATCCTTCCATTCTATCTGATGGATATAAAGTCTTGAGCACCTACTGTGAAACCATGATAAACTATATATTAATATTCAGGCACTGGAAAATATTTAATTCTAGTGACATGAAGTCATATAAAATTTTCTTGGAAAATTAAATCTATATTGAATAGTTACATTATAAAGAATGGCATGATTTTTCCAATAAATGAGCATTTTTATTCTACCTCCTATTCCTTCCTTTCTGATCAAATGCCACAGTCCCTATATTTAATAAAATGACATCTAAGTGAATCATTTAGATTTTATCAGATTTTACTACAATAAAGTAAGAAGAAATGCAGAAAGAGGTAGGCAGTAGAATTTGGAATTATTTGCTGAATATTTTGTGCTCTAGCTTTTCTGTGGACAAACATCTCTACTTTTGTGAAGACAATGGTTTTTCTTTTCTGTATAATAGTTAAGAGAAAATTTGCAGAATCACATAGAAGAGTACATTTAACTTTATAAGAAATTAAATTTTTTTCCTAAATTTGCTATGCAATTTTACACACCTTCCAACTACAAGAATCTCAGTTGTTCCACGTCTTCTCCTACACTGATGTTGTCAATCTTTTTAACTTTGCCTATGCTGGTGGATGTATGATAGTATCCCATTATGGATTTAATGTGCATTTTTTGATGACTAATGATGTTAATTTAAGCATCTCTTGTGTGTTTAATTGCAATTTGTATGTCTTCTTTTACAAAGTGTTTTTTTTAATATTTTGCCAATTTTTAGTTGTTTGTTTTATTATTGAAGTGTAAGAGCTCTTTGTATATTCTAAGTACAAGCCCTTTGTTGGATGCATGTATTTCAAAAGTTTAGCCATGACTTTCCTTTTAATTTTCTCAATGGTAACTTTCCAGGAGCAAAACTACTCTAAGTTGATAAAGTTTCTTTTATCAATACTTTTGTTAATATTTCTTGCTTCTTCCTAGGAAATATTTGTATATGACAAGGTCACAATGATTTTCTTTTCTGTTTTCTTTCAGGTGTTTTTCTAGTTATAGATTTTATCTTTTTGTTTTTATTTTCAACCAATTTTTGTGTACAACTGGAAGTACAACTCAAAGTCAAAGATCATCGACCTAAATGTAATGTTAGTTTGAAAGGAAAGTACATTTGTCACAAGCCATAAACTGTATAGTAAAATTAATGCAATTCAATATATATCTCAACATAGTTTATGAAAAAGAGTATCTTTTAGTATCTAGCAAGTAGGAACTATCAGGTAGAATAAAGATAAAATGAACTGAAATTTCCAAAAGACTTTTTCAGTCTAATAGGAAAGAGTAAAGCGAACACAGAACAATCAGTATGCTCATTTATCATAAATATATCTCAAGTTACTAATATTTTGGTTGGCCAAATTTTTCCTAGGGAGAATATTGTATAAGAATAAGTAATAAATTCAAAAGAATCATAGTTAATTCATGATCCCCCACTATACATTCCATACCTTAGTTTTTACCTTCCCCATCATCTACTATATTTCTGTCATCCTCCAGCTGTTAGACAGTTCTACATTTTAAGGAATATGAACATATTTTTGGACCTAATAAAAAATAGCCGGGTGCAATGTCCCCATCTGTAATCCCAGCAGCTTGGGATGTTGAGGCAGTGGAATTGAGAATTCAAAGCCAGACTCAGCAACTTGGTAAGACCCTAAGCAACTCAGTGAGACCCTATCTCTAATAAAATACAAAAAAGGGCTGGGGATGTGCTTAGTGGTTGAGTGTCCCTGGGTTCAATCCCCAGTACCACACACACACACACACACACAATGTGCATTACAATGCTTCAAAATACTGAAGAAAATTATTTACTAGTCTCCTATCAGTGGATAAAACAAGAACTCATTCCACCTCACACAGAGGCTCTTGACTTACAATGGGTTATATCCTAATAAACCAATAGTAAATTGAAAATATCATGAATCAAAATTTGTTTAATACGTCTAGCTTAAAGAACAGTATAGCTTAGCCTGACCCATCTTAAACATGCTGAGAATGCTTATTTTAGCTGATAGTTGGGCAAAATCATCTAACACAAAGCTTATTTTACACTTAAGTATTGAATATCTCATATAACTTATTGATACTGTACTGCTAGTGGAAAAAGCATATGGGTATGTTTTGCACATGATAAAGGCAAAATATTGCAAGTCAAGCCATCATTAATCAGCAACTATCTGCACATTATATACTCCCTATCATTAACATTACTATATTTTGGTAATGATCACTATAACTTTAGTTCTTCATGTGTAATTCATATATATTGTATAAACTAATCATTTCCCATGTTATCATTTTTAAAAGGTTATAACGAACAAAACTACAAAAGATGGTATAAAAGCTCTCATCTAATCCCTACCAAATAAAAAGTCACTATTTCAATCATGCTTCAGATTAAAATAATACGTAAAGATTCAGATATTCATACTTGCGATTTCTCTCTCTTATCTCCCTCTCATCACAGGAGTAATCAGTTCTTTTGGTTTAAATGTCAGGTGTCCTCAAAAAGCTCACATGTGAGACAATGCAAGAAAGTTCAGAGAAGAAATAATTGGGTTAGAAAGCCTTAACCCAATTAGCAAATTAATCCCCTGATGGGATTAATTGAATGGTAATTGAAGGCAGGTTGGGTGGGGTAGTAGAGGCATGGCCTTGGAGTATATATTTTGTATCTGGTGAATGGAGTCTCTCTCTTTGCTTTCTGATCATCATGTGAGCTGCTTCCCTCCATCACTCCCGTCTGCCATGTTGTTCAGCCTCACCTAGAGCCCCGAGAAATGGAGCCACCTGTCTGCTGATTGAGACCTCTGAAACCGTGAGCCCCCAAATAAACTTTTCCTCCCCTTCGATTGTTCTGGTCAGATCCTTTAGTAAGAGCAGTGAAAAAACTGACTAAAACATCAATATTATGTGTTTGGTACTTGTACAAGTCTATTTATGTTTTTAGAATTAGATAAGGAGAGAGGGAGAGAAGAACAACACGAAGAGTGTAGTAATTTCTTGTGATTGTTACTGATTTATTTAAATAAGATCCTACTCTATATAACATTTAAATAGTTTCTTTTTACGAATACACATTTTTCTATCATTGTTAATGACATCAAAGATAGGTCTAGTTCATTTATTTTAACAGCTATATAATGATCCTTTGTATGAATATATCACAATTTACATTTTCATTCTACCCTTAATTGGCATAGAGATTGCTACCATAAATAATGCTATAATGAACCAACTTTTATAATTTTCCTTGCACAGGTGTAGATAATACTGTCCAGTGTGACTGTGCAATGATGGAACCGTTCTGTGCTGTGGCTAGTGAGCACTTGAATATGTCCAGTTTGACTGAGGAACTGAATTTTTCATTTTATCCAATTCTAATTTAACTTAAAAAACTAAATGATTCTAATTTAACCTAGGAAACCAAAGTGTATATGACTTGTTGCTACCATACTATATGTCCAGTTTTCAGATATATGCTCATAAACAAAATTGCTGGGCTCTCTGGTATATCCACTAAAAAAATATACTTACTGGTGATCATCAAATTGCTGTCCAAAGTGACTGTGTCTACTCCCATGGGAAGTCACCACATTTTTATATCCTGGTGAAAACAAAATTACCTGTTATGCAAAGGTAGAACTATACAGAAAATTCACCAAATCAGAATGGTAAACAAAAGTTATTTCATCTTCATTGCTAATAGAAGTAATACAAAAATGAAATAAAATTTTGAACTCTTTAGCAGGAAAAAAACCCAGTCTATCAAGTGAAGCACTCAACAGGATATAAAAATGTTGTAACTGCACAACTCTTTCCAATGGAATCTCCTGGATTTAAGAACACTGCATCACCCTGTTTAACCACATTTTATATAGCATGGAGTTGGACACAGATGGATGCTCACTACATACATGCCCCAACTTAACAGAATATCCAACATAAAGAAGTCTGTCACCTTTCATCCAATTTTGGAACACACAGTGGCTACTCTGTTCCTGGTCTTGCCATCTCAGGTAGAAATAAGAAAACTGAGAAAATTCCACTCATGTATCCATGACAATTAAAGAGTAACTCTAGAGAATGTGCTCTTTACATTTTCTTTCAGGTAAAGATATTTATATGATAAATCTCAAGAATGTTGGACAAATTTGAGAGTTCAGTACAGTATTAATTAAAACTGTAGAGGTCTGTAAATAAGAAATGTATTTATAAAATATACACAATTATCTCTAATATGGTTCATTACATTTAATTCCTTCAATAATCACAAACTTGCTGGGATGGTCTCTTGGATTCTTAAGAGCAACAATATGCGTATGTCCTCACCCTTTGAAATATTCCACAAGCTAAAATACATGAGCAAAATGTTCCTATTCAGCCATTATACAAAGAGATACGTATCGAGCAATAATTTCAACATGTGTTATATTATTGGAAGTTTTAATATTAAGAAATGCAATTTTTATTTATTTATATTGGGGGAGTGGGGAGCCAGACATGAGGTTTCAATTTGTGTGTGCTGAAGATCACTTCTACTTACTTTCATTAGAATAGCGAAGTGGTAACAGAGGTAGGAGATAAGACAGGTCTGTTCAAAGGAAAAAATGTTCAGTTTTTCCAACAAATCCTGAGGACATAAAGCTGAGTAAAGTAGAACACCCTGCAGTGGTGACCAGAGCTCTTGGGGCAGTAAGGGAACAGCCAGAATCACAGAACTATCAATACTATGGGCAACTTCTGAAAACGAGTCATTCGAATTTTTCCTAGTAAGAAGAGCCTGGATTTTCCGTGTCTCTGGGGACATAGGACTCCTAGAAAATGGGGTCAAGGACACAAAATATGGAAGAGAAAAGGAAAAAGTTTCTGCTTTATAAAGGTCAGCAAGGTATTAAACTGAATGAAACATCAGAGACCATTTAAGTCTCTTAATTACAGAACCCAAAAATTCCAAGCAGCAAATTGAATTATAAAATGTTCTCTGAATTTAAAAAAAAAAATAATTCCACCAAACATCTAGTTACTAGGGTAATTTTTTAAAATGATTCTCTGTTCGCTTAGTGTACAAATTTGATTAACTTGACTAAACAGCGTAGGTAACAATGTAATGAAGCCTTCCACCCCCAGCCCTGGACTCAGCACTTATTTCAATGACCATAAACTACTTCTCCCACTACTGTCTGTTCCTGAATACAATTACTTTTACTATGTTGCTTTTCAAAACTGCCAAAGAACCTGCTTTTCTGATCTTATTCAGGGTTCTTATAATCTGAGAAAACAGGTACAACCCACCCACCCAGCTTTCCCACTCTTCCACTAGCCCTCCCCATTGTGACAAATATCTGAATCTGATCGAAGTCTCCAAACTCCTCTGAGAAGGTGGATTTTCTGTTTAGAGAACAGAATTCAAACAGTGTAAAAGGAAAAGGGGATATTGTGTATGCTGTTGCTTAGGTTAAGATAAACCAGCTGCAAATAAAAAAATCCATTTTATAATTTTCCTCTTGTCCACTAAGTCATTTTTGGCTTGTCAGATTCTAAAATATGCTTTTATGAAATATGTTAAGTATTTTTTGCAATCAAATAAAGATGAATGGAAAGAGCAAACTCCTCAGCTTCTCAATGTACCCCACCACTACACCTACACTGCTATTTTTAATGAGATGAGCCTCTTTACAGGATTCTATTTTCTCTCAATTTTCCTCCTCTGGGACAATTATGATTAACACGGTCCTTAATGTCTTTTGTAATACTTTGTTGTAATATTTTTTAAACATGGAATCACATATACCGCACATACTGTACTATATGGTTTTTTTCCTTTAACTTGAACAATATATTTCAAGCAATTTTTCACTTCACTACATATGTGTAGTTTTACTCAATTTGCAGTAGATGTATAATTCCACTTTCTAGTGGTCACTTAGAGTAATGATAGTATGTAACCAAATATAAAATATCACAAGCACTAATCAACATATGTACCTACATATATGATCAACTCTCTCTGCTACTGTTGGCTAACAATGTAATATTTCAAGAGTACCATCAGTATTGCAGGTGGCTAAAGGATGCAAACAGCTATTTTTATAGACAAAGTGTTGAAATGGATAGTGCCTTCCTTTTTCTCAAGGAAATGTAGTATTTTGTCTGCCAAGAATTTGACATTTTGCTTAAGGGTAAAGATAAGAAACTATTTAGGTAGGCATTAAGGGAAAACAGAGAAATTTAAGTAAAGCAAAACACCAGTAAAAATGGCACACAAATTAGCCACAGCCCTTAAAGGTCAGAAAATACAGATAAGCCTATCAGAATTAACACACACACACACACACACACACACACACACACACACACAACACATATACACATTTATAAAAGATGGGAAGCTTTTAGTCTATGACTATTCACAGCCAAAATGTGGTCTGGTTGTAGAAGAATCTGATGAAAAATTACCAGGTGGGAAAAATATTTGAGCAGATGATACATTCTTCGTGTCTGCCTCTAATGCAGAAGAAACAGGCAAAATCAACAATTCAGCCGTTAATGCTGTCTAAAAACGTAAAGCAGAGTTGGTACAATTAGTAAATGCCACCCATCCACAAAGCCCACACCAAGCCAATTTCCAAGAGCCAACATTTCCCATCTTATTTTCTCTATAATATTTAGCTCTTTGCTTTAATTACACTTGATATTTGTAAGAGAAAGCTGGCGTTGTAATAATTGGATAGCTTTTTTATCTATGTTGGCAGAAACAGAATTTTTCTTATATTTGAAGAGCAATACAAAAGCAAAACTTCCTTTTCTCACAAACTCAATGCCAAAACTATCCTCTGAATCACACAGTTTCTTTAGATCATGTTGTTCTGAAGTGGAGATGTGCTATCTAAAGCAGCTGCCAGAATCACACTGTTCTAAGTTAGCACCAAAAACCCTATCAGTGTCAATTCATCAAAATGTATAGACCTCTCCAAGACATTGTTTCCTTCATTCTTTTCTTCTCTCCTTTCTTCTAATATTCCCATTTTTCTTTCCTGCTTTCTTCTTTCCTTCTTTTATACTTCTCCCTCTCTCTTTCCTTCCATGTTTCCCTACTTTTTTTTCTTGATGGGTTCATTCTTTCTTTCTCTCTCTCTCTCTCTTTCTCTCTCTCCTCTCTCTCATCTCTCTCTCTCTCTCTCCTCTCTCTCCTCTCTCTCTCTCTCTCTCTCAACACACACACACACACACACACATACACACACACACACACAAATTCAGGGCTCATCAGAGAAAAAGCAATGAGAAAGTTTTTAAAATCAAAGGTTTGAAAGAAATTTGAGGATCCCAGAAAAGAAAAAAGAATCTCCTCCTAGTCATATTATTTTCTAGAAAAAGAATTCCAAACTGAGCTACCAATCTTGGGAAACTCAACATAATACTTTCAGCTTTAAAGGAAGAACATGAATCTCCTAATGGGAAAATTTTTTCCTGTGTTCAATTAAAATTTTTAATATCCCCAAAGCATCTTAAACTCATGGGGATAGTGTTTCCTTTATTAAAATAATCAAATATGGATGTATTCCTAAATTTTTATCATTAAATAAGTACTAGATTTTGCTTTATTAATCTTGGAAAGGTATACTTTCTAACAAGTACTAATAGCATTGTGATTGACTGGGCAAAATTCAATGCAAACTTGTTAGCTTTTGTTTAAAAAAGTAGGTTCCTAAGTCCCTCATTCTCTTAAGTTATTCTCAGTGGTTTTTAAATGCCAGGAAAATTTCTTGAAATTTTTCAATTCAATTTGCAAGCAAAATAGATAACTCTTCAAGTACAGTTACCAAAATACACACTCAAATACCTGTTTTGAAAGGACAGTTACCTGTTTTCAGTCACAACTTAGGTGTAAATCTTTAAAATTTTAGCTGACAGGTTTTACTATGTAATAAAACATGTCAAATTCAAATGACAAGTGAATTCATTTTTGGAGGGTTTTTCCTCACACCTTTTCCCATTATAATACAAGTACTACTTAGCCATATGATTTTCTGCAAAACTTAACGGAAAATGTAAAACATAATGCATGTCTCAACATCTTAACACTTACATGGAGAGTTCTGGGGGAGGGGGAAAAATCTTGCTAAATTCAGAAAAGTGTACTGTCTATAAATGGAGAGGCTGCCAGCTCTCATCTGTTCTCTTTCTCTCAAGTACATACATGACTGCCTTCCAAACCTAGAACAAGGACAATTCTCTCATCTTATTGCATCTCTGAAATTCCTCAATTACTCATTTTGTGGAATTAGAATACCACATTATCCAGTCAAGTTTATCTAAGCAGATGATCTGGACATAGTGGAGATGTCAGTCAATGAGCAAAAGAACTGCTGTATCTGTAGTTTATCTTTAATGGAGACCTGGAGTGATACGAAGTGGAGTCATCCCATTAAATGTGCTCATGCACCATTCATTTAATCAACTGGAAATCATGGGATAATGTATTATGTTAATTTATTTTAAGTCACAGTAATATTTAGACTAAATACTGATAGGACAAGTTAGATGAAGAGTAAAGTGCTTTTATTATGGGTGTTGCCTCCAGGTTGGTGTGTGGTGAGAGATTAAACTATAGTTCACTGAATTGTGTGTGTGTAAAATTAACTTATCACTCACATAGTCATTAGCATGGGCATTAAGCAATGAGTTGGTACACTAATTGGGCTACAACAGGACTTCTTAATTTTGTGCTATATCTTTAAATGAAAAGAGGGATATAAATTCTATTTGCATACAAACTGTTTAATTATTTAACTTTTAACCTAACAATAGATATTTACAATTCTAATTTTTCATACAATTGCCTCAACACTAAATAGAAAAGGATCCTTATTTATTTTCAAATGTCGCGTACCAAAAGAAATGCTCCGTTGTTATTAAAAGTGGACCACTAGTGCCCCTTCTGATGGAAGAAAGGAAGAGAAATTCTTAGAACTTGAAAAGACACTCCTCACTAATCCCCTAAACAGCTGTTTCAAGTTAGATTTATGCCAATTCTTTTCTGATTTAATAATAAACCCCTCATTTTTCTCCTAAAACGTTGAATATTCTGGTGTTTTACTGTTGTAAGTTACCTCCCTAGGAAAATTACAAAATCAGAAGCATGTTATTTCATAAACATAATCAAATGCCTTTATTCAAATTGAGCTTTAAAATAAATTCGAGAAATCATCTTTTAAAAATAGTTGAAGTTTTTATCATCGTTGGTTATATATTCAATTGTGTGAAAGCTAATAAACTTAAATCTGTATCAGGCTTAATCACATATAAATGTCATGTTGCCTCCACTTTTCACCAATTCAAGCTGATACCCACAGACACACTCATTCATTACACTCCTTTCTGACATAACATAAAGGGCAAAAGGCAGCAGATAGATTAAAAAGATATTATGGTCCAATATTAATTACAGTTTATCAGCACCTTTTCTAGCTCAGACTGCATATAAATGTCTATTTTCATTTTTACATTCAGAATATACTTATGAGGGAGAATGGATTTATTGCATAGTAAATGGGAAGTTGGTGGATATTTAATGTTAGGATGGTACCAACTGTAAGCACACTAGAAAATTTGGAATTTCTTTCTTACACCAGTTGTTTTTTGTGGGCAATTATCACAAGAATGTAAGATCAAAAGATCTTATCCAAATCATAATGTGCCCAGCTACAACACTTAACATTCCTAAAAATTCTTCTCCCTGAAACTAAACTCTTGATAATAATCACCTGGTTTTCCCCAAGAATGTTTTGAAAATACCAATCATTCTCAGATATAAAATATTAAGCAAAATGTACTGTATTCTTAAATTACAGTAGTTTCTCCTACTATTGGAGATATTAGAATAAGGTTATAAACATTTTATTCATAGAATTAACCACAGATCAAAACTTTTGATACCATTTAATGTCAAAATGAAAACAATTGGTATTTAGAACATTATTTTATCAAAATCTGAATTTACAATGAAATCGACCTCAGAAAAAAATTCAGCCTCAACAAGAATGTCATGCTGCACCCCTCAAATAAGCTTGCCAAATATCCCTGTTGTCTGGTTAGGCTCATTCATAGTCTACTCCTAAAATACCCTTATTTCATGTAATCGTTACTCATATCTTATTCATAATTTTGCTTTCTGAAAAATGTGAAGACAGTGTATTTTTTCAGTGTTTCCTGCTGCCCATCTCAGGATTGTTTCTTTCCCACTGATGTAGGTTAACTTACACAGTTGAAATGACAACCAGTTCAATTTGGTGATGAAAAAGAGCTGAATACGCCAAGAATAATGGGACTTTTATGAGATGTTGTGTGTACCACACTCTGAATTGAAAAGTGTTTCTCTGTGAAAGTATGTGGAACCCTGAAAAAGCACTAGAGGGATAATTTCTAAATGGATGATTTTTACCTATCAAATTCGTGACACCTCCTGTGATCAATCCTTGGACAAGGAAGAACAATCGCAGGGCGAGGCCTGCTTGCTTTGCCAATTATTCTCCTTCTCTGGGAATCTCTGATAAAATCACTTATAGTTTCTAAAAGTTGGTGGTGTGGTCCAGATGTTTCTATTCTACTTTTTCCCTTCAGATTTTCAAAAATATACAATGAAATCTCTCTATATTCAGAATAATAAATCAAATGGGAAAGCTATTTAAATTATAATCCTTTATAAAGAAGCAATAGTGATTGCATATCACAAGGAAATTAGAATGTATTTGATTCCTAGCTTTAACTCTTTGACTGCATTTATTTATAGAATTTGTTTTATTATCACTACCAACAACCATGTGTGGGGGTACCTTTGAATACACTCTCTCTGACACTCGGAGGCCCAATTTTCTCTGAATGCAAACCACATTATGGAACAGCTGCAGAGTGCCGATGCTGGTGTGTGGATGCTATAGACATGTAATATTGCTAGGTTGAATTGCATAATAAATATCTACCTCTAAGAAAAAAACAGGTATTAAAGATTTAAGGCACACTATACAGTATATTGAAAAAAAAATCACCAAGTTGGCTTTGTGCAATTCAGAAGGGAGAGGATCCTTAATCTTTAAATTACATATAAAACCACAATATATACATTTTTTTAAAATTTCTATTATATCAAAAGGACCCCCCAAAAGAGACCAATGTCATGAGTTGTAGATGGATGGATACAAAAGCATCTGTAAAAAGCATGAGAAATAGGCCTCAAATATGATTTTAATAATCCATATATACCAAATGTCCAATGCTTAAAATACCTGGGAAAATAACTGGGCTTTCTCATTTATAAGAATATGTAACATATATCACATTCTAGTTCTCCCTGTTTTATGAAATATTTCCAACCTATATTCTAAGCTTGGCATATTCTACATACCAATTAGGAGAATCACAAAATTATGTTCCAAGAGAAAAAAATTTTGAAAGAAAAAGGTGCTTCAAAAATTATCAAATACAGCTGCTGTAACTGTTAATGGTGAACTCCAGCTATTAGATAAAGATTCTTTTCCATGGTAGATCGTGGGAGTTATGATAACTATAGGTATGATCATGCTTATTTCAATGCTTTGAAATGTCAAATGAGTAATTTTATTCTCCTTTATTTTTAAACTATTTGCAGAGACAACACAAATTATATAATGTTACATTTATTTTACCTACACTTCTTCCTTCATAAGGTTACTTGTCTAAACATTTCACTAACATTGTGCAATTTTAAACTGAGAAAAAGAACAAAGTTACAAGTGTGACAATTTATCAGGAATAGATTAAGTGACAGCTGTAACTAGAATCAGAATTAGTAGATTATTTTAATAGTTCCAGGAAGAGTATAATTTACAAAAGTACATTTGAATGAGGTTAGGGAGATATAAGAAGGAATTATTTGCTTAGTATAAGATGGTTTTTAAGTGAAACTTCAGTAATATTCTCTCCGTTTGAGTTTTTTGAAGTATAGAACTGTGTCTCTGAATCCAAAACCTCAATGAATCAGTTGATTTATTGACATGAGAAAAAAAATATTTCCCAAAGATTTTGCTCAGTCATGGAATCGCCTTGCAAATTTATGACTTTAAAATTCCCTTTTGATAGATTAACTATCTTATTGTAATTTTAGAAAGTTATATATGCTTTCAAATTTTTTGACATATCAATTGACTCCACTTTATCTGTTCTTATAATCAAATTTCTAAGAAAGATTTCATAGAGGCAGAGATTCATTCTATCCCATTTATCCTATCTCTCATATATAGAGGTCTTCCCTTTTATTTTCCGACACCTAAAAATTTTCACTTTTCCTTCAAAATTAACTTAAAGCACTACACCTTCAGGAAGTGTTATCCATTTAAGAGGCATTAATCCAAATTCCCCAAAAGTCAAAATGTTAATAATTAATACTTATTCTACTTACCATAGAAAACACACTTGATTTTTATGTAAATATGCATTATTGATCTATACTTTTGTGAAGCATCTTTCATTATTTCTCTCAGTAATTCTTTTGTATGTCTGTCACTTCAATACAATTTCTTTAGATTAAAAAAAAAAAAAAAAAGCTGCCAGAGGAACAATTATCCCTTGTACAGTGGACTGTATATTTAGGTATGATTAGTATGATGATAGCAAAAGTTATAGTTAAAAACATCACTATTTTATAAACATTTTTTAAAATAAGAACTTCAATTTGGGATTTGGGACTGTATATTAATACATCTTTCAATTTCAGATTTTGTAATTTTAAAATTTCTCTTTCCACATCTTCATTCTTTGGAAAAAATAATTTGATCCCTGTTCATTATGTTATTTTACTTTTATAATTTTGTGTCTTATAAGACTGAATATGTTTTGCAATTCAGTCAAAGTTTCAATACCCAGCGTAAGTAAAGCCATGACTGCTCAAGGACTAAAAGGAAGAAATTGCATAACACCCTTCCCTCACAGTGATTCCACTTCTCTTTCAAAGGAAACAATTTTCAAATAGAGCACAGCCTCATTACATTGTGGAATGTACCACATTCATTCACCTAAAGCTGTGTATTCAGTATATTTACTGTGAAAAAAAGTACATTTTTTCCTCTAACTGATACAAATTTGTTTCCTTGATAAAGCCAAGGAGAAAGAAAAGCAAGTGACTTACAAAAATATAGATTGAGCAATAGAAAGGTAAATAGGTAACAAGCTGAAAATGGAAACAAATCTTAAAATTTGAACTGCCTACATTATTGATTTTGGCTAAATGGAAAAATGAATGCTTTTAGTATAGTAATATGCATATTTGTGACTTTATTCTGCATTTTGCTTCATTTTTTTGGTTTGCAAAAGAGAACAAAAAGGAGTTCTATTGTCTTTATACAAAAATATTTAAGAACTGAAGCCTGTCAACCACATCCAACCTAATTCTGAAGTGGAATTGGAAAGTTAAAGCCTATCAAAACTGGCCTGCTCATAGAATTCAGCAAATGACCATGTATAAACTCAATAAGTGACTGTGAAAAAGTAAATGAATAAAAAGAAAAAGGAAGACCACTTCCAGAGAGGAAGTTATTAATCACTGAAAAAAAAATCAAACAAAATTTAATTTTAAAATACTTACTAATATACATTTTCATGTGAACATTGAAGCTCTGGTTCTATAAATCCAAGCATCCTGTACACTAAAGCAGTAAGTCAACAGAAAATTACATTCTATCATCATCATGGTTTTCCTCTGGAAAGAAAATCATATTTTTCTGCAAGTCTAAGCAATGGCTTTCTAAACGGATTTTGAATAAACTCAGAGATGACATCAAAGAACAATTAACCAGGTTCATTAAGGACATTCATTCCAAGTACATTGAGGTTTTAGCTAGTACATTGAGGAAAGGAATGACAGATTTTTAATGGCAGTTCATCTTCTTAAATGAATTGGTTTCTTTAAGCTCCTCTGTTGGAACTTGTACAGTTGGAAGCATGCAGTTGATTGTTCCTGGCATTTGCATGAATGTGTAAGTGCTGCTTGTGAGTGGCCACTATGTGTGAAGTCTAAGGGGACTGCTCCATGTTAATGAGAAACCAAGGAATTCCTCCAGCAGCATCTGGCATAAGTGTGAATTACATAATTTAAAGCTGCCTTGGGCAGCTTTAACATACATGCCTTGTTTTCAAATTTCAGATTTCCTTTCTTTAAAAGCACTTTAATCTCTATAATATTAAAAGGGGAAAAGTGTTTTCCCTCATGTTTCAAGGAGCAATTATGAATTGGATGTACTACCACCCTTTGCTTGATGGTGCTGCAATGAACATTGCAAGCTCATAGGTCAGTTTTCAGGTAACTGAAAAGGCAGCCAGGTGCAACCCAATCTGACAGTAAGCCTTTGGTCAGCACAGTCTGCAATGTGTAGACAAAATTTATCCATCAACCCAATGTGCGCTAATGCAGAACCCTTGGAATATTAAAGTCCTTTGTCTAACAATCTGAACTTTTTGTTTTTACACCATCTTTTGTAAAGATGATACTGTAGCTTCCTACAAAAACTTTAAGTATATGTTATCTGCAATTTTCACAAGACTTAAAAAACAGGAATAGTAATATGAACTTTGAAATCAAAATGGGTCATATTTGAATTAAATCAGAAATAATTGACAGATATAAAAACTACACATTCTGTACATTTTAATAATGTCTACAAATTAAACCCATTTTAATCTTCATTTTGATAATTACATATCTTTAAATAAGATTCAGATATAATGAACAACTTCATAACATTGAAGACCTACGATTTCAGAGAAAACTAAATTTGCACGTTACTTGACAAAAGTCGATGTTTAATTGTCTTCCGACTTGTGTCCCAATTGTTACTAAATGACTTTCATTTTTTAGAAGTATTCTTTGTCTCTGGTTAAAATATTACCAAAATGTCAAGTTATGTATAGATTTAAAAGAATAAGCTGTATATCTGAAATATGTAGGATACTTCATTCCATAATAAAATGAGATGCAAATTAGGAAATTTTGCAAAATTCCCAAGAATTAGGAGCTCTTATTTGAAAGGTTACTTATATATGATTTTACCAGAATTACAGTGTGCATGCAGACCTGGAGAACTTTTAAAATGTTTAATTAATCTCAGAGAGCAGTAGTTTACAAAACATCTGATGGAAAATGATTGATATGAAGGATGCTAATCCCATTTTATAGATAAAATAAGTTTACAACATAAAAATTAAAGTTTTCTGATTCAAATTGCAATACACCTTGAAATTTAAAATGATCAGAGATGACTGCACTAAAGTGTTTTGGGCTGATATTTTATGACATGAGTTTCACCAAAATTTTAATGTTCAAATATTATTTTGTGTTATTTGCTTATTAATGATGGGAAGGATGACGTTGAAATTATCTTCCCTATGTCTATTGAAGATAAGAATGGAAACATGAACTTTCCTCCTAATAAAATGAGACTCCTCTGAAAATAATTTGCTGCTGGAAGACAATATGTCTCAGCTGTCAACAAGCCTGAAATCCATCTCTAGATCAATCATATCATTAATACAATACATGTGGTCATCTTCAGGAGCCAGAACTACTATTAATATATTCATGACACCAAGTCATTAAATTTCTGGAGAAAAACTTAAGGAAAAGATAGGAATTTTCTTATAAGCTATAATTAGCAATCGAAATTAAATAATTTTAAGTTACATATAGGGATTTTTTTGAAATGTGTTTTACCCAAATAACCAAAAAAAAAAAATAGATCTACCAAATAGTTTTAATTCTGACACTAAGAAAAGGCCCTATAATGGGTTCTTTATGTTTAAAATCTTAAAAAGGCTAATTATCAAGAAATAGTGTTGTTTTATAGGGCCACTAGAGTAACAAATGGAAAATACCAAATATCCCGACAATATTG